>NC_092707.1:1137246-1485996 GCF_047496885.1 Scyliorhinus torazame | reverse complement strand
CCCTCTGACAGTGCGGTACTCCCTCAGTACTGACCCTCTGACAGTCCAGCGCTCCCTCAGTACTGACCCTCTGACAGTGCAGCACTCGCTCAGTACTGACCCTCTGACAGTGCGGCACTCCCTCAGTACTGACCCTCTGACAGTGTGGCACTCCCTCAGTACTGACCCTCTGACAGTCCAGCACTCCCTCAGTGCTGACTCTCTGACACTGCAGCAGTCCCTCAGTACTGACCCTCTGACAGTGCGGCACTCCCTCAGTACTGACGCTCTGACAGTGCAGCACTCCCTCAGTTCTGACCCTCTGACAGTGCAGCTCTCCCTCAGTACTGACCCTCTGACAGTGCAGCACTCCCTCAGTACTGACCCTCTGACAGTGCAGCACTCCCTCAGTACTGACCCTCTGACAGTGCAGCACTCCCTCAGTACTGACCCTCTGACAGTGCGGCACTCCCTCAGTACTGACCCTCTGACAGTGCGGCACTCCCTCAGTACTGACCCTCTGACAGTGCGGCGCTGCCTCAGTACTGACCCTATGACAGTGCGCCACTCCCTCAGTACTGACCCTTTGACAGTGCAGCACTTCCTCAGTACTGACCCTCTGACAGTGCAGCGCTCCCTCAGTACTGACCCTCTGACAGTGCAACACTCCCTCAGTACTGACCCTCTGACGGTGCGGCACTCCCTCAGTACTGACCCTCTGACAGTGCGGCACTCCCTCAAGTACGGACCCTCTGACAGTGCAGCACTCCCTCAGTACTGACCCTCTGACAGTGTGGCACTCCCTCAGTCCTGACCCTCTGACAGTGCGGCACTCCCTCAGTACTGATCCTCTGACAGTGCAGCAGTCCCTCAAGTACGGACCCTCTGACAGTGCAGCACTCCCTCAGTACTGACCCTCTGACAGTGCGGCACTCCCTCAGTCCTGACCCTCTGACAGTGCGGCACTTCCTCAGTACTGACCCTCTGACAGTGCAGCACTCCCTCAAGTACGGACCCTCTGACAGTGCAGCACTCCCTCAGTTCTGACCCTCTGACAGTGCGGCACTCCCTCAGTCCTGACCCTCTGACAGTGCGGCACTCCCTCAGTACTGACGCTCTGACAGTGCAGCACTCCCTCAGTACTGACCCCTGACAGTGTGGCACTCCCTCAGTCCTGACCCTCTGACAGTGCGGCACTCCCTCAGTACTGATCCTCTGACAGTGCAGCACTCCCTCAAGTACGGACCCTCTGACAGTGCAGCACTCCCTCAGTACTGACCCTCTGACAGTGCGGCACTCCCTCAGTCCTGACCCTCTGACAGTGCGGCACTTCCTCAGTACTGACCCTCTGACAGTGCAGCACTCCCTCAAGTACGGACCCTCTGACAGTGCAGCACTCCCTCAGTTCTGACCCTCTGACAGTGCGGCACTCCCTCAGTTCTGACCCTCTGACAGTGCGGCACTCCCTCAGTACTGACGCTCTGACAGTGCAGCAGTCCCTCAGTACTGACCCTCTGACAGTGTGGCACTCCCTCAGTACTGACCCTCTGACAGTGCGGCACTCCCTCAGTACTGACCCTCTGACAGTGCGGCACTCCCTCAGTACTGACCCTCTGACAGTGCAGCACTCTCTCAGTATTGACCCTCTGACAGTGCAGCACTCCCTCAGTACTGACACTCTGACAGTGCGGCACTCCCTCAGTACTGACCCTCTGACAGTGCAGCACTCTCTCAGTATTGACCCTCTGACAGTGCAGCACTCCCTCAGTACTGACCCTCTGAGAGTGCGGCACTCCCTCAGTACTGACCCTCTGACAGTGCGGCACTCTCTCAGTATTGAGCCTCTGACAGTGCGGCACTCCCTCAGTACTGACCCTCTGACAGTGCGGCACTCTCTCAGTATTGAGCCTCTGACAGTGCGGCACTCCCTCAGTACTGACCCTCTGACAGTGCAGCACTCCCTCAGTACTTACTCTCTGACCGTGCAGCACTCCCTCAGTACTGATGCTCTGACAGTGCGGCACTCCCTCAGTACTGACCCTCTGACAGTGCAGCACTCCCTCAGTACTGACCCTCTGACAGTGCGGTACTCCCTCAGTACTGACCCTCTGACAGTCCAGCGCTCCCTCAGTACTGACCCTCTGACAGTGCAGCACTCCCTCAGTACTGACCCTCTGACAGTGCGGCACTCCCTCAGTACTGACCCTCTGACAGTGTGGCACTCCCTCAGTACTGACCCTCTGACAGTCCAGCACTCCCTCAGTACTGACCCTCTGACAGTGCGGCACTCCCTCAGTACTGACGCTCTGACAGTGCAGCACTCCCTCAGTTCTGACCCTCTGACAGTGCAGCTCTCCCTCAGTACTGACCCTTTGACAGTGCAGCACTCCCTCAGTACTGACCCTCTGACAGTGCAGCACTCCCTCAGTACTGACCCTCTGACAGTGCGGCACTCCCTCAGTACTGACGCTCTGACAGTGCAGCACTCCCTCAGTACTGACCCTCTGACAGTGCAGCTCTCCCTCAGTACTGACCCTCTGACAGTGCAGCACTCCCTCAGTACTGACCCTCTGACAGTGCGGTTCTCCCTCAGTACTGACCCTCTGACAGTGCGGTACTCCCCCAGTACTGACCCTCTGACAGTGCGGCGCTGCCTCAGTACTGACCCTATGACAGTGCGCCACTCCCTCAGTACTGACCCTTTGACAGTGCAGCACTTCCTCAGTACTGACCCTCTGACAGTGCAGCGCTCCCTCAGTACTGACCCTCAGACAGTGCAGCACTCCCTCAGTACTGACCCTCTGACGGTGCGGCACTCCCTCAGTACTGACCCTCTGACCGTGCGGCACTCCCTCAACTACGGACCCTCTGACAGTGCAGCACTCCCTCAGTACTGACCCTCTGACAGTGCAGCACTCCCTCAGTACTGACCCTCTGACGGTGCGGCACTCCCTCAGTACTGACCCTCTGACAGTGCGGCACTCCCTCAACTACGGACCCTCTGACAGTGCAGCACTCCCTCAGTACTGACCCTCTGACAGTGCGGCACTCCCTCAACTACGGACCCTCTGACAGTGCGGCGCTCCCTCAGTACTGACCCTCTGACAGTGCGGCACTCCCTCAGTCCTGACCCTCTGACAGTGCGGCACTCCCTCAGTACTGATCCTCTGACAGTGCAGCACTCCCTCAAGTACGGACCCTCTGACAGTGCAGCACTCCCTCAGTACTGACCCTCTGACAGTGCGGAACTCCCTCAGTCCTGACCCTCTGACAGTGCGGCACTTCCTCAGTACTGACCCTCTGACAGTGCAGCACTCCCTCAAGTACGGACCCTCTGACAGTGCAGCACTCCCTCAGTTCTGACCCTCTGACAGTGCGGCACTCCCTCAGTCCTGACCCTCTGACAGTGCGGCACTCCCTCAGTACTGACGCTCTGACAGTGCAGCACTCCCTCAGTACTGACCCCTGACAGTGTGGCACTCCCTCAGTACTGACCCTCTGACAGTGCGGCACTCCCTCAGTACTGACCCTCTGACAGTGCGGCATTCCCTCAGTACTGACCCTCTGACAGTGCAGCACTCTCTCAGTATTGACCCTCTGACAGTGCAGCACTCCCTCAGTACTGACCCTCTGAGAGTGCGGCACTCCCTCAGTACTGACCCTCTGACAGTGCGGCACTCTCTCAGTATTGAGCCTCTGACAGTGCGGCACTCCCTCAGTACTGACCCTCTGAGACTGCGGCACTCCCTCAGTACTTACTCTCTGACAGTGCGGCACTCCCTCAGTACTGACCCTCTGACAGTGCAGCACTCCCTCAGTACTTACTCTCTGACAGTGCGGCACTCCCTCAGTACTGACCCTCTGAGAGTGCGGCACTCCCTCAGTACTGACCCTCTGACAGTGCGGCACTCTCTCAGTATTGAGCCTCTGACAGTGCGGCACTCCCTCAGTACTGATGCTCTGACACTGCGGCACTCCCTCAGTACTGACCCTCTGACAGTGCAGCACTCCCTCAGTACTGACCCTCTGACAGTGTGGCACTCCCACAATACTGACCCTCTGACAGTCCAGCACTCCCTCAGTGCTGACTCTCTGACAGTGCAGCAGTCCCTCAGTACTGACCCTCTGACAGTGCGGCACTCCCTCAGTACTGACGCTCTGAAAGTGCAGCACTCCCTCAGTACTGAGCCTCTGGCAGTGCAGCTCTCCCTCAGTACTGACCCTCTGACAGTGCAGCACTCCCTCAGTACTGACCCTCTGACAGTGCGGCACTCCCTCAGTACTGACCCTCTGACAGTGCGGTTCTCCCTCAGTCCTGACCCTCTGACAGTGCGGTACTCCCTCAGTACTGACCCTCTGACAGTGCGGCGCTGCCTCAGTACTGACCCTCTGACAGTGCGGCACTCCCTCAGTACTGACCCTCTGACAGTCCAGCGCTCCCTCAGTACTGACCCTCTGACAGTGCGGCGCTGCCTCAGTACTGACCCTCTGACAGTGCAGCACTCCCTCAGTACTGACTCACTGACAGTGCGGCGCTCCCTCAGTACTGACCCTCTGACAGTGTGGCACTCCCATAGTACTGACCCTCTGACAGTGCAGCACTCCCTCAGTACTGACCCTCTGACAGTCCAGCGCTCCCTCAGTACTGACCCTCTGACAGTGCAGCACTCCCTCAGTACTGACTCACTGACAGTGCGGCGCTCCCTCAGTACTGACCCTCTGACAGTGCAGCACTCCCTCAGTACTGACTCTCTGACACTGCAGCAGTCCCTCAGTACTGACCCTCTGACAGTGCAGCACTCCCTCAGTACTGACGCTCTGACAGTGCAGCACTCCCTCAGTACTGACCCTCTGACAGTGCAGCACTCCCTCAGTACTGACCCTCTGACAGTGCAGCACTCCCTCAGTACTGACCCTCTGAGAGTGCGGTTCTCCCTCAGTACTGACCCTCTGACAGTGCGGCACTCCCTCAGTACTGACCCTCTGACAGTGCGGCGCTGCCTCAGTACTGACCCAATGACAGTGCGCCACTCCCTCAGTACTGACCCTCTGACAGTGCAGCACTTTCTCAGTACTGACCCTCTGACAGTGCAGCGCTCCCTCAGTACTTACCCTCTGACAGTGCAGCACTCCCTCAGTACTGACCCTCTGACAGTGCGGCACTCCCTCAGTACTGACCCTCTGACAGTGCAGCATTCCCTCAGTACTGACCCTCTGACAGTGCAGCACTCCCTCAGTACTGACCCTCTGACAGTGCGGCACTCCCTCAGTACTGCCCCTCTGACAGTGGGCACACCCTCAGTCCTGACCCTCTGACAGTGCGGCACTCCCTCAGTACTGATCCTCTGACAGTGCGGCACTCCCTCAAGTACGGACCCTCTGACAGTGCAGCACTCCCTCAAGTACGGACCCTCTGACAGTGCAGCACTCCCTCAGTACTGACCCTCTGACAGTGCGGCACTCCCTCAGTACTGACCCTCTGACAGTGCGGCACTCCCTCAAGTACGGACCCTCTGACAGTGCAGCACTCCCTCAGTACTGACCCTCTGACAGTGCGGCACTCCCTCAGTCCTGACCCTCTGACAGTGCGGCACTTCCTCAGTACTGATCCTCTGACAGTGCAGCACTCCCTCAAGTACGGACCCTCTGACAGTGCAGCACTCCCTCAGTCCTGACCCTCTGACAGTGCGGCACTTCCTCAGTACTGACCCTCTGACAGTGCAGCACTCCCTAAAGGACGGACCCTCTGACAGTGCAGCACTCCCTCAGTACTGACCCTCTGACAGTGCGGCACTCCCTCAGTCCTGACCCTCTGACAGTGCGGCACTCCCTCAGTACTGACGCTCTGACAATGCAGCACTCCCTCAGTACTGACCCTCTGACAGTGCAGCACTCCCTCAGTACTGACCCTCTGACAGTGTGGCACTCCCTCTGTACTGACCCTCTGACAGTGCGGCACTCCCTCAGTACTGACCCTCTGACAGTGCGGCACTCCCTCAGTACTGACCCTCTGACAGTACAGCACTCTCTCAGTATTGACCCTCTGACAGTGCTTCACTCGCTCAGTACTGACCCTCTGACAGTGCGGCACTCCCTCAGTACTGACCCTCTGAGAGTGCGGCACTCCCTCAGTACTGACTCTCTGTGAGTGCGGCACTCCCTCAGTCCTGACCCTCTGAGAGTGCGGCACTCCCTCAGTACTGACTCTCTGACAGTGCGGCACTCCCTCAGTCCTGACCCTCTGACAGTGCAGCACTCCCTCAATACTGACCCTCTGACAGTGTGGCACTCTCACAGTACTGACCCTCTGACAGTGCAGCACTCCCTCAGTCCTGACTCTCTGACAGTGCGGCACTCCCTCAGTACTAGCCCTCTGACAGTGCAGCACTCCCTCAGTACTGACCCTCTGACAGTGCGGTACTCCCTCAGTACTGACCCTCTGACAGTCCAGCGCTCCCTCAGTACTGACCCTCTGACAGTGCAGCACTCGCTCAGTGCTGACCCTCTGACAGTGCGGCACTCCCTCAGTACTGACCCTCTGACAGTGCAGCATTCCCTCAGTACTGACCCTCTGACAGTGCAGCACTCCCTCAGTACTGACCCTCTGACAGTGCGGCACTCCCTCAGTACTGCCCCTCTGACAGTGGGCACACCCTCAGTCCTGACCCTCTGACAGTGCGGCACTTCCTCAGTACTGATCCTCTGACAGTGCGGCACTCCCTCAAGTACGGACCCTCTGACAGTGCAGCACTCCCTCAAGTACGGACCCTCTGACAGTGCAGCACTCCCTCAGTACTGACCCTCTGACAGTGCGGCACTCCCTCAGTACTGACCCTCTGACAGTGCGGCACTCCCTCAAGTACGGACCCTCTGACAGTGCAGCACTCCCTCAGTACTGACCCTCTGACAGTGCGGCACTCCCTCAGTCCTGACCCTCTGACAGTGCGGCACTTCCTCAGTACTGATCCTCTGACAGTGCAGCACTCCCTCAAGTACGGACCCTCTGACAGTGCAGCACTCCCTCAGTCCTGACCCTCTGACAGTGCGGCACTTCCTCAGTACTGACCCTCTGACAGTGCAGCACTCCCTAAAGGACGGACCCTCTGACAGTGCAGCACTCCCTCAGTACTGACCCTCTGACAGTGCGGCACTCCCTCAGTCCTGACCCTCTGACAGTGCGGCACTCCCTCAGTACTGACGCTCTGACAATGCAGCACTCCCTCAGTACTGACCCTCTGACAGTGCAGCACTCCCTCAGTACTGACCCTCTGACAGTGTGGCACTCCCTCTGTACTGACCCTCTGACAGTGCGGCACTCCCTCAGTACTAACCCTCTGACAGTGCGGCACTCCCTCAGTACTGACCCTCTGACAGTACAGCACTCTCTCAGTATTGACCCTCTGACAGTGCTTCACTCGCTCAGTACTGACCCTCTGACAGTGCGGCACTCCCTCAGTACTGACCCTCTGAGAGTGCGGCACTCCCTCAGTACTGACTCTCTGTGAGTGCGGCACTCCCTCAGTCCTGACCCTCTGAGAGTGCGGCACTCCCTCAGTACTGACTCTCTGACAGTGCGGCACTCCCTCAGTCCTGACCCTCTGACAGTGCAGCACTCCCTCAATACTGACCCTCTGACAGTGTGGCACTCTCACAGTACTGACCCTCTGACAGTGCAGCACTCCCTCAGTCCTGACTCTCTGACAGTGCGGCACTCCCTCAGTACTAGCCCTCTGACAGTGCAGCACTCCCTCAGTACTGACCCTCTGACAGTGCGGTACTCCCTCAGTACTGACCCTCTGACAGTCCAGCGCTCCCTCAGTACTGACCCTCTGACAGTGCAGCACTCGCTCAGTACTGACCCTCTGACAGTGCGGCACTCCCTCAGTACTGACCCTCTGACAGTGTGGCACTCCCTCAGTACTGACCCTCTGACAGTCCAGCACTCCCTCAGTGCTGACTCTCTGACACTGCAGCAGTCCCTCAGTACTGACCCTCTGACAGTGCGGCACTCCCTCAGTACTGACGCTCTGACAGTGCAGCACTCCCTCAGTTCTGACCCTCTGACAGTGCAGCTCTCCCTCAGTACTGACCCTCTGACAGTGCAGCACTCCCTCAGTACTGACCCTCTGACAGTGCAGCACTCCCTCAGTACTGACCCTCTGACAGTGCAGCACTCCCTCAGTACTGACCCTCTGACAGTGCGGCACTCCCTCAGTACTGACCCTCTGACAGTGCGGCACTCCCTCAGTACTGACCCTCTGACAGTGCGGCGCTGCCTCAGTACTGACCCTATGACAGTGCGCCACTCCCTCAGTACTGACCCTTTGACAGTGCAGCACTTCCTCAGTACTGACCCTCTGACAGTGCAGCGCTCCCTCAGTACTGACCCTCTGACAGTGCAACACTCCCTCAGTACTGACCCTCTGACGGTGCGGCACTCCCTCAGTACTGACCCTCTGACAGTGCGGCACTCCCTCAAGTACGGACCCTCTGACAGTGCAGCACTCCCTCAGTACTGACCCTCTGACAGTGTGGCACTCCCTCAGTCCTGACCCTCTGACAGTGCGGCACTCCCTCAGTACTGATCCTCTGACAGTGCAGCACTCCCTCAAGTACGGACCCTCTGACAGTGCAGCACTCCCTCAGTACTGACCCTCTGACAGTGCGGCACTCCCTCAGTCCTGACCCTCTGACAGTGCGGCACATCCTCAGTACTGACCCTCTGACAGTGCAGCACTCCCTCAAGTACGGACCCTCTGACAGTGCAGCACTCCCTCAGTTCTGACCCTCTGACAGTGCGGCACTCCCTCAGTCCTGACCCTCTGACAGTGCGGCACTCCCTCAGTACTGACGCTCTGACAGTGCAGCACTCCCTCAGTACTGACCCCTGACAGTGTGGCACTCCCTCAGTCCTGACCCTCTGACAGTGCGGCACTCCCTCAGTACTGATCCTCTGACAGTGCAGCACTCCCTCAAGTACGGACCCTCTGACAGTGCAGCACTCCCTCAGTACTGACCCTCTGACAGTGCGGCACTCCCTCAGTCCTGACCCTCTGACAGTGCGGCACTTCCTCAGTACTGACCCTCTGACAGTGCAGCACTCCCTCAAGTACGGACCCTCTGACAGTGCAGCACTCCCTCAGTTCTGACCCTCTGACAGTGCGGCACTCCCTCAGTTCTGACCCTCTGACAGTGCGGCACTCCCTCAGTACTGACGCTCTGACAGTGCAGCAGTCCCTCAGTACTGACCCTCTGACAGTGTGGCACTCCCTCAGTACTGACCCTCTGACAGTGCGGCACTCCCTCAGTACTGACCCTCTGACAGTGCGGCACTCCCTCAGTACTGACCCTCTGACAGTGCAGCACTCTCTCAGTATTGACCCTCTGACAGTGCAGCACTCCCTCAGTACTGACACTCTGACAGTGCGGCACTCCCTCAGTACTGACCCTCTGACAGTGCAGCACTCTCTCAGTATTGACCCTCTGACAGTGCAGCACTCCCTCAGTACTGACCCTCTGAGAGTGCGGCACTCCCTCAGTACTGACCCTCTGACAGTGCGGCACTCTCTCAGTATTGAGCCTCTGACAGTGCGGCACTCCCTCAGTACTGACCCTCTGACAGTGCGGCACTCCCTCAGTACTGACCCTCTGACAGTGCGGCACTCTCTCAGTATTGAGCCTCTGACAGTGCGGCACTCCCTCAGTACTGACCCTCTGACAGTGCAGCACTCCCTCAGTACTTACTCTCTGACCGTGCAGCACTCCCTCAGTACTGATGCTCTGACAGTGCGGCACTCCCTCAGTACTGACCTTCTGACAGTGCAGCACTCCCTCAGTACTGACCCTCTGACAGTGCGGTACTCCCTCAGTACTGACCCTCTGACAGTCCAGCGCTCCCTCAGTACTGACCCTCTGACAGTGCAGCACTCCCTCAGTACTGACCCTCTGACAGTGCGGCACTCCCTCAGTACTGACCCTCTGACAGTGTGGCACTCCCTCAGTACTGACCCTCTGACAGTCCAGCACTCCCTCAGTACTGACCCTCTGACAGTGCGGCACTCCCTCAGTACTGACGCTCTGACAGTGCAGCACTCCCTCAGTTCTGACCCTCTGACAGTGCAGCTCTCCCTCAGTACTGACCCTCTGACAGTGCAGCACTCCCTCAGTACTGACCCTCTGACAGTGCAGCACTCCCTCAGTACTGACCCTCTGACAGTGCAGCACTCCCTCAGTACTGACCCTCTGACAGTGCGGCACTCCCTCAGTACTGACGCTCTGACAGTGCAGCACTCCCTCAGTACTGACCCTCTGACAGTGCAGCTCTCCCTCAGTACTGACCCTCTGACAGTGCAGCACTCCCTCAGTACTGACCCTCTGACAGTGCGGTTCTCCCTCAGTACTGACCCTCTGACAGTGCGGTACTCCCCCAGTACTGACCCTCTGACAGTGCGGCGCTGCCTCAGTACTGACCCTATGACAGTGCGCCACTCCCTCAGTACTGACCCTTTGACAGTGCAGCACTTCCTCAGTACTGACCCTCTGACAGTGCAGCGCTCCCTCAGTACTGACCCTCAGACAGTGCAGCACTCCCTCAGTACTGACCCTCTGACGGTGCGGCACTCCCTCAGTACTGACCCTCTGACAGTGCGGCACTCCCTCAACTACGGACCCTCTGACAGTGCAGCACTCCCTCAGTACTGACCCTCTGACAGTGCAGCACTCCCTCAGTACTGACCCTCTGACGGTGCGGCACTCCCTCAGTACTGACCCTCTGACAGTGCGGCACTCCCTCAACTACGGACCCTCTGACAGTGCAGCACTCCCTCAGTACTGACCCTCTGACAGTGCGGCACTCCCTCAACTACGGACCCTCTGACAGTGCGGCGCTCCCTCAGTACTGACCCTCTGACAGTGCGGCACTCCCTCAGTACTGATCCTCTGACAGTGCAGCACTCCCTCAAGTACGGACCCTCTGACAGTGCAGCACTCCCTCAGTACTGACCCTCTGACAGTGCGGAACTCCCTCAGTCCTGACCCTCTGACAGTGCGGCACTTCCTCAGTACTGACCCTCTGACAGTGCAGCACTCCCTCAAGTACGGACCCTCTGACAGTGCAGCACTCCCTCAGTTCTGACCCTCTGACAGTGCGGCACTCCCTCAGTCCTGACCCTCTGACAGTGCGGCACTCCCTCAGTACTGACGCTCTGACAGTGCAGCACTCCCTCAGTACTGACCCCTGACAGTGTGGCACTCCCTCAGTACTGACCCTCTGACAGTGCGGCACTCCCTCAGTACTGACCCTCTGACAGTGCGGCATTCCCTCAGTACTGACCCTCTGACAGTGCAGCACTCTCTCAGTATTGACCCTCTGACAGTGCAGCACTCCCTCAGTACTGACCCTCTGAGAGTGCGGCACTCCCTCAGTACTGACCCTCTGACAGTGCGGCACTCTCTCAGTATTGAGCCTCTGACAGTGCGGCACTCCCTCAGTACTGACCCTCTGAGACTGCGGCACTCCCTCAGTACTTACTCTCTGACAGTGCGGCACTCCCTCAGTACTGATGCTCTGACACTGCGGCACTCCCTCAGTACTGACCCTCTGACAGTGCAGCACTCCCTCAGTACTGACCCTCTGACAGTGTGGCACTCCCACAATACTGACCCTCTGACAGTCCAGCACTCCCTCAGTGCTGACTCTCTGACAGTGCAGCAGTCCCTCAGTACTGACCCTCTGACAGTGCGGCACTCCCTCAGTACTGACGCTCTGAAAGTGCAGCACTCCCTCAGTACTGACCCTCTGGCAGTGCAGCACTCCCTCAGTACTGACCCTCTGACAGTGCAGCACTCCCTCAGTACTGACCCTCTGACAGTGCGGTTCTCCCTCAGTCCTGACCCTCTGACAGTGCGGTACTCCCTCAGTACTGACCCTCTGACAGTGCGGCGCTGCCTCAGTACTGACCCTCTGACAGTGCGGCACTCCCTCAGTACTGACCCTCTGACAGTCCAGCGCTCCCTCAGTACTGACCCTCTGACAGTGCGGCGCTGCCTCAGTACTGACCCTCTGACAGTGCAGCACTCCCTCAGTACTGACTCACTGACAGTGCGGCGCTCCCTCAGTACTGACCCTCTGACAGTGTGGCACTCCCATAGTACTGACCCTCTGACAGTGCAGCACTCCCTCAGTACTGACCCTCTGACAGTCCAGCGCTCCCTCAGTACTGACCCTCTGACAGTGCAGCACTCCCTCAGTACTGACTCACTGACAGTGCGGCGCTCCCTCAGTACTGACCCTCTGACAGTGCAGCACTCCCTCAGTACTGACTCTCTGACACTGCAGCAGTCCCTCAGTACTGACCCTCTGACAGTGCAGCACTCCCTCAGTACTGACGCTCTGACAGTGCAGCACTCCCTCAGTACTGACCCTCTGACAGTGCAGCACTCCCTCAGTACTGACCCTCTGAGAGTGCGGTTCTCCCTCAGTACTGACCCTCTGACAGTGCGGCACTCCCTCAGTACTGACCCTCTGACAGTGCGGCGCTGCCTCAGTACTGACCCAATGACAGTGCGCCACTCCCTCAGTACTGACCCTCTGACAGTGCAGCACTTTCTCAGTACTGACCCTCTGACAGTGCAGCGCTCCCTCAGTACTTACCCTCTGACAGTGCAGCACTCCCTCAGTACTGACCCTCTGACAGTGCGGCACTCCCTCAGTACTGACCCTCTGACAGTGCAGCATTCCCTCAGTACTGACCCTCTGACAGTGCAGCACTCCCTCAGTACTGACCCTCTGACAGTGCGGCACTCCCTCAGTACTGCCCCTCTGACAGTGGGCACACCCTCAGTCCTGACCCTCTGACAGTGCGGCACTTCCTCAGTACTGATCCTCTGACAGTGCGGCACTCCCTCAAGTACGGACCCTCTGACAGTGCAGCACTCCCTCAAGTACGGACCCTCTGACAGTGCAGCACTCCCTCAGTACTGACCCTCTGACAGTGCGGCACTCCCTCAGTACTGACCCTCTGACAGTGCGGCACTCCCTCAAGTACGGACCCTCTGACAGTGCAGCACTCCCTCAGTACTGACCCTCTGACAGTGCGGCACTCCCTCAGTCCTGACCCTCTGACAGTGCGGCACTTCCTCAGTACTGATCCTCTGACAGTGCAGCACTCCCTCAAGTACGGACCCTCTGACAGTGCAGCACTCCCTCAGTCCTGACCCTCTGACAGTGCGGCACTTCCTCAGTACTGACCCTCTGACAGTGCAGCACTCCCTAAAGGACGGACCCTCTGACAGTGCAGCACTCCCTCAGTACTGACCCTCTGACAGTGCGGCACTCCCTCAGTCCTGACCCTCTGACAGTGCGGCACTCCCTCAGTACTGACGCTCTGACAATGCAGCACTCCCTCAGTACTGACCCTCTGACAGTGCAGCACTCCCTCAGTACTGACCCTCTGACAGTGTGGCACTCCCTCTGTACTGACCCTCTGACAGTGCGGCACTCCCTCAGTACTGACCCTCTGACAGTGCGGCACTCCCTCAGTACTGACCCTCTGACAGTACAGCACTCTCTCAGTATTGACCCTCTGACAGTGCTTCACTCGCTCAGTACTGACCCTCTGACAGTGCGGCACTCCCTCAGTACTGACCCTCTGAGAGTGCGGCACTCCCTCAGTACTGACTCTCTGTGAGTGCGGCACTCCCTCAGTCCTGACCCTCTGAGAGTGCGGCACTCCCTCAGTACTGACTCTCTGACAGTGCGGCACTCCCTCAGTCCTGACCCTCTGACAGTGCAGCACTCCCTCAATACTGACCCTCTGACAGTGTGGCACTCTCACAGTACTGACCCTCTGACAGTGCAGCACTCCCTCAGTCCTGACTCTCTGACAGTGCGGCACTCCCTCAGTACTAGCCCTCTGACAGTGCGGCACTCCCTCAGTACTGACCCTCTGACTGTTCGGCACTCCCTCAGTACTGACCCTCTGACAGTGCAGAACTCGCTCAGTACTAACCCTCTTACAGTGCGGCACTCCCTCAGTACTGACCCTCTGACAGTGCAGCACTCCCTCAGTGCTGACTCTCTGACAGTGCAGCACTCCCTCAGTACTGACCCTCTGACAGTGCGGTTCTCCCTCAGTACTGACCCTCTGACAGTCCGGCACTCCCTCAGTACTGACCCTCTGACAGTGCAGCACTCCCTCAGTACTGACCCTCTGACAGTGCGGTACTCCCTCAGTATTGACGCTCTGGCAGTGCAGCACTCCCTCAGTACTGGCCCTCTGACAGAGCAGCACTCCCTCAGTACTGACCCTCTGACAGTGCAGCATTTCCTCAGTGCTGACCCTCTGGCAGTGCGGCACTCCCTCAGTACTGACCCTCTGACAGTGCGGCACTCCCTCAGTACTGACCCTCTGACAGTGCGCCACTCCCTCAGTACTGACCCTCTGACAGTGCAGCACTCCCTCAGTACTGACCCTCTGACAGTGCGCCACTCCCTCAGCACTGACCCTCTGACAGTGCGGCACTCCCTCAGTACTGACCCTCTGACAGTGCGGCACTCCCTCAGTCCTGACCCTCTGACAGCACGGCACTTCCTCAGTACTGACCCTCTGACAGTGCAGCACTCCCTCAGTACTGACCCTCTGACAGTGCGGCACTCCCTCAGTACTGACCCTCTGACAGTGCGGCACTCCCTCAGTCCTGACCCTCTGACAGCACGGCACTTCCTCAGTACTGACCCTCTGACAGTGCGGCACTCCCTCAGTCCTGACCCTCTGACAGCACGGCACTTCCTCAGTACTGACCCTCTGACAGTGCAGTACTCCCTCAGTACTGACCCTCTGACAGTGCGGCACTCCCTCAGTCCTGACCCTCTGACAGCACGGCACTCCCTCAATACTGACCCTCTGACAGTGCGGCACTCCCTCAGTCCTGACCCTCTGACAGCACGGCACTTCCTCAGTACTGACCCTCTGACAGTGCGGCACTCCCTCAGTACTGACGCTCTGACAGTGCAGCACTCCCTCATTACTGACCCTCTGACAGTGCGGCACTCCCTCAGTACTGACCCTCTGACAGTGCAGCACTCTCTCAGTACTGACCCTCTGACAGTGCGGCACTCCCTCAGTACTGACCCTCTGACAGTGCAGCACTCTCTCAGTATTGACCCTCTGACAGTGCAGCACTCCCTCAGTACAGACCCTCTGAGAGTGCGGCACTCCCTCAGTACTGACTCTCTGAGAGTGCGGCACTCCCTCAGTACTGACTCTCTGACAGTGCGGCACTCCCTCAGTACTGACCCTCTGACAGTGCAGCACTCCCTCAGTACTGACCCTCTGAGAGTGCGGCACTCCCTCAGTACTGACGATCTGACAGTGCGGCACTCCCTCAGTACTGACCCTCTGAGAGTGCGGCACTCCCTCAGTACTGACCCTCTGATAGTGCCGCACTCCCTCAGTACTGACTCTCTGAGAGTGCGGCACTCCCTCAGTACTGCAGCTCTGACAGTGCAGCACTCCCTCAGTACTGACACTCTGACAGTGCAGCACTCCCTCAGTACTGACACTCTGACAGTGTGGCACTCCCTCAGTGCTGACTCTCTGTCAGTGCGGCACTCCCTCAGTACTGGCCCTCTGACAGTGCGGCACTCCCTCAGTACTGACCCTCTGACAGTGCTGCACTCCCTCAGTACTGACCCTCTGACTGTGCGGCACTCACTCAGTACTGATCCTCTGACAGTGCAGAACTCCCTCAGTAATGACCCTCTTACAGTGCGGCACTCTCTCAGTACTGACCCTCTGACAGTGCAGCACTCCCTCAGTACTGACCCACTGACAGTGCAGCACTCACTCAGTACTGACACTCTGACAGTGCGGCGCTCCCTCAGTACTGACCCTCTGACAGTGCAGCACTCCCTCAGTGCTGACTCTCTGACAGTGCAGCACTCACTCAGTACTGACCCTCTGACAGTGCAGCACTCCCTCAGTGCTGACTCTCTGACAGTGCAGCACTCACTCAGTACTGACACTCTGACAGTGCGGCGCTCCCTCAGTACTGACCCTCTGACAGTGCAGCACTCCCTCAGTACTGACCCTCTGACAGTGCGGTTCTCCCTCAGTACTGACCCTCTGACAGTGCGGCACTCCCTCAGTACTGACCCTCTGACAGTGCGGCACTCCCTCAGTACTGACCCTCTGACAGTGCAGCGCTCACTCAGTACTGACCCTCTGACAGTGCGGCGCTGCCTCAGTACTGACCCTCTGACAGTGCGGCACTCCCTCAGTACTGACCCTCTGACAGTCCAGCGCACCCTCAGTACTGACCCTCTGACAGTGCAGCACTACCTCAGTACGGACCCTCTGACAGTGCAGCACTCCCTCAGTACTGACCCTCTGACAGTGCGGCATTCCCTCAGTCCTGACCCTCTGACAGCACGGCACTTCCTCAGTACTGACCCTCTGACAGGGCGGCACTCCCTCAGTACTGACGCTCTGAGAGTGCGGCACTCCCTCAGTACTGCACCTCTGACAGTGCAGCACTCCCTCAGTGCTGACTCTCTGACAGTGCGGCACTCACTCAGTACTGGCCCTCTGACAGTGCGGTACTCCCCCAGTACTGACCCTCTGACAGTGCGGCGCTGCCTCAGTACTGACCCTATGACAGTGCGCCACTCCCTCAGTACTGACCCTTTGACAGTGCAGCACTTCCTCAGTACTGACCCTCTGACAGTGCAGCGCTCCCTCAGTACTGACCCTCAGACAGTGCAGCACTCCCTCAGTACTGACCCTCTGACGGTGCGGCACTCCCTCAGTACTGACCCTCTGACAGTGCGGCACTCCCTCAACTACGGACCCTCTGACAGTGCAGCACTCCCTCAGTACTGACCCTCTGACAGTGCAGCACTCCCTCAGTACTGACCCTCTGACGGTGCGGCACTCCCTCAGTACTGACCCTCTGACAGTGCGGCACTCCCTCAACTACGGACCCTCTGACAGTGCAGCACTCCCTCAGTACTGACCCTCTGACAGTGCGGCACTCCCTCAACTACGGACCCTCTGACAGTGCGGCGCTCCCTCAGTACTGACCCTCTGACAGTGCGGCACTCCCTCAGTCCTGACCCTCTGACAGTGCGGCACTCCCTCAGTACTGATCCTCTGACAGTGCAGCACTCCCTCAAGTACGGACCCTCTGACAGTGCAGCACTCCCTCAGTACTGACCCTCTGACAGTGCGGAACTCCCTCAGTCCTGACCCTCTGACAGTGCGGCACTTCCTCAGTACTGACCCTCTGACAGTGCAGCACTCCCTCAAGTACGGACCCTCTGACAGTGCAGCACTCCCTCAGTTCTGACCCTCTGACAGTGCGGCACTCCCTCAGTCCTGACCCTCTGACAGTGCGGCACTCCCTCAGTACTGACGCTCTGACAGTGCAGCACTCCCTCAGTACTGACCCCTGACAGTGTGGCACTCCCTCAGTACTGACCCTCTGACAGTGCGGCACTCCCTCAGTACTGACCCTCTGACAGTGCAGCACTCTCTCAGTATTGACCCTCTGACAGTGCAGCACTCCCTCAGTACTGACCCTCTGAGAGTGCGGCACTCCCTCAGTACTGACCCTCTGACAGTGCGGCACTCTCTCAGTATTGAGCCTCTGACAGTGCGGCACTCCCTCAGTACTGACCCTCTGAGACTGCGGCACTCCCTCAGTACTTACTCTCTGACAGTGCGGCACTCCCTCAGTACTGATGCTCTGACACTGCGGCACTCCCTCAGTACTGACCCTCTGACAGTGCAGCACTCCCTCAGTACTGACCCTCTGACAGTGTGGCACTCCCACAATACTGACCCTCTGACAGTCCAGCACTCCCTCAGTGCTGACTCTCTGACAGTGCAGCAGTCCCTCAGTACTGACCCTCTGACAGTGCGGCACTCCCTCAGTACTGACGCTCTGAAAGTGCAGCACTCCCTCAGTACTGACCCTCTGGCAGTGCAGCTCTCCCTCAGTACTGACCCTCTGACAGTGCAGCACTCCCTCAGTACTGACCCTCTGACAGTGCGGTTCTCCCTCAGTCCTGACCCTCTGACAGTGCGGTACTCCCTCAGTACTGACCCTCTGACAGTGCGGCGCTGCCTCAGTACTGACCCTCTGACAGTGCGGCACTCCCTCAGTACTGACCCTCTGACAGTCCAGCGCTCCCTCAGTACTGACCCTCTGACAGTGCGGCGCTGCCTCAGTACTGACCCTCTGACAGTGCAGCACTCCCTCAGTACTGACTCACTGACATTGCGGCGCTCCCTCAGTACTGACCCTCTGACAGTGTGGCACTCCCATAGTACTGACCCTCTGACAGTGCAGCACTCCCTCAGTACTGACCCTCTGACAGTCCAGCGCTCCCTCAGTACTGACCCTCTGACAGTGCAGCACTCCCTCAGTACTGACTCACTGACAGTGCGGCGCTCCCTCAGTACTGACCCTCTGACAGTGCAGCACTCCCTCAGTACTGACTCTCTGACACTGCAGCAGTCCCTCAGTACTGACCCTCTGACAGTGCAGCACTCCCTCAGTACTGACGCTCTGACAGTGCAGCACTCCCTCAGTACTGACCCTCTGACAGTGCAGCACTCCCTCAGTACTGACCCTCTGAGAGTGCGGTTCTCCCTCAGTACTGACCCTCTGACAGTGCGGCACTCCCTCAGTACTGACCCTCTGACAGTGCGGCGCTGCCTCAGTACTGACCCTATGACTGTGCGCCACTCCCTCAGTACTGACCCTCTGACAGTGCAGCACTTTCTCAGTACTGACCCTCTGACAGTGCAGCGCTCCCTCAGTACTTACCCTCTGACAGTGCAGCACTCCCTCAGTACTGACCCTCTGACAGTGCGGCACTCCCTCAGTACTGACCCTCTGACAGTGCAGCATTCCCTCAGTACTGACCCTCTGACAGTGCAGCACTCCCTCAGTACTGACCCTCTGACAGTGCGGCACTCCCTCAGTACTGCCCCTCTGACAGTGGGCACACCCTCAGTCCTGACCCTCTGACAGTGCGGCACTTCCTCAGTACTGATCCTCTGACAGTGCGGCACTCCCTCAAGTACGGACCCTCTGACAGTGCAGCACTCCCTCAAGTACGGACCCTCTGACAGTGCAGCACTCCCTCAGTACTGACCCTCTGACAGTGCGGCACTCCCTCAGTACTGACCCTCTGACAGTGCGGCACTCCCTCAAGTACGGACCCTCTGACAGTGCAGCACTCCCTCAGTACTGACCCTCTGACAGTGCGGCACTCCCTCAGTCCTGACCCTCTGACAGTGCGGCACTTCATCAGTACTGATCCTCTGACAGTGCAGCACTCCCTCAAGTACGGACCCTCTGACAGTGCAGCACTCCCTCAGTCCTGACCCTCTGACAGTGCGGCACTTCCTCAGTACTGACCCTCTGACAGTGCAGCACTCCCTAAAGGACGGACCCTCTGACAGTGCAGCACTCCCTCAGTACTGACCCTCTGACAGTGCGGCACTCCCTCAGTCCTGACCCTCTGACAGTGCGGCACTCCCTCAGTACTGACGCTCTGACAATGCAGCACTCCCTCAGTACTGACCCTCTGACAGTGCAGCACTCCCTCAGTACTGACCCTCTGACAGTGTGGCACTCCCTCTGTACTGACCCTCTGACAGTGCGGCACTCCCTCAGTACTGACCCTCTGACAGTGCGGCACTCCCTCAGTACTGACCCTCTGACAGTACAGCACTCTCTCAGTATTGACCCTCTGACAGTGCTTCACTCGCTCAGTACTGACCCTCTGACAGTGCGGCACTCCCTCAGTACTGACCCTCTGAGAGTGCGGCACTCCCTCAGTACTGACTCTCTGTGAGTGCGGCACTCCCTCAGTCCTGACCCTCTGAGAGTGCGGCACTCCCTCAGTACTGACTCTCTGACAGTGCGGCACTCCCTCAGTCCTGACCCTCTGACAGTGCAGCACTCCCTCAATACTGACCCTCTGACAGTGTGGCACTCTCACAGTACTGACCCTCTGACAGTGCAGCACTCCCTCAGTCCTGACTCTCTGACAGTGCGGCACTCCCTCAGTACTAGCCCTCTGACAGTGCGGCACTCCCTCAGTACTGACCCTCTGACTGTTCGGCACTCCCTCAGTACTGACCCTCTGACAGTGCAGAACTCGCTCAGTACTAACCCTCTTACAGTGCGGCACTCCCTCAGTACTGACCCTCTGACAGTGCAGCACTCCCTCAGTGCTGACTCTCTGACAGTGCAGCACTCCCTCAGTACTGACCCTCTGACAGTGCGGTTCTCCCTCAGTACTGACCCTCTGACAGTCCGGCACTCCCTCAGTACTGACCCTCTGACAGTGCAGCACTCCCTCAGTACTGACCCTCTGACAGTGCGGTACTCCCTCAGTATTGACGCTCTGGCAGTGCAGCACTCCCTCAGTACTGGCCCTCTGACAGAGCAGCACTCCCTCAGTACTGACCCTCTGACAGTGCAGCATTTCCTCAGTGCTGACCCTCTGACAGTGCGGCACTCCCTCAGTACTGACCCTCTGACAGTGCGGCACTCCCTCAGTACTGACCCTCTGACAGTGCGCCACTCCCTCAGTACTGACCCTCTGACAGTGCAGCACTCCCTCAGTACTGACCCTCTGACAGTGCGCCACTCCCTCAGCACTGACCCTCTGACAGTGCGGCACTCCCTCAGTACTGACCCTCTGACAGTGCGGCACTCCCTCAGTCCTGACCCTCTGACAGCACGGCACTTCCTCAGTACTGACCCTCTGACAGTGCAGCACTCCCTCAGTACTGACCCTCTGACAGTGCGGCACTCCCTCAGTACTGACCCTCTGACAGTGCAGCACTCTCTCAGTATTGACCCTCTGACAGTGCGGCACTCCCTCAGTACTGACCCTCTGACAGTGCGGCACTCCCTCAGTCCTGACCCTCTGACAGCACGGCACTTCCTCAGTACTGACCCTCTGACAGTGCGGCACTCCCTCAGTCCTGACCCTCTGACAGCACGGCACTTCCTCAGTACTGACCCTCTGACAGTGCGGCACTCCCTCAGTACTGACCCTCTGACAGTGCGGCACTCCCTCAGTCCTGACCCTCTGACAGCACGGCACTTCCTCAGTACTGACCCTCTGACAGTGCAGCACTCCCTCAGTACTGACCCTCTGACAGTGCGGCACTCCCTCAGTACTGACCCTCTGACAGTGCAGCACTCTCTCAGTATTGACCCTCTGACAGTGCGGCACTCCCTCAGTACTGACCCTCTGACAGTGCGGCACTCCCTCAGTCCTGACCCTCTGACAGCACGGCACTTCCTCAGTACTGACCCTCTGACAGTGCGGCACTCCCTCAGTACTGACGCTCTGACAGTGCAGCACTCCCTCATTACTGACCCTCTGACAGTGCGGCACTCCCTCAGTACTGACCCTCTGACAGTGCAGCACTCTCTCAGTACTGACCCTCTGACAGTGCGGCACTCCCTCAGTACTGACCCTCTGACAGTGCAGCACTCTCTCAGTATTGACCCTCTGACAGTGCAGCACTCCCTCAGTACAGACCCTCTGAGAGTGCGGCACTCCCTCAGTACTGACTCTCTGAGAGTGCGGCACTCCCTCAGTACTGACTCTCTGACAGTGCGGCACTCCCTCAGTACTGACCCTCTGACAGTGCAGCACTCCCTCAGTACTGACCCTCTGAGAGTGCGGCACTCCCTCAGTACTGACGATCTGACAGTGCGGCACTCCCTCAGTACTGACCCTCTGAGAGTGCGGCACTCCCTCAGTACTGACCCTCTGATAGTGCCGCACTCCCTCAGTACTGACTCTCTGAGAGTGCGGCACTCCCTCAGTACTGCAGCTCTGACAGTGCAGCACTCCCTCAGTACTGACACTCTGACAGTGTGGCACTCCCACAGTACTGACCCTCTGACAGTGCAGCACTCCCTCAGTGCTGACTCTCTGTCAGTGCGGCACTCCCTCAGTACTGGCCCTCTGACAGTGCGGCACTCCCTCAGTACTGACCCTCTGACAGTGCTGCACTCCCTCAGTACTGACCCTCTGACTGTGCGGCACTCACTCAGTACTGATCCTCTGACAGTGCAGAACTCCCTCAGTAATGACCCTCTTACAGTGCGGCACTCTCTCAGTACTGACCCTCTGACAGTGCAGCACTCCCTCAGTACTGACCCACTGACAGTGCAGCACTCACTCAGTACTGACACTCTGACAGTGCGGCGCTCCCTCAGTACTGACCCTCTGACAGTGCAGCACTCCCTCAGTGCTGACTCTCTGACAGTGCAGCACTCACTCAGTACTGACCCTCTGACAGTGCAGCACTCCCTCAGTGCTGACTCTCTGACAGTGCAGCACTCACTCAGTACTGACACTCTGACAGTGCGGCGCTCCCTCAGTACTGACCCTCTGACAGTGCAGCACTCCCTCAGTACTGACCCTCTGACAGTGCGGTTCTCCCTCAGTACTGACCCTCTGACAGTGCGGCACTCCCTCAGTACTGACCCTCTGACAGTGCGGCACTCCCTCAGTACTGACCCTCTGACAGTGCAGCGCTCACTCAGTACTGACCCTCTGACAGTGCGGCGCTGCCTCAGTACTGACCCTCTGACAGTGCGGCACTCCCTCAGTACTGACCCTCTGACAGTCCAGCGCACCCTCAGTACTGACCCTCTGACAGTGCAGCACTACCTCAGTACGGACCCTCTGACAGTGCAGCACTCCCTCAGTACTGACCCTCTGACAGTGCGGCATTCCCTCAGTCCTGACCCTCTGACAGCACGGCACTTCCTCAGTACTGACCCTCTGACAGGGCAGCACTCCCTCAGTACTGACGCTCTGAGAGTGCGGCACTCCCTCAGTACTGCACCTCTGACAGTGCAGCACTCCCTCAGTGCTGACTCTCTGACAGTGCGGCACTCACTCAGTACTGGCCCTCTGACAGTGCGGCACTCCCTCAGTACTGACCCTCTGACAGTGCTGCACTCCCTCAGTACTGACCCTCTGACTGTGCGGCACTCCCTCAGTACTGACCGTCTGACAGTGCGGTTCTCCCTCAGTACTGACCCTCTGACAGTTCGGTACTCCCTCAGTACTGACCCTCTGACAGTGCGGCGCTGCCTCAGTACTGACCCTCTGACAGTGCGGCACTCCCTCAGTACTGACCCTCTGACAGTCCAGCGCTCCCTCAGTACTGACCCTCTGACAGTGCGGCACTCCCTCAGTACTGACCCTCTGACTGTGCGGCACTCCCTCAGTACTGACCCTCTGACAGTGCAGCACTCCCTCAGTACTGACCCTCTGACAGTGCGGTACTCCCTCAGTATTGACGCTCTGGCAGTGCAGCACTCCCTCAGTACTGACCCTCTGACAGAGCAGCACTCCCTCAGTACTGACCCTCTGACAGTGCAGCATTCCCTCAGTGCTGACCCTCTGACAGTGCGGCACTCCCTCAGTACTGACCCTCTGACAGTGCGGCACTCCCTCAGTACTGACCCTCTGACAGTGCGCCACTCCCTCAGTACTGACCCTCTGACAGTGCAGCACTCTCTCCGTACTGACCCTCTGACAGTGCAGCGCTCCCTCAGTACTGACCCTCTGACAGTGCAGCACTCCCTCAGTACTGACCCTCTGACAGTGCGACACTCCCTCAGTACTGACCCTCTGACAGTGCAGCACTCCCTCAGTACTGACCCTCTGACAGTGCAGCACTCCCTCAGTGCTGACTCTCTGACAGTGCAGCACTCCCTCAGTACTGACCCTCTGACAGTGCGGTTCTCCCTCAGTACTGACCCTCTGACAGTCCGGCACTCCCTCAGTACTGACCCTCTGACAGTGCAGCACTCCCTCAGTACTGACCCTCTGACAGTGCGGTACTCCCTCAGTATTGACGCTCTGGCAGTGCAGCACTCCCTCAGTACTGGCCCTCTGACAGAGCAGCACTCCCTCAGTACTGACCCTCTGACAGTGCAGCATTTCCTCAGTGCTGACCCTCTGACAGTGCGGCACTCCCTCAGTCCTGACCCTCTGACAGTGCGGCACTCCCTCAGTACTGACCCTCTGACAGTGCGCCACTCCCTCAGTACTGACCCTCTGACAGTGCAGCACTCCCTCAGTACTGACCCTCTGACAGTGCGCCACTCCCTCAGCACTGACCCTCTGACAGTGCGGCACTCCCTCAGTACTGACCCTCTGACAGTGCGGCACTCCCTCAGTCCTGACCCTCTGACAGCACGGCACTTCCTCAGTACTGACCCTCTGACAGTGCAGCACTCCCTCAGTACTGACCCTCTGACAGTGCGGCACTCCCTCAGTACTGAACCTCTGACAGTGCAGCACTCCCTCAGTACTGACCCTCTGACAGTGCAGCACTCTCTCAGTATTGACCCTCTGACAGTGCGGCACTCCCTCAGTACTGACCCTCTGACAGTGCGGCACTCCCTCAGTCCTGACCCTCTGACAGCACGGCACTTCCTCAGTACTGACCCTCTGACAGTGCGGCACTCCCTCAGTCCTGACCCTCTTGAGCACGGCACTTCCTCAGTACTGACCCTCTGACAGTGCAGCACTCCCTCAGTACTGACCCTCTGACAGTGCGGCACTCCCTCAGTCCTGACCCTCTGACAGCACGGCACTTCCTCAGTACTGACCCTCTGACAGTGCAGCACTCCCTCAGTACTGACCCTCTGACAGTGCGGCACTCCCTCAGTACTGACCCTCTGACAGTGCAGCACTCTCTCAGTATTGACCCTCTGACAGTGCGGCACTCCCTCAGTACTGACCCTCTGACAGTGCGGCACTCCCTCAGTCCTGACCCTCTGACAGCACGGCACTTCCTCAGTACTGACCCTCTGACAGTGCGGCACTCCCTCAGTACTGACGCTCTGACAGTGCAGCACTCCCTCAGTACTGACCCTCTGACAGTGCGGCACTCCCTCAGTACTGACCCTCTGACAGTGCAGCACTCTCTCAGTACTGACCCTCTGACAGTGCGGCACTCCCTCAGTACTGACCCTCTGACAGTGCAGCACTCTCTCAGTATTGACCCTCTGACAGTGCAGCACTCCCTCAGTACAGACCCTCTGAGAGTGCGGCACTCCCTCAGTACTGACTCTCTGAGAGTGCGGCACTCCCTCAGTACTGACTCTCTGACAGTGCGGCACTCCCTCAGTACTGACCCTCTGACAGTGCGGCACTCCCTCAGTACTGACCCTCTGAGAGTGCGGCACTCCCTCAGTACTGACGATCTGACAGTGCGGCACTCCCTCAGTACTGACCCTCTGAGAGTGCGGCACTCCCTCAGTACTGACCCTCTGATAGTGCCGCACTCCCTCAGTACTGACTCTCTGAGAGTGCCGCACTCCCTCAGTACTGCAGCTCTGACAGTGCAGCACTCCCTCAGTACTGACACTCTGACAGTGTGGCACTCCCACAGTACTGACCCTCTGACAGTGCAGCACTCCCTCAGTGCTGACTCTCTGTCAGTGCGGCACTCCCTCAGTACTGGCCCTCTGACAGTGCGGCACTCCCTCAGTACTGACCCTCTGACAGTGCTGCACTCCCTCAGTACTGACCCTCTGACTGTGCGGCACTCACTCAGTACTGATCCTCTGACAGTGCAGAACTCCCTCAGTAATGACCCTCTTACAGTGCGGCACTCTCTCAGTACTGACCCTCTGACAGTGCAGCACTCCCTCAGTACTGACCCACTGACAGTGCAGCACTCACTCAGTACTGACACTCTGACAGTGCGGCGCTCCCTCAGTACTGACCCTCTGACAGTGCAGCACTCCCTCAGTGCTGACTCTCTGACAGTGCAGCACTCACTCAGTACTGACCCTCTGACAGTGCAGCACTCCCTCAGTGCTGACTCTCTGACAGTGCAGCACTCACTCAGTACTGACACTCTGACAGTGCGGCGCTCCCTCAGTACTGACCCTCTGACAGTGCAGCACTCCCTCAGTACTGACCCTCTGACAGTGCGGTTCTCCCTCAGTACTGACCCTCTGACAGTGCGGCACTCCCTCAGTACTGACCCTCTGACAGTGCGGCACTCCCTCAGTACTGACCCTCTGACAGTGCAGCGCTCACTCAGTACTGACCCTCTGACAGTGCGGCGCTGCCTCAGTACTGACCCTCTGACAGTGCGGCACTCCCTCAGTACTGACCCTCTGACAGTCCAGCGCACCCTCAGTACTGACCCTCTGACAGTGCAGCACTACCTCAGTACGGACCCTCTGACAGTGCAGCACTCCCTCAGTACTGACCCTCTGACAGTGCGGCATTCCCTCAGTCCTGACCCTCTGACAGCACGGCACTTCCTCAGTACTGACCCTCTGACAGGGCGGCACTCCCTCAGTACTGACGCTCTGAGAGTGCGGCACTCCCTCAGTACTGCACCTCTGACAGTGCAGCACTCCCTCAGTGCTGACTCTCTGACAGTGCGGCACTCACTCAGTACTGGCCCTCTGACAGTGCCCACTCCCTCAGTACTGACCCTCTGACAGTGCTGCACTCCCTCAGTACTGACCCTCTGACTGTGCGGCACTCCCTCAGTACTGACCGTCTGACAGTGCGGTTCTCCCTCAGTACTGACCCTCTGACAGTTCGGTACTCCCTCAGTACTGACCCTCTGACAGTGCGGCGCTGCCTCAGTACTGACCCTCTGACAGTGCGGCACTCCCTCAGTACTGACCCTCTGACAGTCCAGCGCTCCCTCAGTACTGACCCTCTGACAGTGCGGCACTCCCTCAGTACTGACCCTCTGACTGTGCGGCACTCCCTCAGTACTGACCCTCTGGCAGTGCAGCACTCCCTCAGTACTGACCCTCTGACAGTGCGGTACTTCCTCAGTATTGACGCTCTGGCAGTGCAGCACTCCCTCAGTACTGACCCTCTGACAGAGCAGCACTCCCTCAGTACTGACCCTCTGACAGTGCAGCATTCCCTCAGTGCTGACCCTCTGACAGTGCGGCACTCCCTCAGTACTGACCCTCTGACAGTGCGGCACTCCCTCAGTACTGACCCTCTGACAGTGCGCCACTCCCTCAGTACTGACCCTCTGACAGTGCAGCACTCTCTCCGTACTGACCCTCTGACAGTGCAGCGCTCCCTCAGTACTGACCCTCTGACAGTGCAGCACTCCCTCAGTACTGACCCTCTGACAGTGCGACACTCCCTCAGTACTGACCCTCTGACAGTGCAGCACTCCCTCAGTACTGGCCCTCTGACAGTGCAGCACTCCCTCAGTACTGACCCTCTGACAGTGCGGCACTCCCTCAGTCCTGACCCTCTGACAGCACGGCACTCCCTCAGTACTGACCCTCTGACAGTGCGGCACTCCCTCAGTACTGACGCTCTGACAGTGCAGCACTCCCTCAGTACTGACTCTCTGACAGTGCGGTACTCCCTCAGTCCTGACCCTCTGACAGCACGGCACTCCCTCAGTACAGACCCTCTGACAGTGCGGCACTCCCTCAGTACTGACCCTCTGACAGTGCAGCACTCCCTCAGTACTGACCCTCTGACAGTGCAGCACTCCCTCAGTACTGACCCTCTGACAGTGCAGCACTCCCTCAGTACTGACCCTCT
The DNA here is from genome assembly GCF_047496885.1 of Scyliorhinus torazame. Lineage (NCBI taxonomy): Eukaryota > Metazoa > Chordata > Chondrichthyes > Carcharhiniformes > Scyliorhinidae > Scyliorhinus > Scyliorhinus torazame. Next base: position 1,458,401 of record NC_092707.1, on the reverse strand, counting down.
GACATTGCGGTTCTCCCTCAGTACTGACCCTCTGACAGTGCGGTACTCCCTCAGTACTGACCCTCTGACAGTGCGGCGCTGCCTCAGTACTGACCCTATGACAGTGCGCCACTCCCTCAGTACTGACCCTCTGACAGTGCGGCACTCCCTCAGTACTGACTCTCTGACAGTGCGGCACTCCCTCAGTACTGACCCTCTGACAGTGCAGCACTCCCTCAGTACTGACCCTCTGACAGTGCGGCACTCCCTCAGTACTGACGCTCTGACAGTGCAGCTCTCCCTCAGTGCTGACTCTCTGACAGTGTGGCACTTCCTCAGTACTGACCCTCTGACAGTGCGGCATTCCCTCAGTACTGACCCTCTGACAGTGCGGCACTCCCTCAGTACTGACCCTCTGACAGTGCGGTACTCCCTCAGTACTGACCCTATGACAGTGCGCCACTCCCTCAGTACTGACCCTCTGACAGTGCAGCACTCCCTCAGTACTGACCCTCTGACAGTGCGGCACTCCCTCAGTACTGACGCTCTGACAGTGCAGCTCTCCCTCAGTACTGACCCTCTGACAGTGCGGCACTCCCTCAGTACTGACGCTCTGACAGTGCAGCACTCCCTCAGTAGTGACCCTCTGACAGTGCAGCACTCCCTCAGTACTGACTCTCTGACAGTGCGGCACTCCCTCAGTACTGCACCTCTGACAGTGCAGCACTCCCTCAGTACTGACCCTCTGACAGTGTGGCACTCCCACAGTTCTGACCCTCTGACAGTGCAGCACTCCCTCAGTGCTGGCTCTCTGACAGTGCGGCACTCCCTCAGTACTGGCCCTCTGACAGTGCGGCACTCCCTCAGTACTGACCCTCTGACAGTGCGGCACTCCCTCAGTACTGACCCTCTGACTGTGCGGCACTCCCTCAGTACTGACCCTCTGACAGTGCAGAACTCCCTCAGTACTGACCCTCTGACTGTGCGGCACTCCCTCAGTACTGATCGTCTGACAGTGCAGAACTCCCTCAGTACTGACCCTCTGACAGTGCAGCACTCCCTCAGTGCTGACTCTCTGACAGTGCAGCACTCCCTCAGTACTGACCCTCTGACAGTGCAGCTCTCCCTCAGTACTGACCCTCTGACAGTGCAGCACTCCCTCAGTACTGACCGTCTGACAGTGCGGTTCTCCCTCAGTACTGACCCTCTGACAGTTCGGTACTCCCTCAGTACTGACCCTCTGACAGTGCGGCGCTGCCTCAGTACTGACCCTCTAACAGTGCGGCACTCCCTCAGTACTGACCCTCTGACAGTCCAGCGCTCCCTCAGTACTGACCCTCTGACAGTGCGGCACTCCCTCAGTACTGACCCTCTGACTGTGCGGCACTCCCTCAGTACTGACCCTCTGACAGTGCAGCACTCCCTCAGTACTGACCCTCTGACAGTGCGGTACTCCCTCAGTATTGACGCTCTGGCAGTGCAGCACTCCCTCAGTACTGACCCTCTGACAGAGCAGCACTCCCTCAGTACTGACCCTCTGACAGTGCAGCATTCCCTCAGTGCTGACCCTCTGACAGTGCGGCACTCCCTCAGTACTGACCCTCTGACAGTGCGGCACTCCCTCAGTACTGACCCTCTGACAGTGCGCCACTCCCTCAGTACTGACCCTCTGACAGTGCAGCACTCTCTCCGTACTGACCCTCTGACAGTGCAGCGCTCCCTCAGTACTGACCCTCTGACAGTGCAGCACTCCCTCAGTACTGACCCTCTGACAGTGCGACACTCCCTCAGTACTGACCCTCTGACAGTGCAGCACTCCCTCAGTACTGACCCTCTGACAGTGCAGCACTCCCTCAGTACTGACCCTCTGACAGTGCGGCACTCCCTCAGTCCTGACCCTCTGACAGCACGGCACTCCCTCAGTACTGACCCTCTGACAGTGCGGCACTCCCTCAGTACTGACGCTCTGACAGTGCAGCACTCCCTCAGTACTGCCCCTCTGACAGTGCGGTACTCCCTCAGTCCTGACCCTCTGACAGCACGGCACTCCCTCAGTACAGACCCTCTGACAGTGCGGCACTCCCTCAGTACTGACCCTCTGACAGTGCAGCACTCCCTCAGTACTGACGCTCTGACAGTGCAGCACTCCCTCAGTACTGACCCTCTGACAGTGCAGCACTCCCTCAGCACTGTCCCTCTGACAGTGCGGCACACCCTCAGTACTGACCCTCTGACTGTGCGGCACTCCCTTAGTACTGAGCCTCTGACAGTGCAGCTCTCCCTCAGTACTGACTCTCTGACAGTGCAGCACTCCCTCAGTACTGACCCTCTGACAGTGCAGCTCTCCCTCAGTACTGACCCTCTGACAGTGCAGCACTCCCTCAGTACTGACCGTCTGACAGTGCGGTTCTCCCTCAGTACTGACCCTCTGACAGTTCGGTACTCCCTCAGTACTGACCCTCTGACAGTGCGGCGCTGCCTCAGTACTGACCCTCTGACAGTGCGGCACTCCCTCAGTACTGACCCTCTGACAGTCCAGCGCTCCCTCAGTACTGACCCTCTGACAGTGCGGCACTCCCTCAGTACTGACCCTCTGACTGTGCGGCACTCCCTCAGTACTGACCCTCTGACAGTGCAGCACTCCCTCAGTACTGACCCTCTGACAGTGCGGTACTCCCTCAGTATTGACGCTCTGGCAGTGCAGCACTCCCTCAGTACTGACCCTCTGACAGAGCAGCACTCCCTCAGTACTGACCCTCTGACAGTGCAGCATTCCCTCAGTGCTGACCCTCTGACAGTGCGGCACTCCCTCAGTACTGACCCTCTGACAGTGCGGCACTCCCTCAGTACTGACCCTCTGACAGTGCGCCACTCCCTCAGTACTGACCCTCTGACAGTGCAGCACTCTCTCCGTACTGACCCTCTGACAGTGCAGCGCTCCCTCAGTACTGACCCTCTGACAGTGCAGCACTCCCTCAGTACTGACCCTCTGACAGTGCGACACTCCCTCAGTACTGACCCTCTGACAGTGCAGCACTCCCTCAGTACTGACCCTCTGACAGTGCAGCACTCCCTCAGTACTGACCCTCTGACAGTGCGGCACTCCCTCAGTCCTGACCCTCTGACAGCACGGCACTCCCTCAGTACTGACCCTCTGACAGTGCGGCACTCCCTCAGTACTGACGCTCTGACAGTGCAGCACTCCCTCAGTACTGACCCTCTGACAGTGCGGTACTCCCTCAGTCCTGACCCTCTGACAGCACGGCACTCCCTCAGTACAGACCCTCTGACAGTGCGGCACTCCCTCAGTACTGACCCTCTGACAGTGCAGCACTCCCTCAGTACTGACGCTCTGACAGTGCAGCACTCCCTCAGTACTGACCCTCTGACAGTGCAGCACTCCCTCAGCACTGTCCCTCTGACAGTGCGGCACACCCTCAGTACTGACCCTCTGACTGTGCGGCACTCCCTTAGTACTGAGCCTCTGACAGTGCAGCTCTCCCTCAGTACTGACCCTCTGACAGTGCAGCACTCCCTCAGTACTGACCCTCTGACATTGCGGTTCTCCCTCAGTACTGACCCTCTGACAGTGCGGTACTCCCTCAGTACTGACCCTCTGACAGTGCGGCGCTGCCTCAGTACTGACCCTATGACAGTGCGCCACTCCCTCAGTACTGACCCTCTGACAGTGCAGCACTCCCTCAGTACTGACCCTCTGACAGTGCGGCACTCTCTCAGTACTGACCCTATGACAGTGCGCCACTCCCTCAGTACTGACCCTCTGACAGGGCAGCTCTCCCTCAGTGCTGACTCTCTGACAGTGCGGCACTTCCTCAGTACTGACCCTCTGACAGTGCGGCATTCCCTCAGTACTGACGCTCTGACAGTGCAGCACTCCCTCAGTGCTGACTCTCTGACAGTGCGGCACTCCCTCAGTACTGACCCTCTGACAGTGCTGCACTCCCTCAGTACTGACCCTCTGACAGTGCGGCACTCCCTCAGTACTGACGCTCTGACAGTGCAGCACTCCCTCAGTACTGACCCTCTGACAGTGTGGCACTCCCACAGTACTGACCCTCTGACAGTGCAGCACTCCCTCAGTGCTGACTCTCTGACAGTGCGGCACTCCCTCAGTACTGGCCCTATGACAGTGTGGCACTCCCTCAGTACTGACCCTCTGACAGTGCTGCACCCCCTCAGTACTGACCCTCTGACTGTGCAGCACTCCCTCAGTACTGATCCTCTGACAGTGCAGAACTCCCTCAGTACTGACCCTCTTACAGTGCGGCACTCCCTCAGTACTGACCCTCTGACAGTGCAGCACTCCCTCACTACTGTCCCTCTGAGAATGCGGCACTCACTCAGTACTGATGCTCTGACAGTGCGGCACTCCCTCAGTACTGACCCTCTGACAGTGCAGCACTCCCTCAGTACTGACCCTCTGAGAATGCGGCACTCACTCAGTACTGACCCTCTGACAGTGCGGCACTCCCTCAGTACTGATGCTCTGACAGTGCGGCACTCCCTCAGTACTGACCCTCTGAGAGTGCGGCACTCACTCAGTACTGACTCTCTGAGAGTGCGGCACTCCCTCAGTACTGACTCTCTGACAGTGCAGCACTCCCTCAGTGCTCACTCTCTGACAGTGCAGCACTCACTCAGTACTGACACTCTGACAGTGCGGCGCTCCCTCAGTACTGACCCTCTGACAGTGCAGCACTCCCTCAGTACTGACCCTCTGACAGTGCGGTTCTCCCTCAGTACTGACCCTCTGACAGTGCGGCACTCCCTCAGTACTGACCCTCTGACAGTGCGGCACTCCCTCAGTACTGACCCTCTGACAGTGCAGCGCTCACTCAGTACTGACCCTCTGACAGTGCGGCGCTGCCTCAGTACTGACCCTCTGACAGTGCGGCACTCCCTCAGTACTGACCCTCTGACAGTCCAGCGCACCCTCAGTACTGACCCTCTGACAGTGCAGCACTACCTCAGTACGGACCCTCTGACAGTGCAGCACTCCCTCAGTACTGACCCTCTGACAGTGCGGCACTTCCTCAGTACTGACCCTCTGACAGGGCGGCACTCCCTCAGTACTGACGCTCTGAGAGTGCGGCACTCCCTCAGTACTGCACCTCTGACAGTGCAGCACTCCCTCAGTGCTGACTCTCTGACAGTGCGGCACTCACTCAGTACTTGCCCTCTGACAGTGCCCACTCCCTCAGTACTGACCCTCTGACAGTGCTGCACTCCCTCAGTACTGACCCTCTGACTGTGCGGCACTCCCTCAGTACTGACCGTCTGACAGTGCGGTTCTCCCTCAGTACTGACCCTCTGACAGTTCGGTACTCCCTCAGTACTGACCCTCTGACAGTGCGGCGCTGCCTCAGTACTGACCCTCTGACAGTGCGGCACTCCCTCAGTACTGACCCTCTGACAGTCCAGCGCTCCCTCAGTACTGACCCTCTGACAGTGCGGCACTCCCTCAGTACTGACCCTCTGACTGTGCGGCACTCCCTCAGTACTGACCCTCTGACAGTGCAGCACTCCCTCAGTACTGACCCTCTGACAGTGCGGTACTTCCTCAGTATTGACGCTCTGGCAGTGCAGCACTCCCTCAGTACTGACCCACTGACAGAGCAGCACTCCCTCAGTACTGACCCTCTGACAGTGCAGCATTCCCTCAGTGCTGACCCTCTGACAGTGCGGCACTCCCTCAGTACTGACCCTCTGACAGTGCGGCACTCCCTCAGTACTGACCCTCTGACAGTGCGGCACTCCCTCAGTACTGACCCTCTGACAGTGCAGCACTCTCTCCGTACTGACCCTCTGACAGTGCAGCGCTCCCTCAGTACTGACCCTCTGACAGTGCAGCACTCCCTCAGTACTGACCCTCTGACAGTGCGACACTCCCTCAGTACTGACCCTCTGACAGTGCAGCACTCCCTCAGTACTGACCCTCTGACAGTGCAGCACTCCCTCAGTACTGACCCTCTGACAGTGCGGCACTCCCTCAGTCCTGACCCTCTGACAGCACGGCACTCCCTCAGTACTGACCCTCTGACAGTGCGGCACTCCCTCAGTACTGACGCTCTGACAGTGCAGCACTCCCTCAGTACTGACTCTCTGACAGTGCGGTACTCCCTCAGTCCTGACCCTCTGACAGCACGGCACTCCCTCAGTACAGACCCTCTGACAGTGCGGCACTCCCTCAGTACTGACCCTCTGACAGTGCAGCACTCCCTCAGTACTGACGCTCTGACAGTGCAGCACTCCCTCAGTACTGACCCTCTGACAGTGCAGCACTCCCTCAGCACTGTCCCTCTGACAGTGCGGCACACCCTCAGTACTGACCCTCTGACAGTGCGGCACTCCCTTAGTACTGAGCCTCTGACAGTGCAGCTCTCCCTCAGTACTGACCCTCTGACAGTGCGGCACTCCCTCAGTACTGACCCTCTGACATTGCGGTTCTCCCTCAGTACTGACCCTCTGACAGTGCGGTACTCCCTCAGTACTGACCCTCTGACAGTGCGGCGCTGCCTCAGTACTGACCCTATGACAGTGCGCCACTCCCTCAGTACTGACCCTCTGACAGTGCAGCACTCCCTCAGTACTGACCCTCTGACAGTGCAGCTCTCCCTCAGTGCTGACTCTCTGACAGTGTGGCACTTCCTCAGTACTGACCCTCTGACAGTGCGGCACTCTCTCAGTACTGACCCTCTGACAGTGCGGCACTCCCTCAGTACTGACCCTCTGACAGTGCAGCACTCCCTCAGTACTGACCCTCTGACATTGCGGTTCTCCCTCAGTACTGACCCTCTGACAGTGCGGCGCTGCCTCAGTACTGACCCTATGACAGTGCGCCACTCCCTCAGTACTGACCCTCTGACAGTGCAGCACTCCCTCAGTACTGACCCTCTGACAGTGCGGCACTCCCTCAGTACTGACGCTCTGACAGTGCAGCTCTCCCTCAGTGCTGACTCTCTGACAGTGTGGCACTTCCTCAGTACTGACCCTCTGACAGTGCGGCATTCCCTCAGTACTGACGCTCTGACAGTGCAGCACTCCCTCAGTGCTGACTCTCTGACAGTGCGGCACTCCCTCAGTACTGACCCTCTGACAGTGCTACACTCCCTCAGTACTGACCCTCTGACAGTGCGGCACTCCCTCAGTACTGACGCTCTGACAGTGCAGCACTCCCTCAGTACTGACCCTCTGACAGTGTGGCACTCCCACAGTACTGACCCTCTGACAGTGCAGCACTCCCTCAGTGCTGACTCTCTGACAGTGCGGCACTCCCTCAGTACTGGCCCTATGACAGTGTGGCACTCCCTCAGTACTGACCCTCTGACAGTGCTGCACCCCCTCAGTACTGACCCTCTGACTGTGCAGCACTCCCTCAGTACTGATCCTCTGACAGTGCAGAACTCCCTCAGTACTGACCCTCTTACAGTGCGGCACTCCCTCAGTACTGACCCTCTGACAGTGCAGCACTCCCTCAGTACTGTCCCTCTGAGAGTGCGGCACTCACTCAGTACTGATGCTCTGACAGTGCGGCACTCCCTCAGTACTGACCCTCTGACAGTGCAGCACTCCCTCAGTACTGACCCTCTGAGAATGCGGCACTCACTCAGTACTGACCCTCTGACAGTGCGGCACTCCCTCAGTACTGATGCTCTGACAGTGCGGCACTCCCTCAGTACTGACCCTCTGAGAGTGCGGCACTCCCTCAGTACTGACTCTCTGAGAGTGCGGCACTCCCTCAGTACTGACCCTCTGACAGTGCAGCACTCCCTCAGTAGTGACCCTCTGACAGTGCAGCACTCCCTCAGTACTGACTCTCTGACAGTGCGGCACTCCCTCAGTACTGCACCTCTGACAGTGCAGCACTCCCTCAGTACTGACCCTCTGACAGTGTGGCACTCCCACAGTTCTGACCCTCTGACAGTGCAGCACTCCCTCAGTGCTGGCTCTCTGACAGTGCGGCACTCCCTCAGTACTGGCCCTCTGACAGTGCGGCACTCCCTCAGTACTGACCCTCTGACAGTGCGGCACTCCCTCAGTACTGACCCTCTGACTGTGCGGCACTCCCTCAGTACTGACCCTCTGACAGTGCAGAACTCCCTCAGTACTGACCCTCTGACTGTGCGGCACTCCCTCAGTACTGATCGTCTGACAGTGCAGAACTCCCTCAGTACTGACCCTCTGACAGTGCAGCACTCCCTCAGTGCTGACTCTCTGACAGTGCAGCACTCCCTCAGTACTGACCCTCTGACAGTGCAGCTCTCCCTCAGTACTGACCCTCTGACAGTGCAGCACTCCCTCAGTACTGACCGTCTGACAGTGCGGTTCTCCCTCAGTACTGACCCTCTGACAGTTCGGTACTCCCTCAGTACTGACCCTCTGACAGTGCGGCGCTGCCTCAGTACTGACCCTCTGACAGTGCGGCACTCCCTCAGTACTGACCCTCTGACAGTCCAGCGCTCCCTCAGTACTGACCCTCTGACAGTGCGGCACTCCCTCAGTACTGACCCTCTGACTGTGCGGCACTCCCTCAGTACTGACCCTCTGACAGTGCAGCACTCCCTCAGTACTGACCCTCTGACAGTGCGGTACTCCCTCAGTATTGACGCTCTGGCAGTGCAGCACTCCCTCAGTACTGACCCTCTGACAGAGCAGCACTCCCTCAGTACTGACCCTCTGACAGTGCAGCATTCCCTCAGTGCTGACCCTCTGACAGTGCGGCACTCCCTCAGTACTGACCCTCTGACAGTGCGGCACTCCCTCAGTACTGACCCTCTGACAGTGCGCCACTCCCTCAGTACTGACCCTCTGACAGTGCAGCACTCTCTCCGTACTGACCCTCTGACAGTGCAGCGCTCCCTCAGTACTGACCCTCTGACAGTGCAGCACTCCCTCAGTACTGACCCTCTGACAGTGCGACACTCCCTCAGTACTGACCCTCTGACAGTGCAGCACTCCCTCAGTACTGACCCTCTGACAGTGCAGCACTCCCTCAGTACTGACCCTCTGACAGTGCGGCACTCCCTCAGTCCTGACCCTCTGACAGCACGGCACTCCCTCAGTACTGACCCTCTGACAGTGCGGCACTCCCTCAGTACTGACGCTCTGACAGTGCAGCACTCCCTCAGTACTGACCCTCTGACAGTGCGGTACTCCCTCAGTCCTGACCCTCTGACAGCACGGCACTCCCTCAGTACAGACCCTCTGACAGTGCGGCACTCCCTCAGTACTGACCCTCTGACAGTGCGGTACTCCCTCAGTCCTGACCCTCTGACAGCACGGCACTCCCTCAGTACAGACCCTCTGACAGTGCGGTACTCCCTCAGTCCTGACCCTCTGACAGCACGGCACTCCCTCAGTACAGACCCTCTGACAGTGCGGCACTCCCTCAGTACTGACGCTCTGACAGTGCAGCACTCCCTCAGTACTGACCCTCTGACAGTGCAGCACTCCCTCAGCACTGTCCCTCTGACAGTGCGGCACACCCTCAGTACTGACCCTCTGACTGTGCGGCACTCCCTTAGTACTGAGCCTCTGACAGTGCAGCTCTCCCTCAGTACTGACCCTCTGACAGTGCAGCACTCCCTCAGTACTGACCCTCTGACATTGCGGTTCTCCCTCAGTACTGACCCTCTGACAGTGCGGTACTCCCTCAGTACTGACCCTCTGACAGTGCGGCGCTGCCTCAGTACTGACCCTATGACAGTGCGCCACTCCCTCAGTACTGACCCTCTGACAGTGCAGCACTCCCTCAGTACTGACCCTCTGACAGTGCGGCACTCTCTCAGTACTGACCCTCTGACAGTGCGGCACTCCCTCAGTACTGACGCTCTGACAGTGCAGCTCTCCCTCAGTGCTGACTCTCTGACAGTGCGGCACTTCCTCAGTACTGACCCTCTGACAGTGCGGCATTCCCTCAGTACTGACGCTCTGACAGTGCAGCACTCCCTCAGTGCTGACTCTCTGACAGTGCGGCACTCCCTCAGTACTGACCCTCTGACAGTGCTGCACTCCCTCAGTACTGACCCTCTGACAGTGCGGCACTCCCTCAGTACTGACGCTCTGACAGTGCAGCACTCCCTCAGTACTGACCCTCTGACAGTGTGGCACTCCCACAGTACTGACCCTCTGACAGTGCAGCACTCCCTCAGTGCTGACTCTCTGACAGTGCGGCACTCCCTCAGTACTGGCCCTATGACAGTGTGGCACTCCCTCAGTACTGACCCTCTGACAGTGCTGCACCCCCTCAGTACTGACCCTCTGACTGTGCAGCACTCCCTCAGTACTGATCCTCTGACAGTGCAGAACTCCCTCAGTACTGACCCTCTTACAGTGCGGCACTCCCTCAGTACTGACCCTCTGACAGTGCAGCACTCCCTCACTACTGTCCCTCTGAGAATGCGGCACTCACTCAGTACTGATGCTCTGACAGTGCGGCACTCCCTCAGTACTGACCCTCTGACAGTGCAGCACTCCCTCAGTACTGACCCTCTGAGAATGCGGCACTCACTCAGTACTGACCCTCTGACAGTGCGGCACTCCCTCAGTACTGATGCTCTGACAGTGCGGCACTCCCTCAGTACTGACCCTCTGAGAGTGCGGCACTCACTCAGTACTGACTCTCTGAGAGTGCGGCACTCCCTCAGTACTGACTCTCTGACAGCGCGGCACTCCCTCAGTACTGCACCTCTGACAGTGCAGCACTCCCTCAGTACTGACCCTCTGACAGTGTGGCACTCCCACAGTTCTGACCCTCTGACAGTGCAGCACTCCCTCAGTGCTGGCTCTCTGACAGTGCGGCACTCCCTCAGTACTGGCCCTCTGACAGTGCGGCACTCCCTCAGTACTGACCCTCTGACAGTGCGGCACTCCCTCAGTACTGACCCTCTGACTGTGCGGCACTCCCTCAGTACTGACCCTCTGACAGTGCAGAACTCCCTCAGTACTGAACCTCTTACAGTGCGGCACTCCCTCAGTACTGACCCTCTGACATTGCGGCACTCCCTCAGTACTGACGCTCTGACAGTGCAGCACACCCTCAGGACTGACCCTCTGACAGTGCGGCACTCCCTCAGTACTGACCCTCTGACAGTGCAGCACTCCCTCAGTACTGACGCTCTGACAGTGCAGCACTCCCTCAGTACTGACCCTCTGACAGTGCAGCTCTCGCTCAGTACAGACCCTCTGACAGTGCAGCACTCCCTCAGTACTGACCCTCTGACAGTGCAGCTCTCGCTCAGTACAGACCCTCTGACATTGCGGTTCTCCCTCAGTACTGACCCTCTGACAGTGCGGCACTCCCTCAGTACTGACCCTCTGACAGTGCGGCGCTGCCTCAGTACTGACCCTATGACAGTGCGCCACTCCCTCAGTACTGACCCTCTGACAGTGCGGCGCTGCCTCAGTACTGACCCTATGACAGTGCGGCGCTCCCTCAGTACTGACCCTCTGACAGTGCGGCACTCCCTCAGTACTGACGCTCTGACAGTGCAGCTCTCCCTCAGTGCTGACTCTCTGACAGTGCGGCACTTCCTCAGTACTGACCCTCTGACAGTGCGGCATTCCCTCAGTACTGACGCTCTGACAGTGCAGCACTCCCTCAGTGCTGACTCTCTGACAGTGCGGCACTCCCTCAGTACTGACCCTCTGACAGTGCTGCACTCCCTCAGTACTGACCCTCTGACAGTGCGGCACTCCCTCAGTACTGACCCTCTGACTGTGCGTCACTCCCTCAGTACTGATCCTCTGACAGTGCAGAACTCCCTCAGTACTGACCCTCTTACAGTGCGGCACTCCCTCAGTACTGACCCTCTGACAGTGCGGCACTCCCTCAGTACTGACCCTCTGACAGTGCAGAACTCCCTCAGTACTGAACCTCTTACAGTGCGGCACTCCCTCAGTACTGACCCTCTGACAGTGCAGCACTCCCTCAGTACTGACCCTCTGACAGTGCGGCACTCCCTCAGTCCTTACCCTCTGACAGCACGGCACTCCCTCAGTACTGACCCTCTGACAGTGCGGCACTCCCTCAGTACTGACGCTCTGACAATGCAGCACTCCCTCAGTACTGACCCTCTGACAGTGCGGTACTCCCTCAGTCCTGACCCTCTGACAGTGCGGCACTCCCTCAGTACTGACGCTCTGACAATGCAGCACTCCCTCAGTACTGACGCTCTGACAGTGCAGCACTCCCTCAGTACTGACCCTCTGACAGTGCAGCTCTCCCTCAGTACTGACCCTCTGACAGTGCGGCTCTCCCTCAGTACTGACCCTCTGACAGTGCGGTACTCCCTCAGTACTGACCCTCTGACAGTGCGGCGCTGCCTCAGTACTGACCCTATGACAGTGCGCCACTCCCTCAGTACTGACCCTCTGACAGTGCAGCACTCCCTCAGTACTGACCCTCTGACAGTGCGGCACTCCCTCAGTACTGACGCTCTGACAGTGCAGCACTCCCTCAGTGCTGACTCTCTGACAGTGCGGCACTCCCTCAGTACTGACCCTCTGACAGTGCTGCACTCCCTCAGTACTGACCCTCTGACAGTGCGGCACTCCCTCAGTACTGACGCTCTGACAGTGCAGCACTCCCTCAGTACTGATCCTCTGACAGTGTGGCACTCCCACAGTACTGACCCTCTGACAGTGCAGCACTCCCTCAGTGCTGACTCTCTGACAGTGCGGCACTCCCTCAGTACTGGCCCTCTGACAGTGCGGCACTCCCTCAGTACTGACCCTCTGACAGTGCTGCACCCCCTCAGTACTGACCCTCTGACTGTGCGGCACTCCCTCAGTACTGATCCTCTGACAGTGCAGAACTCCCTCAGTACTGACCCTCTTACAGTGCGGCACTCCCTCAGTACTGACCCTCTGACAGTGCAGCACTCTCTCAGTATTGACCCTCTGACAGTGCATCACTCCCTCAGTACTGACCCTCTGAGAATGCGGCACTCCCTCAGTACTGATGCTCTGACAGTGCGGCACTCCCTCAGTACTGACCCTCTGACAGTGCGGCACTCCCTCAGTACTGATGCTCTGACAGTGCGGCACTCCCTCAGTACTGACCCTCTGAGAGTGCGGCACTCCCTCAGTACTAACTCTCTGAGAGTGCGGCACTCCCTCAGTACTGACTCTCTGACAGTGCGGCACTCCCTCAGTACTGCACCTCTGACAGTGCAGCACTCCCTCAGTACTGACCCTCTGACAGTGTGGCACTCCCTCAGTACTGACCCTCTGACTGTGCGGCACTCCCTCAGTACTGACCCTCTGACAGTGCAGAACTCCCTCAGTACTGAACCTCTTACAGTGCGGCACTCCCTCAGTACTGACCCTCTGACAGTGCAGCACTCCCTCAGTACTGACCCTCTGACAGTGCGGCACTCCCTCAGTCCTTACCCTCTGACAGCACGGCACTCCCTCAGTACTGACCCTCTGACAGTGCGGCACTCCCTCAGTACTGACGCTCTGACAATGCAGCACTCCCTCAGTACTGACCCTCTGACAGTGCGGTACTCCCTCAGTCCTGACCCTCTGACAGTGCGGCACTCCCTCAGTACTGACGCTCTGACAATGCAGCACTCCCTCAGTACTGACGCTCTGACAGTGCAGCACTCCCTCAGTACTGACCCTCTGACAGTGCAGCTCTCCCTCAGTACTGACCCTCTGACAGTGCGGCACTCCCTCAGTACTGACCCTCTGACAGTGCGGCACTCCCTCAGTACTGACCCTCTGACAGTGCGGCACTCCCTCAGTACTGGCCCTCTGACAGCACGGCACTCCCTCAGTACTGACCCTCTGACAGTGCGGCACTCCCTCAGTACTGACGCTCTGACAATGCAGCACTCCCTCAGTACTGACCCTCTGACAGTGCGGTACTCCCTCAGTCCTGACCCTCTGACAGTGCGGCACTCCCTCAGTACTGACGCTCTGACAATGCAGCACTCCCTCAGTACTGACGCTCTGACAGTGCAGCACTCCCTCAGTACTGACCCTCTGACAGTGCAGCTCTCCCTCAGTACTGACCCTCTGACAGTGCAGCACTCCCTCAATACTGACCCTCTGACATTGCGGTTCTCCCTCAGTACTGACCCTCTGACAGTGCGGTACTCCCTCAGTACTGACCCTCTGACAGTGCGGCGCTGCCTCAGTACTGACCCTATGACAGTGCGCCACTCCCTCAGTACTGACCCTCTGACAGTGCAGCACTCCCTCAGTACTGACCCTCTGACAGTGCGGCACTCCCTCAGTACTGACGCTCTGACAGTGCAGCACTCCCTCAGTACTGACCCTCTGACAGTGCAGAACTCCCTCAGTACTGAACCTCTTACAGTGCGGCACTCCCTCAGTACTGACCCTCTGACAGTGCGGCACTCCCTCAGTCCTTACCCTCTGACAGCACGGCACTCCCTCAGTACTGACCCTCTGACAGTGCGGCACTCCCTCAGTACTGACGCTCTGACAATGCAGCACTCCCTCAGTACTGACCCTCTGACAGTGCGGCACTCCCTCAGTACTGCACCTCTGACAGTGCAGCACTCCCTCAGTACTGACCCTCTGACAGTGCGGCACTCCCTCAGTACTGACCCTCTGACAGTGCGGCACTCCCTCAGTACTGACCCTCTGACAGTGTGGCACTCCCACAGTTCTGACCCTCTGACAGTGCAGCACTCCCTCAGTGCTGGCTCTCTGACAGTGCGGCACTCCCTCAGTACTGGCCCTCTGACAGTGCGGCACTCCCTCAGTACTGACCCTCTGACAGTGCGGCACTCCCTCAGTACTGACCCTCTGACTGTGCGGCACTCCCTCAGTACTGACGCTCTGACAGTGCAGCACTCCCTCAGTACTGACCCTCTGACAGTGCAGCTCTCCCTCAGTACTGACCCTCTGACAGTGCAGCACTCCCTCAATACTGACCCTCTGACATTGCGGTTCTCCCTCAGTACTGACCCTCTAACAGTGCGGTACTCCCTCAGTACTGACCCTCTGACAGTGCGGCGCTGCCTCAGTACTGACCCTATGACAGTGCGCCACTCCCTCAGTACTGACCCTCTGACAGTGCAGCACTCCCTCAGTACTGACCCTCTGACAGTGCGGCACTCCCTCAGTACTGACGCTCTGACAGTGCAGCACTCCCTCAGTGCTGACTCTCTGACAGTGCGGCACTCCCTCAGTACTGACCCTCTGACAGTGCTGCACTCCCTCAGTACTGACCCTCTGACAGTGCGGCACTCCCTCAGTACTGACGCTCTGACAGTGCAGCACTCCCTCAGTACTGATCCTCTGACAGTGTGGCACTCCCACAGTACTGACCCTCTGACAGTGCAGCACTCCCTCAGTGCTGACTCTCTGACAGTGCGGCACTCCCTCAGTACTGGCCCTCTGACAGTGCGGCACTCCCTCAGTACTGACCCTCTGACAGTGCTGCACCCCCTCAGTACTGACCCTCTGACTGTGCGGCACTCCCTCAGGACTGATCCTCTGACAGTGCAGAACTCCCTCAGTACTGACCCTCTTACAGTGCGGCACTCCCTCAGTACTGACCCTCTGACAGTGCAGCACTCTCTCAGTATTGACCCTCTGACAGTGCATCACTCCCTCAGTACTGACCCTCTGAGAATGCGGCACTCCCTCAGTACTGATGCTCTGACAGTGCGGCACTCCCTCAGTACTGACCCTCTGACAGTGCGGCACTCCCTCAGTACTGATGCTCTGACAGTGCGGCACTCCCTCAGTACTGACCCTCTGAGAGTGCGGCACTCCCTCAGTACTAACTCTCTGAGAGTGCGGCACTCCCTCAGTACTGACTCTCTGACAGTGCGGCACTCCCTCAGTACTGCACCTCTGACAGTGCAGCACTCCCTCAGTACTGACCCTCTGACAGTGTGGCACTCCCTCAGTACTGACCCTCTGACTGTGCGGCACTCCCTCAGTACTGACCCTCTGACAGTGCAGAACTCCCTCAGTACTGAACCTCTTACAGTGCGGCACTCCCTCAGTACTGACCCTCTGACAGTGCAGCACTCCCTCAGTACTGACCCTCTGACAGTGCGGCACTCCCTCAGTCCTTACCCTCTGACAGCACGGCACTCCCTCAGTACTGACCCTCTGACAGTGCGGCACTCCCTCAGTACTGACGCTCTGACAATGCAGCACTCCCTCACTACTGTCCCTCTGAGAATGCGGCACTCACTCAGTACTGATGCTCTGACAGTGCGGCACTCCCTCAGTACTGACCCTCTGACAGTGCAGCACTCCCTCAGTACTGACCCTCTGAGAAGGCGGCACTCACTCAGTACTGACCCTCTGACAGTGCGGCACTCCCTCAGTACTGATGCTCTGACAGTGCGGCACTCCCTCAGTACTGACCCTCTGAGAGTGCGGCACTCACTCAGTACTGGCTCTCTGAGAGTGCGGCACTCCCTCAGTACTGACTCTCTGACAGTGCGGCACTCCCTCAGTACTGCACCTCTGACAGTGCAGCACTCCCTCAGTACTGACCCTCTGACAGTGTGGCACTCCCACAGTTCTGACCCTCTGACAGTGCAGCACTCCCTCAGTGCTGGCTCTCTGACAGTGCGGCACTCCCTCAGTACTGGCCCTCTGACAGTGCGGCACTCCCTCAGTACTGACTCTCTGACAGTGCGGCACTCCCTCAGTACTGACCCTCTGACTGTGCGGCACTCCCTCAGTACTGACCCTCTGACAGTGCAGAACTCCCTCAGTACTGAACCTCTTACAGTGCGGCACTCCCTCAGTACTGACCCTCTGACATTGCGGCACTCCCTCAGTACTGACGCTCTGACAGTGCAGCACACCCTCAGGACTGACCCTCTGACAGTGCGGCACTCCCTCAGTACTGACCCTCTGACAGTGCAGCACTCCCTCAGTACTGACGCTCTGACAGTGCAGCACTCCCTCAGTACTGACCCTCTGACAGTGCAGCTCTCCCTCAGTACAGACCCTCTGACAGTGCAGCACTCCCTCAGTACTGACCCTCTGACATTGCGGTTCTCCCTCAGTACTGACCCTCTGACAGTGCGGCACTCCCTCAGTACTGACCCTCTGACAGTGCGGCGCTGCCTCAGTACTGACCCTATGACAGTGCGCCACTCCCTCAGTACTGACCCTCTGACAGTTCAGCACTCCCTCAGTACTGACCCTCTGACAGTGCGGCACTCCCTCAGTACTGACCCTCTGACAGTTCAGCACTCCCTCAGTACTGACGCTCTGACAGTGCAGCTCTCCCTCATGCTGACTCTCTGACAGTGCGGCACTTCCTCAGTACTGACCCTCTGACAGTGCGGCATTCCCTCAGTACTGACGCTCTGACAGTGCAGCACTCCCTCAGTGCTGACTCTCTGACAGTGCGGCACTCCCTCAGTACTGACCCTCTGACAGTGCTGCACTCCCTCAGTACTGACCCTCTGACAGTGCGGCACTCCCTCAGTACTGACGCTCTGACAGTGCAGCACTCCCTCAGTACTGATCCTCTGACAGTGTGGCACTCCCACAGTACTGACCCTCTGACAGTGCAGCACTCCCTCAGTACTGACCCTCTGACAGTGCAGCACTCCCTCAGTACTGACCCTCTGACAGTGCAGCTCTCCCTCAGTACAGACCCTCTGACAGTGCAGCACTCCCTCAGTACTGACCCTCTGACATTGCGGTTCTCCCTCAGTACTGACCCTCTGACAGTGCGGCACTCCCTCAGTACTGACCCTCTGACAGTGCGGCGCTGCCTCAGTACTGACCCTATGACAGTGCGCCACTCCCTCAGTACTGACCCTCTGACAGTTCAGCACTCCCTCAGTACTGACCCTCTGACAGTGCGGCACTCCCTCAGTACTGACCCTCTGACAGTTCAGCACTCCCTCAGTACTGACGCTCTGACAGTGCAGCTCTCCCTCATGCTGACTCTCTGACAGTGCGGCACTTCCTCAGTACTGACCCTCTGACAGTGCGGCATTCCCTCAGTACTGACGCTCTGACAGTGCAGCACTCCCTCAGTGCTGACTCTCTGACAGTGCGGCACTCCCTCAGTACTGACCCTCTGACAGTGCTGCACTCCCTCAGTACTGACCCTCTGACAGTGCGGCACTCCCTCAGTACTGACGCTCTGACAGTGCAGCACTCCCTCAGTACTGATCCTCTGACAGTGTGGCACTCCCACAGTACTGACCCTCTGACAGTGCAGCACTCCCTCAGTGCTGACTCTCTGACAGTGCGGCACTCCCTCAGTACTGGCCCTCTGACAGTGCGGCACTCCCTCAGTGCTGACTCTCTGACAGTGCGGCACTCCCTCAGTACTGACCCTCTGACAGTGCTGCACTCCCTCAGTACTGACCCTCTGACAGTGCGGCACTCCCTCAGTACTGACGCTCTGACAGTGCAGCACTCCCTCAGTACTGATCCTCTGACAGTGTGGCACTCCCACAGTACTGACCCTCTGACAGTGCAGCACTCCCTCAGTGCTGACTCTCTGACAGTGCGGCACTCCCTCAGTACTGGCCCTCTGACAGTGCGGCACTCCCTCAGTACTGACCCTCTGACAGTGCTGCACCCCCTCAGTACTGACCCTCTGACTGTGCGGCACTCCCTCAGTACTGATCCTCTGACAGTGCAGAACTCCCTCAGTACTGACCCTCTTACAGTGCGGCACTCCCTCAGTACTGACCCTCTGACAGTGCAGCACTCTCTCAGTATTGACCCTCTGACAGTGCATCACTCCCTCAGTACTGACCCTCTGAGAATGCGGCACTCCCTCAGTACTGATGCTCTGACAGTGCGGCACTCCCTCAGTACTGACCCTCTGACAGTGCGGCACTCCCTCAGTACTGATGCTCTGACAGTGCGGCACTCCCTCAGTACTGACCCTCTGAGAGTGCGGCACTCCCTCAGTACTAACTCTCTGAGAGTGCGGCACTCCCTCAGTACTGACTCTCTGACAGTGCGGCACTCCCTCAGTACTGCACCTCTGACAGTGCAGCACTCCCTCAGTACTGACCCTCTGACAGTGTGGCACTCCCTCAGTACTGACCCTCTGACTGTGCGGCACTCCCTCAGTACTGACCCTCTGACAGTGCAGAACTCCCTCAGTACTGAACCTCTTACAGTGCGGCACTCCCTCAGTACTGACCCTCTGACAGTGCAGCACTCCCTCAGTACTGACCCTCTGACAGTGCGGCACTCCCTCAGTCCTTACCCTCTGACAGCACGGCACTCCCTCAGTACTGACCCTCTGACAGTGCGGCACTCCCTCAGTACTGACGCTCTGACAATGCAGCACTCCCTCAGTACTGACCCTCTGACAGTGCGGTACTCCCTCAGTCCTGACCCTCTGACAGTGCGGCACTCCCTCAGTACTGACGCTCTGACAATGCAGCACTCCCTCAGTACTGACGCTCTGACAGTGCAGCACTCCCTCAGTACTGACCCTCTGACAGTGCAGCTCTCCCTCAGTACTGACCCTCTGACAGTGCGGCACTCCCTCAGTACTGACCCTCTGACAGTGCGGCACTCCCTCAGTACTGACCCTCTGACAGTGCGGCACTCCCTCAGTACTGGCCCTCTGACAGCACGGCACTCCCTCAGTACTGACCCTCTGACAGTGCGGCACTCCCTCAGTACTGACGCTCTGACAATGCAGCACTCCCTCAGTACTGACCCTCTGACAGTGCGGTACTCCCTCAGTCCTGACCCTCTGACAGTGCGGCACTCCCTCAGTACTGACGCTCTGACAATGCAGCACTCCCTCAGTACTGACGCTCTGACAGTGCAGCACTCCCTCAGTACTGACCCTCTGACAGTGCAGCTCTCCCTCAGTACTGACCCTCTGACAGTGCAGCACTCCCTCAATACTGACCCTCTGACATTGCGGTTCTCCCTCAGTACTGACCCTCTGACAGTGCGGTACTCCCTCAGTACTGACCCTCTGACAGTGCGGCGCTGCCTCAGTACTGACCCTATGACAGTGCGCCACTCCCTCAGTACTGACCCTCTGACAGTGCAGCACTCCCTCAGTACTGACCCTCTGACAGTGCGGCACTCCCTCAGTACTGACGCTCTGACAGTGCAGCACTCCCTCAGTACTGACCCTCTGACAGTGCAGAACTCCCTCAGTACTGAACCTCTTACAGTGCGGCACTCCCTCAGTACTGACCCTCTGACAGTGCAGCACTCCCTCAGTACTGACCCTCTGACAGTGCGGCACTCCCTCAGTCCTTACCCTCTGACAGCACGGCACTCCCTCAGTACTGACCCTCTGACAGTGCGGCACTCCCTCAGTACTGACGCTCTGACAATGCAGCACTCCCTCAGTACTGACCCTCTGACAGTGCGGCACTCCCTCAGTACTGCACCTCTGACAGTGCAGCACTCCCTCAGTACTGACCCTCTGACAGTGTGGCACTCCCACAGTTCTGACCCTCTGACAGTGCAGCACTCCCTCAGTGCTGGCTCTCTGACAGTGCGGCACTCCCTCAGTACTGGCCCTCTGACAGTGCGGCACTCCCTCAGTACTGACCCTCTGACAGTGCGGCACTCCCTCAGTACTGACCCTCTGACTGTGCGGCACTCCCTCAGTACTGACGCTCTGACAGTGCAGCACTCCCTCAGTACTGACCCTCTGACAGTGCAGCTCTCCCTCAGTACTGACCCTCTGACAGTGCAGCACTCCCTCAATACTGACCCTCTGACATTGCGGTTCTCCCTCAGTACTGACCCTCTAACAGTGCGGTACTCCCTCAGTACTGACCCTCTGACAGTGCGGCGCTGCCTCAGTACTGACCCTATGACAGTGCGCCACTCCCTCAGTACTGACCCTCTGACAGTGCAGCACTCCCTCAGTACTGACCCTCTGACAGTGCGGCACTCCCTCAGTACTGACGCTCTGACAGTGCAGCACTCCCTCAGTGCTGACTCTCTGACAGTGCGGCACTCCCTCAGTACTGACCCTCTGACAGTGCTGCACTCCCTCAGTACTGACCCTCTGACAGTGCGGCACTCCCTCAGTACTGACGCTCTGACAGTGCAGCACTCCCTCAGTACTGATCCTCTGACAGTGTGGCACTCCCACAGTACTGACCCTCTGACAGTGCAGCACTCCCTCAGTGCTGACTCTCTGACAGTGCGGCACTCCCTCAGTACTGGCCCTCTGACAGTGCGGCACTCCCTCAGTACTGACCCTCTGACAGTGCTGCACCCCCTCAGTACTGACCCTCTGACTGTGCGGCACTCCCTCAGGACTGATCCTCTGACAGTGCAGAACTCCCTCAGTACTGACCCTCTTACAGTGCGGCACTCCCTCAGTACTGACCCTCTGACAGTGCAGCACTCTCTCAGTATTGACCCTCTGACAGTGCATCACTCCCTCAGTACTGACCCTCTGAGAATGCGGCACTCCCTCAGTACTGATGCTCTGACAGTGCGGCACTCCCTCAGTACTGACCCTCTGACAGTGCGGCACTCCCTCAGTACTGATGCTCTGACAGTGCGGCACTCCCTCAGTACTGACCCTCTGAGAGTGCGGCACTCCCTCAGTACTAACTCTCTGAGAGTGCGGCACTCCCTCAGTACTGACTCTCTGACAGTGCGGCACTCCCTCAGTACTGCACCTCTGACAGTGCAGCACTCCCTCAGTACTGACCCTCTGACAGTGTGGCACTCCCTCAGTACTGACCCTCTGACTGTGCGGCACTCCCTCAGTACTGACCCTCTGACAGTGCAGAACTCCCTCAGTACTGAACCTCTTACAGTGCGGCACTCCCTCAGTACTGACCCTCTGACAGTGCAGCACTCCCTCAGTACTGACCCTCTGACAGTGCGGCACTCCCTCAGTCCTTACCCTCTGACAGCACGGCACTCCCTCAGTACTGACCCTCTGACAGTGCGGCACTCCCTCAGTACTGACGCTCTGACAATGCAGCACTCCCTCACTACTGTCCCTCTGAGAATGCGGCACTCACTCAGTACTGATGCTCTGACAGTGCGGCACTCCCTCAGTACTGACCCTCTGACAGTGCAGCACTCCCTCAGTACTGACCCTCTGAGAAGGCGGCACTCACTCAGTACTGACCCTCTGACAGTGCGGCACTCCCTCAGTACTGATGCTCTGACAGTGCGGCACTCCCTCAGTACTGACCCTCTGAGAGTGCGGCACTCACTCAGTACTGGCTCTCTGAGAGTGCGGCACTCCCTCAGTACTGACTCTCTGACAGTGCGGCACTCCCTCAGTACTGCACCTCTGACAGTGCAGCACTCCCTCAGTACTGACCCTCTGACAGTGTGGCACTCCCACAGTTCTGACCCTCTGACAGTGCAGCACTCCCTCAGTGCTGGCTCTCTGACAGTGCGGCACTCCCTCAGTACTGGCCCTCTGACAGTGCGGCACTCCCTCAGTACTGACCCTCTGACAGTGCGGCACTCCCTCAGTACTGACCCTCTGACTGTGCGGCACTCCCTCAGTACTGACCCTCTGACAGTGCAGAACTCCCTCAGTACTGAACCTCTTACAGTGCGGCACTCCCTCAGTACTGACCCTCTGACATTGCGGCACTCCCTCAGTACTGACGCTCTGACAGTGCAGCACACCCTCAGGACTGACCCTCTGACAGTGCGGCACTCCCTCAGTACTGACCCTCTGACAGTGCAGCACTCCCTCAGTACTGACGCTCTGACAGTGCAGCACTCCCTCAGTACTGACCCTCTGACAGTGCAGCTCTCCCTCAGTACAGACCCTCTGACAGTGCAGCACTCCCTCAGTACTGACCCTCTGACATTGCGGTTCTCCCTCAGTACTGACCCTCTGACAGTGCGGCACTCCCTCAGTACTGACCCTCTGACAGTGCGGCGCTGCCTCAGTACTGACCCTATGACAGTGCGCCACTCCCTCAGTACTGACCCTCTGACAGTTCAGCACTCCCTCAGTACTGACCCTCTGACAGTGCGGCACTCCCTCAGTACTGACCCTCTGACAGTGCAGCTCTCCCTCAGTGCTGACTCTCTGACAGTGCGGCACTTCCTCAGTACTGACCCTCTGACAGTGCGGCATTCCCTCAGTACTGACGCTCTGACAGTGCAGCACTCCCTCAGTGCTGACTCTCTGACAGTGCGGCACTCCCTCAGTACTGACCCTCTGACAGTGCTGCACTCCCTCAGTACTGACCCTCTGACAGTGCGGCACACCCTCAGTACTGACGCTCTGACAGTGCAGCACTCCCTCAGTACTGATCCTCTGACAGTGTGGCACTCCCACAGTACTGACCCTCTGACAGTGCAGCACTCCCTCAGTGCTGACTCTCTGACAGTGCGGCACTCCCTCAGTACTGGCCCTCTGACAGTGCGGCACTCCCTCAGTACTGACCCTCTGACAGTGCTGCACCCCCTCAGTACTGACCCTCTGACTGTGCGGCACTCCCTCAGTACTGACGCTCTGACAATGCAGCACTCCCTCAGTACTGACCCTCTGACAGTGCGGTACTCCCTCAGTCCTGACCCTCTGACAGTGCGGCACTCCCTCAGTACTGACGCTCTGACAATGCAGCACTCCCTCAGTACTGACGCTCTGACAGTGCAGCACTCCCTCAGTACTGACCCTCTGACAGTGCAGCTCTCCCTCAGTACTGACCCTCTGACAGTGCAGCACTCCCTCAATACTGACCCTCTGACATTGCGGTTCTCCCTCAGTACTGACCCTCTGACAGTGCGGTACTCCCTCAGTACTGACCCTCTGACAGTGCGGCGCTGCCTCAGTACTGACCCTATGACAGTGCGCCACTCCCTCAGTACTGACCCTCTGACAGTGCAGCACTCCCTCAGTACTGACCCTCTGACAGTGCGGCACTCCCTCAGTACTGACGCTCTGACAGTGCAGCACTCCCTCAGTGCTGACTCTCTGACAGTGCGGCACTCCCTCAGTACTGACCCTCTGACAGTGCTGCACTCCCTCAGTACTGACCCTCTGACAGTGCGGCACTCCCTCAGTACTGACGCTCTGACAGTGCAGCACTCCCTCAGTACTGATCCTCTGACAGTGTGGCACTCCCACAGTACTGACCCTCTGACAGTGCAGCACTCCCTCAGTGCTGACTCTCTGACAGTGCGGCACTCCCTCAGTACTGGCCCTCTGACAGTGCGGCACTCCCTCAGTACTGACCCACTGACAGTGCTGCACCCCCTCAGTACTGACCCTCTGACTGTGCGGCACTCCCTCAGTACTGATCCTCTGACAGTGCAGAACTCCCTCAGTACTGACCCTCTTACAGTGCGGCACTCCCTCAGTACTGACCCTCTGACAGTGCAGCACTCTCTCAGTATTGACCCTCTGACAGTGCATCACTCCCTCAGTACTGACCCTCTGAGAATGCGGCACTCCCTCAGTACTGATGCTCTGACAGTGCGGCACTCCCTCAGTACTGACCCTCTGACAGTGCGGCACTCCCTCAGTACTGATGCTCTGACAGTGCGGCACTCCCTCAGTACTGACCCTCTGAGAGTGCGGCACTCCCTCAGTACTAACTCTCTGAGAGTGCGGCACTCCCTCAGTACTGACTCTCTGACAGTGCGGCACTCCCTCAGTACTGCACCTCTGACAGTGCAGCACTCCCTCAGTACTGACCCTCTGACAGTGTGGCA
The DNA here is from genome assembly GCF_047496885.1 of Scyliorhinus torazame. Classification (NCBI taxonomy): domain Eukaryota; kingdom Metazoa; phylum Chordata; class Chondrichthyes; order Carcharhiniformes; family Scyliorhinidae; genus Scyliorhinus; species Scyliorhinus torazame. Next base: position 1,433,774 of record NC_092707.1, on the reverse strand, counting down.
CTCCCTCAGTACTGACCCTCTGACTGTGCGGCACTCCCTCAGTACTGACCCTCTGACAGTGCAGAACTCCCTCAGTACTGAACCTCTTACAGTGCGGCACTCCCTCAGTACTGACCCTCTGACAGTGCAGCACTCCCTCAGTACTGACCCTCTGACAGTGCGGCACTCCCTCAGTCCTTACCCTCTGACAGCACGGCACTCCCTCAGTACTGACCCTCTGACAGTGCGGCACTCCCTCAGTACTGACGCTCTGACAATGCAGCACTCCCTCAGTACTGACCCTCTGACAGTGCGGTACTCCCTCAGTCCTGACCCTCTGACAGTGCGGCACTCCCTCAGTACTGACGCTCTGACAATGCAGCACTCCCTCAGTACTGACGCTCTGACAGTGCAGCACTCCCTCAGTACTGACCCTCTGACAGTGCAGCTCTCCCTCAGTACTGACCCTCTGACAGTGCAGCACTCCCTCAGTACTGACCCTCTGACATTGCGGTTCTCCCTCAGTACTGACCCTCTGACAGTGCGGTACTCCCTCAGTACTGACCCTCTGACAGTTCGGCGCTGCCTCAGTACTGACCCTATGACAGTGCGCCACTCCCTCAGTACTGACCCTCTGACAGTGCAGCACTCCCTCAGTACTGACCCTCTGACAGTGCAGCACTCCCTCAGTGCTGACTCTCTGACAGTGCAGCACTCCCTCAGTACTGGCCCTCTGACAGTGCGGCACTCCCTCAGTACTGACCCTCTGACAGTGCAGCACTCCCTCAGTGCTGACTCTCTGACAGTGCAGCACTCCCTCAGTACTGGCCCTCTGACAGTGCGGCACTCCCTCAGTACTGACCCTCTGACAGTGCTGCACCCCCTCAGTACTGACCCTCTGACTGTGCGGCACTCCCTCAGTACTGATCCTCTGACAGTGCAGAACTCCCTCAGTACTGATCCTCTTACAGTGCGGCACTCCCTCAGTACTGACCCTCTGACAGTGCAGCACTCTCTCAGTATTGACCCTCTGACAGTGCATCACTCCCTCAGTACTGACCCTCTGAGAATGCGGCACTCCCTCAGTACTGATGCTCTGACAGTGCGGCACTCCCTCAGTACTGACCCTCTGACAGTGCGGCACTCCCTCAGTACTGATGCTCTGACAGTGCGGCACTCCCTCAGTACTGACCCTCTGAGAGTGCGGCACTCCCTCAGTACTGACCCTCTGACAGTGTGGCACTCCCACAGTTCAGACCCTCTGACAGTGCAGCACACCCTCAGTGCTGGCTCTCTGACAGTGCGGCACTCCCTCAGTACTGGCCCTCTGACAGTGCGGCACTCCCTCAGTACTGACCCTCTGACAGTGCGGCACTCCCTCAGTACTGACCCTCTGACTGTGCGGCACTCCCTCAGTACTGACCCTCTGACAGTGCAGAACTCCCTCAGTACTGAACCTCTTACAGTGCGGCACACCCTCAGTACTGACCCTCTGACAGTGCAGCACTCCCTCAGTACTGACCCTCTGACAGTGCGGCACTCCCTCAGTCCTTACCCTCTGACAGCACGGCACTCCCTCAGTACTGACCCTCTGACAGTGCGGCACTCCCTCAGTACTGACGCTCTGACAATGCAGCACTCCCTCAGTACTGACCCTCTGACAGTGCGGTACTCCCTCAGTCCTGACCCTCTGACAGTGCGGCACTCCCTCAGTACTGACGCTCTGACAATGCAGCACTCCCTCAGTACTGACGCTCTGACAGTGCAGCACTCCCTCAGTACTGACCCTCTGACAGTGCAGCTCTCCCTCAATACTGACCCTCTGACATTGCGGTTCTCCCTCAGTACTGACCCTCTGACAGTGCAGCACTCCCTCAATACTGACCCTCTGACATTGCGGTTCTCCCTCAGTACTGACCCTCTGACAGTGCGGCGCTGCCTCAGTACTGACCCTATGACAGTGCGCCACTCCCTCAGTACTGACCCTCTGACAGTGCAGCACTCCCTCAGTACTGACCCTCTGACAGTGCGGCACTCCCTCAGTACTGACGCTCTGACAGTGCAGCACTCCCTCAGTACTGATCCTCTGACAGTGCAGCGCTCCCTCAGTGCTGACTCTCTGACAGTGCGGCACTCCTTCAGTACTGACCCTCTGACAGTGCTGCACTCCCTCAGTACTGACCCTCTGACAGTGCGGCACTCCCTCAGTACTGACGCTCTGACAGTGCAGCACTCCCTCAGTACTGATCCTCTGACAGTGTGGCACTCCCACAGTACTGACCCTCTGACAGTGCAGCACTCCCTCAGTGCTGACTCTCTGACAGTGCGGCACTCCCTCAGTACTGGCCCTCTGACAGTGCGGCACTCCCTCAGTACTGACCCTCTGACAGTGCTGCACCCCCTCAGTACTGACCCTCTGACTGTGCGGCACTCCCTCAGTACTGATCCTCTGACAGTGCAGAACTCCCTCAGTACTGACCCTCTGACAGTGCAGCACTCCCTCAGTACTGACCCTCTGACAGTGCAGCACTCTCTCAGTATTGACCCTCTGACAGTGCATCACTCCCTCAGTACTGACCCTCTGAGAATGCGGCACTCCCTCAGTACTGATGCTCTGACAGTGCGGCACTCCCTCAGTACTGACCCTCTGACAGTGCGGCACTCCCTCAGTACTGATGCTCTGACAGTGCGGCACTCCCTCAGTACTGACCCTCTGAGAGTGCGGCACTCCCTCAGTACTAACTCTCTGAGAGTGCGGCACTCCCTCAGTACTGACTCTCTGACAGTGCGGCACTCCCTCAGTACTGCACCTCTGACAGTGCAGCACTCCCTCAGTACTGACCCTCTGACAGTGTGGCACTCCCTCAGTACTGAACCTCTTACAGTGCGGCACTCCCTCAGTACTGACCCTCTGACAGTGCAGCACTCCCTCAGTACTGACCCTCTGACAGTGCGGCACTCCCTCAGTCCTTACCCTCTGACAGCACGGCACTCCCTCAGTACTGACCCTCTGACAGTGCGGCACTCCCTCAGTACTGACGCTCTGACAATGCAGCACTCCCTCAGTACTGACCCTCTGACAGTGCGGTACTCCCTCAGTCCTGACCCTCTGACAGTGCGGCACTCCCTCAGTACTGACGCTCTGACAATGCAGCACTCCCTCAGTACTGACGCTCTGACAGTGCAGCACTCCCTCAGTACTGACCCTCTGACAGTGCAGCTCTCCCTCAGTACTGACCCTCTGACAGTGCAGCACTCCCTCAGTACTGACCCTCTGACCGTGCGGCACTCCCTCAGTACTGACCCTCTGACAGTGCGGCGCTGCCTCAGTACTGACCCTATGACAGTGCGCCACTCCCTCAGTACTGACCCTCTGACAGTGCAGCACTCCCTCAGTACTGACCCTCTGACAGTGCGGCACTCCCTCAGTACTGACGCTCTGACAGTGCAGCTCTCCCTCAGTGCTGACTCTCTGACAGTGCGGCACTTCCTCAGTACTGACCCTCTGACAGTGCGGCATTCCCTCAGTACTGACCCTCTGACAGTGCGGCACTCCCTCAGTACTGACGCTCTGACAGTGCGGCACTCCCTCAGTACTGACCCTCTGACTGTGCGGCACTCCCTCAGTACTGATCCTCTGACAGTGCAGAACTCCCTCAGTACTGACCCTCTGACAGTGCGGCACTCCCTCAGTACTGACCCTCTGAGAATGCGGCACTCCCTCAGTACTGATCCTCTTACAGTGCGGCACTCCCTCAGTACTGACCCTCTGATAGTGCAGCACTCCCTCAGTACTGACCCTCTGAGAATGCGGCACTCCCTCAGTACTGATGCTCTGACAGTGCGGCACTCCCTCAGTACTGACCCTCTGACAGTGCGGCACTCCCTCAGTACTGATGCTCTGACAGTGCGGCACTCCCTCAGTACTGACCCTCTGAGAGTGCGGCACTCCCTGAGTACTGACTCTCTGAGAGTGCGGCACTATTTCAGTACTGACTCTCTGACAGTGCGGCACTCCCTCAGTACTGCACCTCTGACAGTGCAGCACTCCCTCAGTACTGACCCTCTGACAGTGTGGCACTCCCACAGTTCTGACCCTCTGACAGTGCAGCACACCCTCAGTGCTGGCTCTCTGACAGTGCGGCACTCCCTCAGTACTGGCCCTCTGACAGTGCGGCACTCCCTCAGTACTGACCCTCTGACAGTGCGGCACTCCCTCAGTACTGACCCTCTGACAGTGCAGCACTCCCTCAGTACTGACCCTCTGACATTGCGGTTCTCCCTCAGTACTGACCCTCTGACAGTGCGGTACTCCCTCAGTACTGACCCTCTGACAGTGCGGCGCTGCCTCAGTACTGACCCTATGACAGTGCGCCACTCCCTCAGTGCTGACTCTCTGACAGTGCGGCACTTCCTCAGTACTGACGCTCTGACAGTGCAGCACTCCCTCAGTACTGACTCTCTGACAGTGCGGCACTTCCTCAGTACTGACCCTCTGACAGTGCGGCACTCCCTCAGTACTGACGCTCTGACAGTGCAGCACTCCCTCAGTACTGACCCTCTGACAGTGTGGCACTCCCACAGTACTGACCCTCTGACAGTGCAGCACTCCCTCAGTGCTGACTCTCTGACAGTGCAGCACTCCCTCAGTACTGGCCCTCTGACAGTGCGGCACTCCCTCAGTACTGACCCTCTGACAGTGCTGCACCCCCTCAGTACTGACCCTCTGACTGTGCGGCACTCCCTCAGTACTGATCCTCTGACAGTGCAGAACTCCCTCAGTACTGATCCTCTTACAGTGCGGCACTCCCTCAGTACTGACCCTCTGACAGTGCAGCACTCTCTCAGTATTGACCCTCTGACAGTGCATCACTCCCTCAGTACTGACCCTCTGAGAATGCGGCACTCCCTCAGTACTGATGCTCTGACAGTGCGGCACTCCCTCAGTACTGACCCTCTGACAGTGCGGCACTCCCTCAGTACTGATGCTCTGACAGTGCGGCACTCCCTCAGTACTGACCCTCTGAGAGTGCGGCACTCCCTGAGTACTGACTCTCTGAGAGTGCGGCACTATCTCAGTACTGACTCTCTGACAGTGCGGCACTCCCTCAGTACTGCACCTCTGACAGTGCAGCACTCCCTCAGTACTGACCCTCTGACAGTGTGGCACTCCCACAGTTCTGACCCTCTGACAGTGCAGCACACCCTCAGTGCTGGCTCTCTGACAGTGCGGCACTCCCTCAGTACTGGCCCTCTGACAGTGCGGCACTCCCTCAGTACTGACCCTCTGACAGTGCGGCACTCCCTCAGTACTGACCCTCTGACTGTGCGGCACTCCCTCAGTACTGACCCTCTGACAGTGCAGAACTCCCTCAGTACTGAACCTCTTACAGTGCGGCACTCCCTCAGTACTGACCCTCTGACAGTGCAGCACTCCCTCAGTACTGACCCTCTGACAGTGCGGCACTCCCTCAGTCCTTACCCTCTGACAGCACGGCACTCCCTCAGTACTGACCCTCTGACAGTGCGGCACTCCCTCAGTACTGACGCTCTGACAATGCAGCACTCCCTCAGTACTGACCCTCTGACAGTGCGGTACTCCCTCAGTCCTGACCCTCTGACAGTGCGGCACTCCCTCAGTACTGACGCTCTGACAATGCAGCACTCCCTCAGTACTGACGCTCTGACAGTGCAGCACTCCCTCAGTACTGACCCTCTGACAGTGCAGCTCTCCCTCAGTACTGACCCTCTGACAGTGCAGCACTCCCTCAATACTGACCCTCTGACATTGCGGTTCTCCCTCAGTACTGACCCTCTGACAGTGCGGTACTCCCTCAGTACTGACCCTCTGACAGTGCGGCGCTGCCTCAGTACTGACCCTATGACAGTGCGCCACTCCCTCAGTACTGACCCTCTGACAGTGCAGCACTCCCTCAGTACTGACCCTCTGACAGTGCGGCACTCCCTCAGTACTGACGCTCTGACAGTGCAGCACTCCCTCAGTGCTGACTCTCTGACAGTGCGGCACTCCCTCAGTACTGACCCTCTGACAGTGCTGCACTCCCTCAGTACTGACCCTCTGACAGTGCGGCACTCCCTCAGTACTGACGCTCTGACAGTGCAGCACTCCCTCAGTACTGATCCTCTGACAGTGTGGCACTCCCACAGTACTGACCCTCTGACAGTGCAGCACTCCCTCAGTGCTGACTCTCTGACAGTGCGGCACTCCCTCAGTACTGGCCCTCTGACAGTGCGGCACTCCCTCAGTACTGACCCTCTGACAGTGCTGCACCCCCTCAGTACTGACCCTCTGACTGTGCGGCACTCCCTCAGTACTGATCCTCTGACAGTGCAGAACTCCCTCAGTACTGACCCTCTTACAGTGCGGCACTCCCTCAGTACTGACCCTCTGACAGTGCAGCACTCTCTCAGTATTGACCCTCTGACAGTGCATCACTCCCTCAGTACTGACCCTCTGAGAATGCGGCACTCCCTCAGTACTGATGCTCTGACAGTGCGGCACTCCCTCAGTACTGACCCTCTGACAGTGCGGCACTCCCTCAGTACTGATGCTCTGACAGTGCGGCACTCCCTCAGTACTGACCCTCTGAGAGTGCGGCACTCCCTCAGTACTAACTCTCTGAGAGTGCGGCACTCCCTCAGTACTGACTCTCTGACAGTGCGGCACTCCCTCAGTACTGCACCTCTGACAGTGCAGCACTCCCTCAGTACTGACCCTCTGACAGTGTGGCACTCCCTCAGTACTGACCCTCTGACTGTGCGGCACTCCCTCAGTACTGACCCTCTGACAGTGCAGAACTCCCTCAGTACTGAACCTCTTACAGTGCGGCACTCCCTCAGTACTGACCCTCTGACAGTGCAGCACTCCCTCAGTACTGACCCTCTGACAGTGCGGCACTCCCTCAGTCCTTACCCTCTGACAGCACGGCACTCCCTCAGTACTGACCCTCTGACAGTGCGGCACTCCCTCAGTACTGACGCTCTGACAATGCAGCACTCCCTCAGTACTGACCCTCTGACAGTGCGGTACTCCCTCAGTCCTGACCCTCTGACAGTGCGGCACTCCCTCAGTACTGACGCTCTGACAATGCAGCACTCCCTCAGTACTGACGCTCTGACAGTGCAGCACTCCCTCAGTACTGACCCTCTGACAGTGCAGCTCTCCCTCAGTACTGACCCTCTGACAGTGCAGCACTCCCTCAGTACTGACCCTCTGACATTGCGGTTCTCCCTCAGTACTGACCCTCTTGACAGTGCGGTACTCCCTCAGTACTGACCCTCTGACAGTGCGGCGCTGCCTCAGTACTGACCCTATGACAGTGCGCCACTCCCTCAGTACTGACCCTCTGACAGTGCAGCACTCCCTCAGTACTGACCCTCTGACAGTGCGGCACTCCCTCAGTACTGACGCTCTGACAGTGCAGCTCTCCCTCAGTGCTGACTCTCTGACAGTGCGGCACTTCCTCAGTACTGACCCTCTGACAGTGCGGCATTCCCTCAGTACTGACCCTCTGACAGTGCGGCACTCCCTCAGTACTGACGCTCTGACAGTGCAGCACTCCCTCAGTACTGACCCTCTGACAGTGTGGCACTCCCACAGTACTGACCCTCTGACAGTGCAGCACTCCCTCAGTGCTGACTCTCTGACAGTGCAGCACTCCCTCAGTACTGGCCCTCTGACAGTGCGGCACTCCCTCAGTACTGACCCTCTGACAGTGCTGCACCCCCTCAGTACTGACCCTCTGACTGTGCGGCACTCCCTCAGTACTGATCCTTTGACAGTGCAGAACTCCCTCAGTACTGATCCTCTTACAGTGCGGCACTCCCTCAGTACTGACCCTCTGACAGTGCAGCACTCTCTCAGTATTGACCCTCTGACAGTGCATCACTCCCTCAGTACTGACCCTCTGAGAATGCGGCACTCCCTCAGTACTGATGCTCTGACAGTGCGGCACTCCCTCAGTACTGACCCTCTGACAGTGCGGCACTCCCTCAGTACTGATGCTCTGACAGTGCGGCACTCCCTCAGTACTGACCCTCTGAGAGTGCGGCACTCCCTCAGTACTGACTCTCTGAGAGTGCGGCACTCCCTCAGTACTGACTCTCTGACAGTGCGGCACTCCCTCAGTACTGCACCTCTGACAGTGCAGCACTCCCTCAGTACTGACCCTCTGACAGTGTGGCACTCCCACAGTTCTGACCCTCTGACAGTGCAGCACACCCTCAGTACTGACCCTCTGACTGTGCGGCACTCCCTCAGTACTGACCCTCTGACAGTGCAGAACTCCCTCAGTACTGAACCTCTGACAGTGCAGCACTCCCTCAGTACTGACCCTCTGACAGTGTGGCACTCCCACAGTTCTGACCCTCTGACAGTGCAGCACACCCTCAGTACTGACCCTCTGACAGTGCAGCACTCCCTCAGTACTGACTCTCTGACAGTGCGGCACTCCCTCAGTACTGACCCTCTGACAGTGCGGCACTCCCTCAGTACTGACCCTCTGACTGTGCGGCACTCCCTCAGTACTGACCCTCTGACAGTGCAGAACTCCCTCAGTACTGAACCTCTTACAGTGCGGCACTCCCTCAGTACTGACCCTCTGACATTGCGGCACTCCCTCAGTACTGACGCTCTGACAGCGCAGCACACCCTCAGTACTGACCCTCTGACAGTGCGGCACTCCCTCAGTACTGACCTTCTGACAGTGCAGCACTCCCTCAGTACTGACGCTCTGACAGTGCAGCACTCCCTCAGTACTGACCCTCTGACAGTGCGGTTCTCCCTCAGTACTGACCCTCTGACAGTGCAGCACTCCCTCAGTACTGACCCTCTGACAGTGAGGCGCTGCCTCAGTACTAACCCTATGACAGTGCGCCACTCCCTCAGTACTGACCCTCTGACAGTGCAGCACTCCCTCAGTACTGACCCTCTGACAGTGCGGCACTCCCTCAGTACTGACCCTCTGACAGTGCAGCACTCCCTCAGTACTGACGCTCTGACAGTGCAGCTCTCCCTCAGTGCTGACTCTCTGACAGTGCAGCACTCCCTCAGTACTGACCCTCTGACAGTGCAGCACTCCCTCAGTACTGACCCTCTGACAGTGCGGCATTCCCTCAGTACTGACGCTCTGACAGTGCAGCACTCCCTCAGTGCTGACTCTCTGACAGTGCGGCACTCCCGCAGTACTGACCCTCTGACAGTGCTGCACTCCCTCAGTACTGACCCTCTGACAGTGCGGCACTCCCTCAGTACTGACGCTCTGACAGTGCAGCACTCCCTCAGTACTGACCCTCTGACAGTGTGGCACTCCCACAGTACTGACCCTCTGACAGTGCAGCACTCCCTCAGTGCTGACTCTCTGACAGTGCGGCACTCCCTCAGTACTGGCCCTCTGACAGTGCGGCACTCCCTCAGTACTGACCCTCTGACAGTGCTGCACCCCCTCAGTACTGACCCTCTGACTGTGCGGCACTCCCTCAGTACTGATCCTCTGACAGTGCAGAACTCCCTCAGTACTGACCCTCTTACAGTGCGGCACTCCCTCAGTACTGACCCTCTGACAGTGCATCACTCCCTCAGTACTGACCCTCTGAGAATGCGGCACTCCCTCAGTACTGATGCTCTGACAGTGCGGCACTCCCTCAGTACTGACCCTCTGACAGTGCGGCACTCCCTCAGTACTGATGCTCTGACAGTGCGGCACTCCCTCAGTACTGACCCTCTGAGAGTGCGGCTCTCCCTCAGTACTGACTCTCTGAGAGTGCGGCACTCCCTCAGTACTGACTCTCTGACAGTGCGGCACTCCCTCAGTACTGCACCTCTGACAGTGCAGCACTCCCTCAGTACTGACCCTCTGACAGTGTGGCACTCCCACAGTTCTGACCCTCTGACAGTGCAGCACTCCCTCAGTGCTGGCTCTCTGACAGTGCGGCACTCCCTCAGTACTGGCCCTCAGACAGTGCGGCACTCCCTCAGTACTGACCCTCTGACAGTGCGGCACTCCCTCAGTACTGACCCTCTGACAGTGCAGCACTCCCTCAGTACTGACCCTCTGACAGTGCGGCACTCCCTCAGTACTGACCCTCTGACAGTGCAGAACTCCCTCAGTACTGAACCTCTTACAGTGCGGCACTCCCTCAGTACTGACCCTCTGACATTGCGGCACTCCCTCAGTACTGACGCTCTGACAGTGCAGCACACCCTCAGTACTGACCCTCTGACAGTGCGGCACTCCCTCAGTACTGACCCTCTGACAGTGCGGCACTCCCTCAGTACTGACCCTCTGACAGTGCTGCACTCCCTCAGTACTGACCCTCAAGGAATGCGGCACTCCCTCAGTACTGAACCTCTGACAGTGCGGCACTCCCTCAGTACTGATGCTCTGACAGTGCGGCACTCCCTCAGTACTGACCCTCTGACAGTGCAGCACCTCCTCAGTACTGACCCTCTGACAGTGTGGCACTCCCTCAGTACTGACCCTCTGACAGTGCAGCACTCCCTCAGTACTGACCCTCTGACAGTGCAGCACTCCCACAATACTGACCCTCTTACAGTGCAGCACTCCCTCAGTGCTGACTCTCTGACAGTGCGGCACTCCCTCAGTACTGGCCCTCTGACAGTGCGGCACTCCCTCAGTACTGACCCTCTGACAGTGCTGCACCCCCTCAGTACTGACCCTCTGACTGTGCGGCACTCCCTCAGTACTGATCCTCTGACAGTGCAGAACTCCCTCAGTACTGACCCTCTTACAGTGCGGCACTCCCTCAGTACTGACCCTCTGACAGTGCAGCACTCTCTCAGTATTGACCCTCTGACAGTGCATCACTCCCTCAGTACTGACCCTCTGAGAATGCGGCACTCCCTCAGTACTGATGCTCTGACAGTGCGGCACTCCCTCAGTACTGACCCTCTGACAGTGCGGCACTCCCTCAGTACTGATGCTCTGACAGTGCGGCACTCCCTCAGTACTGACCCTCTGAGAGTGCGGCACTCCCTCAGTACTGACTCTCTGAGAGTGCGGCACTCCCTCAGTACTGACTCTCTGACAGTGCGGCACTCCCTCAGTACTGCACCTCTGACAGTGCAGCACTCCCTCAGTACTGACCCTCTGACAGTGTGGCACTCCCACAGTTCTGACCCTCTGACAGTGCAGCACTCCCTCAGTGCTGGCTCTCTGACAGTGCGGCACTCCCTCAGTACTGGCCCTCTGACAGTGCGGCACTCCCTCAGTACTGACCCTCTGACAGTGCGGCACTCCCTCAGTACTGACCCTCTGACAGTGCAGAACTCCCTCAGTACTGAACCTCTTACAGTGCGGCACTCCCTCAGTACTGACCCTCTGACATTGCGGCACTCCCTCAGTACTGACGCTCTGACAGTGCAGCACACCCTCAGTACTGACCCTCTGACAGTGCGGCACTCCCTCAGTACTGACCCTCTGACAGTGCGGCACTCCCTCAGTACTGACCCTCTGACAGTGCAGCACTCTCTCAGTATTGACCCTCTGACAGTGCATCACTCCCTCAGTACTGACCCTCTGGGAATGCGGCACTCCCTCAGTACTGACCCTCTGACAGTGCGGCACTCCCTCAGTACTGATGCTCTGACAGTGCGGCACTCCCTCAGTACTGACCCTCTGACAGTGCGGCACTCCCTCAGTACTGATGCTCTGACAGTGCGGCACTCCCTCAGTACTGACCCTCTGACAGTGCAGCACCTCCTCAGTACTGACCCTCTGACAGTGTGGCACTCCCTCAGTACTGATGCTCTGACAGTGCGGCACTCCCTCAGTACTGACCCTCTGACAGTGCAGCACCTCCTCAGTACTGACCCTCTGACAGTGTGGCACTCCCTCAGTACTGACCCTCTGACAGTGCGGCACTCCCTCAGTACTGACGCTCTGACAGTGCAGCACTCCCTCAGTACTGACCCTCTGACAGTGCGGTTCTCCCTCAGTACTGACCCTCTGACAGTGCGGTTCTCCCTCAGTACTGACCCTCTGACAGTGCGGTACTCCCTCAGTACTGACCCTCTGACAGTGCGGCGCTGCCTCAGTACTGACCCTCTGACAGTGCGGCACTCCCTCAGTACTGACCCTCTGACAGTCCAGCGCTCCCTCAGTACTGACCCTCTGACAGTGCAGCACTCCCTCAGTACTGACCCTCTGACAGTGCGGCACTCCCTCAGTACTGAATCACTGACAGTGCGGCACTCCCTCAGTACTGACCCTCTGACAGTGCGGTACTCCCTCAGTACTGACCCTCTGACAGTGCGGCGCTGCGTCAGTACTGACCCTCTGACAGTGCGGCACTCCCTCAGTACTGACCCTCTGACAGTCCAGCGCTCCCTCAGTACTGACCCTCTGACAGTGCAGCACTCCCTCAGTACTGACCCTCTGACAGTGCGGCACTCCCTCAGTACTGAATCACTGACAGTGCGGCACTCCCTCAGTACTGATGCTCTGACTGTGCGGCACTCCCTCAGTACTGACCCTCTGACAGTGCAGCACTCCCTCAGTACTGACCCTCTGACAGTGCGGTACTCCCTCAGTATTGACGCTCTGGCAGTGCAGCACTCCCTCAGTACTTACCCTCTGACAGAGCAGCACTCCCTCAGTACTGACCCTCTGACAGTGCGGCGCTCCCTCAGTACTGACCCTCTGACAGTGCAGCACTCCCTCAGTACTGACTCTCTGACAGTGCAGCATTCCCTCAGTGCTGACCCTCTGACAGTGCAGCACTCCCTCAGTACTGACCCTCTGACAGTGCGGCACTCCCTCAGTCCTGTCCCTCTGACGGTGCGGCACTCCCTCAGTACTGACCCTCTGACAGTGCAGCACTCCCTCAGTACTGACCCTCTGACAGTGCGGCACTCCCTCAGTACTGACCCTCTGACAGTGCAGCACTCCCTCAGTACTGACCCTCTGACAGTGCAGCGCTCCCTCAGTACTGACCCTCTGACAGTGCAGGACTCCCTCAGTACTGACCCTCTGACAGTGCGGCACTCCCTCAGTACTGACCCTCTGACAGTGCAGCACTCCCTCAGTACTGACCCTCTGACAGTGCGGCACTCCCTCAGTACTGACCCTCTGACAGTGCAGCACTCCCTCAGTACTGACTCTCTGACAGTGCAGCTCTCCCTCAGTGCTGACCCTCTGACAGTGCGGCACTCCCTCAGTACTGACCCTCTGACAGTGCGGCACTCCCTCAGTACTGACCCTCTGACAGTGCAGCTCTCCCTCAGTGCTGACCCTCTGACAGTGCGGCACTCCCTCAGTACTGACCCTCTGACAGTGCGGCACTCCCTCAGTACTGACCCTCTGACAGTGCTGCACCCCCTCAGTACTGACCCTCTGACTGTGCGGCACTCCCTCAGTACTGATCCTCTGACAGTGTAGAACTCCCTCAGTACTGACCCTCTTACAGTGCGGCACTCCCTCAGTACTGACCCTCTGACAGTGCAGCACTCTCTCAGTATTGACCCTCTGACAGTGCATCACTCCCTCAGTACTGACCCTCTGACAGTGCAGAACTCCCTCAGTACTGAACCTCTTACAGTGCGGCACTCCCTCAGTACTGACCCTCTGACATTGCGGCACTCCCTCAGTACTGACGCTCTGACAGTGCAGCACACCCTCAGTACTGACCCTCTGACAGTGCGGCACTCCCTCAGTACTGACCCTCTGACAGTGCGGCACTCCCTCAGTACTGACCCTCTGACAGTGCAGCACTCTCTCAGTATTGACCCTCTGACAGTGCATCACTCCCTCAGTACTGACCCTCTGGGAATGCGGCACTCCCTCAGTACTGACCCTCTGACAGTGCGGCACTCCCTCAGTACTGATGCTCTGACAGTGCGGCACTCCCTCAGTACTGACCCTCTGACAGTGCAGCACTCCCTCAGTACTGATGCTCTGACAGTGCGGCACTCCCTCAGTACTGACCCTCTGACAGTGCAGCTCTCCCTCAGTACAGACCCTCTGACAGTGCAGCACTCCCTCAGTACTGACCCTCTGACAGTGCGGTTCTCCCTCAGTACTGACCCTCTGACAGTGCGGTTCTCCCTCAGTACTGACCCTCTGACAGTGCGGTACTCCCTCAGTACTGACCCTCTGACAGTGCGGCGCTGCCTCAGTACTGACCCTCTGACAGTGCGGCACTCCCTCAGTACTGACCCTCTGACAGTCCAGCGCTCCCTCAGTACTGACCCTCTGACAGTGCAGCACTCCCTCAGTACTGACCCTCTGACAGTGCGGCACTCCCTCAGTACTGAATCACTGACAGTGCGGCACTCCCTCAGTACTGACCCTCTGACAGTGCGGTACTCCCTCAGTACTGACCCTCTGACAGTGCGGCGCTGCGTCAGTACTGACCCTCTGACAGTGCGGCACTCCCTCAGTACTGACCCTCTGACAGTCCAGCGCTCCCTCAGTACTGACCCTCTGACAGTGCAGCACTCCCTCAGTACTGACCCTCTGACAGTGCGGCACTCCCTCAGTACTGAATCACTGACAGTGCGGCACTCCCTCAGTACTGATGCTCTGACAGTGCGGCACTCCCTCAGTACTGACCCTCTGACAGTGCGGCACTCCCTCGGTACTGACCCTCTGACAGTGCGGCACTCCCTCAGTACTGACCCTCTGACTGTGCGGCACTCCCTCAGTACTGACCCTCTGACAGTGCAGCACTCCCTCAGTACTGACCCTCTGACAGTGCGGTACTCCCTCAGTATTGACGCTCTGGCAGTGCAGCACTCCCTGAGTACTTACCCTCTAACAGAGCAGCACTCCCTCAGTACTGACCCTCTGACAGTGCGGCGCTCCCTCAGTACTGACCCTCTGACAGTGCAGCACTCCCTCAGTACTGACTCTCTGACAGTGCAGCACTCCCTCAGTACTGACCCTCTGACAGTGCGGCACTCCCTCAGTACTGAATCACTGACAGTGCGGCACTCCCTCAGTACTGACCCTCTGACAGTGCGGTACTCCCTCAGTACTGACCCTCTGACAGTGCGGCGCTGCGTCAGTACTGACCCTCTGACAGTGCGGCACTCCCTCAGTACTGACCCTCTGACAGTCCAGCGCTCCCTCAGTACTGACCCTCTGACAGTGCAGCACTCCCTCAGTACTGACCCTCTGACAGTGCGGCACTCCCTCAGTACTGAATCACTGACAGTGCGGCACTCCCTCAGTACTGATGCTCTGACAGTGCGGCACTCCCTCAGTACTGACCCTCTGACAGTGCGGCACTCCCTCGGTACTGACTCTCTGACAGTGCAGCACTCCCTCAGTACTGACCCTCTGACAGTGCGGCACTCCCTCAGTACTGAATCACTGACAGTGCGGCACTCCCTCAGTACTGACCCTCTGACAGTGCGGTACTCCCTCAGTACTGACCCTCTGACAGTGCGGCGCTGCGTCAGTACTGACCCTCTGACAGTGCGGCACTCCCTCAGTACTGACCCTCTGACAGTCCAGCGCTCCCTCAGTACTGACCCTCTGACAGTGCAGCACTCCCTCAGTACTGACCCTCTGACAGTGCGGCACTCCCTCAGTACTGAATCACTGACAGTGCGGCACTCCCTCAGTACTGATGCTCTGACAGTGCGGCACTCCCTCAGTACTGACCCTCTGACAGTGCGGCACTCCCTCGGTACTGACCCTCTGACAGTGCGGCACTCCCTCAGTACTGACCCTCTGACTGTGCGGCACTCCCTCAGTACTGACCCTCTGACAGTGCAGCACTCCCTCAGTACTGACCCTCTGACAGTGCGGTACTCCCTCAGTATTGACGCTCTGGCAGTGCAGCACTCCCTGAGTACTTACCCTCTGACAGAGCAGCACTCCCTCAGTACTGACCCTCTGACAGTGCAGCACTCCCTCAGTACTGACCCTCTGACAGTGCGGCACTCCCTCAGTACTGACCCTCTGACAGTGCAGCTCTCCCTCAGTACTGATCCTCTGACAGTGCAGCACTCCCTCAGTACTGACCCTCTGACAGTGCAGCACTCCCTCAGTACTGACCCTCTGACAGTGCAGGGCTCCCTCAGTACTGACCCTCTGACAGTGCAGCTCTCCCTCAGTACTGACCCTCTGACAGTGCAGCGCTCCCTCAGTACTGACCCTCTGACAGTGCGGCACTCCCTCAGTACTGACCCTCTGACAGTGCAGAACTCCCTCAGTACTGAACCTCTTCCAGTGCGGCACTCCCTCAGTACTGACCCTCTGACATTGCGGCACTCCCTCAGTACTGACGCTCTGACAGTGCAGCACACCCTCAGTACTGACCCTCTGACAGTGCGGCACTCCCTCAGTACTGACCCTCTGACAATGCAGCGCTCCCTCAGTACTGACCCTCTGACAGTGCGGCACTCCCTCAGTACTGACCCTCTGACAGTGCGGCACTCCCTCAGTACTGACCCTCTGACAGTGCAGCACTCCCTCAGTACTGACCCTCTGACAGTGCGGCACTCCCTCAGTACTGACCCTCTGACAGTGCGGCACTCCCTCAGTACTGACCCTCTGACAGTGCAGCTCTCCCTCAGTACTGACCCTCTGACAGTGCAGCTCTCCCTCAGTCCTGACCCTAGACACTGGAATGAGTGTGTGTGAGGGCAGTTTGATGAAGAAGTTTGTTGAGAACTACTGCAGAGGTGTTTCAGCATTCTCCGAATTTCAGGATCAGCAGTGGAACCTCGATGTGTTTGCTGAGGACTGACTGCTGCCCATGGACAGTGGTGATTACGGGGCCCCGTGTCCAGGGTCTGGGTCACTGATGCGTTCTTACCTGCTTCGAATGGAAGCTTCTGGATCGTCTACCTCATCAGCACTGCAGGTGGCACTGGAATCGCTGTTACTGCTCGAACCGCCGTTAGCCTCTGTCGCTGCCACTCTGTCCGGTCCTGCTTCTGGGCTTTGTGTCGTCTCCTGATCTGGAATTCCAGTTTTCTCTTCAATTCGCACTTTCTCGCCCACAGACGGGGAATTATTGTGTCCCGTGTCCTGTGACTGCTCCGTCTTGACGTTACCGAGCCTTGTGTGTTCACCATGCTCCTCGTCATGGATTCCCTCCGAATCAACCTGTTCCAGTTTGGAGTCAGCGTTCCCGTCTTTCTCCAAATCATCTCCTCTTGTGGCTTCAGGATTGGCTGTGCTGGAGCCTTGGATTTCATTCCCTGATATCGGTGAGGGAACAGTTTCTGATTCCGAACCCTTGTTGCCTGCCATTGAAAGGGAACGGAAGATTCAGTCGCACTGTGCCAGAAGGCTCAGTTACAAAGTTAAAAGCAAATTACTGCTGATGCTGGAATCTGAAACAGAAAACACTGGATAATTTGAACAGATCTGACAGCCTCCGTGGAGAGGGACAGAACTGACCTTTCCAGTCTGGATGACTCATTGTCAAAGCTTTGACATCGAAACGTTCGCTCCCTTCTCCCTCTCTCTCCACAGAGGCTGTCAGACCTGCTGAGATTATCCAGTATTTTCTGTTTTTGTTGTGACTTCAATTAGGATCTTCCCTTTCACCAACTTTGTACATCCCAGAGAATCAGAGTCATTACTGTGCAGGAGGCCATTTTGCCCATGGAGTCTGTCCTGGCCCTCTGAAAGACCATTCTTCCCTGTGCCACACCCCTGCCTTACCCGCGTAACCTGCACATTCGCTCGTCTCAAATAAAAATCCAATTTCCTTTTGAATCGCTCGATCGAATCTGCCCCCACCACCCCCTCAGGACGTTTTTTTCAGACCCTTGGGGTGAAAGGATTTTGCTCCCATCATTTTTATTCCCTTTGCCCATTTTGTGAATCTGTGCCCTCAACGTTGTGACGATGATTGAGTGGGAACTGTTTCTCATGTTTGTCCTGCCCATATCTTCAGGTTCCTGAATCCCTCTATAGGGTGAGCATCCTTCAGCCAAAATGCTCAGGGCTGTGGTATTATCATAAATGTCAGAACTGCAAGGGTTAATGAAATGTCCAGAATAGCCACTAGAGGGAGCTACAGTTCCAAGTATACAAGGCATTGATGGTGAGCCTTGTGGGGAGAGCGCAGTGCAGGAGGTAGCTAGAGACAGGCTAAAGAAAAGATAATAATTGCTTATTGTCACAAGTAGGCTTCAATGAAGTTACTGTGAAAGGCCCCTAGTTGCCACATTCCGGCGCCTGTTCAGGGCGGCCAGTATGAGATAGTGTGAGTAAGCGCAGATCATAGTTTAGAACAGTAGAGGGATTGTTGTAGATGAGTGTAGTTTATATGTCAGTAATCAACTGTGTAATATTTAGGAGTACGTGTCGAATCCAAATTAGTAGTGGAAAAAAATTTATAGCTTTGTTCCAGTTCAAGCTATTTTGTGGTCTTTGTAAACACAACTCCAACCATCCTGAATTTAGCAACACAAAGAACACCACATGGTACCAGGGGTTTATTTCTACAAGTAAGAAGCAGTTAGATTAGAAAAGGTTAGCAAAAGAAGATTGGCGAAAACAATTAAGACTTGACAACACTCAGAAAATCTACATCGAAGACAAATCATAAGATAATAATAATAATAATCGCTAATTGTCACAAGTCGGCTTCAATGAAGTTACTGTGAAAAGCCCCTAGTCGCCACATTCCGGCGCCTGTTCGGGGAGGCTGTTACGGGAATTGAACCCGCGCTGCTGGCATTGTTCTGCATTACTAGCTAGCTGTTTAGCCCACTGTGCTAAACCAGCCCCTAGGATGGATGATTTCAAGAAGCCTGACCACTTCAGGACAAATGGTAAACTATGCCAAAACTGGACATTCTTTAAACAGCAGTTTGAAGTTTTCCTCTCTGCCTATGCGCTAGAAAATGCTTCCAATCAGAGAAAAATAGCACTCCTATTAAATTTGGCTGGAATGCAAGCATTCGAACTTCGTAATTACTTTGAAATTACTGCTGATGAGGACAAAACAAAATCTAACATAGTGCTACAGAAGTTCGATACACAGTGCAAGAGGCAGGAGAATGACCTATGGGTGTTAAATGTTCAAAAAAAGGCTGTCATTAAGAGGGGAGTAGGTAGATTCTTTCATAACAGCGAGAAAGTTAAGAGCACAGTCCTGTAACTTTTCCTCCCCTGCCGATTCAATGCTGAGTGATCAAGTTGTATTTGGGATAAATGGCGAACGTTTGCGTGAAAAAATGCTAAGACAACCGATTTTACCGCCGGAAAACGCGGTTAATTTGTGCAAAGCCAGTGAACAAGTATCCTCTGAATATGCGGAGTTCATGGCAAATGAAAAGAGCGCAAAATCGGGAAATGTGGTTAACGCCATTAATGCTGTGACGCAGCAAAGAAAACTCAACTCCGACCCCTGAGGCACACCACTAGTCACCGGCTGCCACCCTGAAAAAGACCCCTTTATCCCCACTCTCTGCCTTCTGCCAGTCAGCCAATCCTCTATCCATGCCAGGATCTTACCCTGAACACCATGGGCTCTTAACTTATTTAACAGTCTCCTACGCGGCACCTTGTTCAAGGTCTTCTGGAAATCTAAATAAATCACATCCACTGGTTCTCCTTTGTCTAACTTCCTTGTTACTTCCTCAAAGAACTCTAACAGATTTGGCAGACCTCCCTTTGACGAAGCCGTGCTGACTCAGTCCTATTTTCCCATGCACTGCCAAGTACTCCGCAATCTCATCTTTAATAACGGACTCTAAAATCTTACCAATGACCGAAGTCAGGCGAACCGGCCTATAATTTCCCGTCTTCTGCCTCCCTCCCTTCTTAAACAGCGGTGTTACATTAGCCAATTTCCAGTCTTCTGGGACGCTTCCTGCCTCCAGTGATTCCTGAAAGATCATCACCAATGCCTCCACAATCCCCTCAGCTATCTCTTTTAGAACCCTGGGGTGTAGTCCATCCGGTCCAGGTGACTTATCCACCTTCAGACCTTTCAGTTTCCCCAGAACCTTCTCCTTAGTGATGGTCACTTTGATAAGTAATGGGTTAAGAGACATTCCAATTAGTTGTCTCATTTATGTCAAGCATCCAATAATTGACACTGATATGTAAAGGGGCTTCAGGTGGCCTTTGTGTCAGGTGATGTGATGTTAGAGTTTTGTGCAGAGTCTGTTAAAGTGAAATAAAGGTGTTTGTGAAAAGGAGCAGAACCTTTGACTCTTTACACAACAGCAGCTAAACGTTGAACAACAACAAAGAACAAAGAACAAAGAAATGTACAGCACAGGAACAGGCCCTTCGGCCCTCCAAGCCCGTGCCGACAATGCTGCCCGACTAAACTACAATCTTCTACACTTCCTGGGTCCGTATCCGTCTATTCCCATCCTATTCATGTATTTGTCAAGATGCCCCTTAAATGTCCCTATCGTCCCTGCTTCCACTACCTCCTCCGGTAGCGAGTTCCAGGCACCCACTACCCTCTGCGTAAAAAACTTGCCTCGTACATCTACTCTAAACCTTGCCCCTCGCACCTTAAACCTATGCCCCCTAGTAATTGACCCCACTACTCTGTGGAAAAGCCTCTGACCATCCACTCTGTCTATGTCCCTCATAATTTTGTAGACCTCTATCAGGTCTCCCCTCAACCTCCTTCGTTCCAGTGAGAACAAACCGAGTTTATTCAACCGCTCCTCATAGCTAATGCCCTCCATACCAGGCAACATTCTGGTAAATCTCTTCTGCACCCTCTCTAAAGCCTCCACATCCTTCTGGTAGTGTGGCGACCAGAATTGCACACTATACTCCAAGTGTGGCCTAACTAAAGTTCTATACAGATGCAACATGACTTGCCAATTCTTATACTCAATGCCCCGGCCAATGAAGGCAAGCATGCCGTATGCCTTCTTGACTACCTTCTCCACCTGTGTTGCCCCTTTCAGTGACCTGTGGACCTGTACTCTTAGATCTGGCCGCGAGATTTGCTAGTGTCACACGGGAGGGTTTAAACTAGTATGGCAGGGGGGTGGGCACGGGAGCAATAGGTCAGAAGGTGAGAGCGTTGAGGGAGAACTAGGGAATATGGACAGTGTGGCTCTGAGGCAGAGCAGACGGGGAGAAGTTGCTGAACACAGCGGGTCTGGTGGCCTGAAGTGCATATGTTTTAATGCAAGGAGCATTACGGGTAAGGCAGATGAACTTAGAGCTTGGATTACTACTTGGAACTATGATGTTGTTGCCATTACAGAGACCTGGTTGAGGGAAGGGCAGGATTGGCAGCTAAACGTTCCAGGTTTTAGATGTTTCAGGCGGGATAGAGGGGGATGTAAAAGGGGAGGTGGAGTTGCGCTACTTGTTCAGGAGAGTATCACAGCTATACAGCGAGAGGACACCTCAGAGGGCAGTGAGGCTATATGGGTAGAGATCAGGAATAAGAAGGGTGCAGTCACAATGTTGGGGGTATACTACAGGCCTCCCAACAGCCAGCGGGAGATAGAGGAGCAGATAGGTAGACAGATTTTGGAAAAGAGTAAAAACAACAGGGTTGTGGTGATGGGAGACTTCAACTTCCCCAATATTGACTGGGACTCACTTAGTGCCAGGGGCTTAGACGGGGCAGAGTTTGTAAGGAGCATCCAGGAGGGCTTCTTAAAACAATATGTAAACAGTCCAACTAGGGAAGAGGCGGTACTGGACCTGGTATTGGGGAATGAGCCCGGCCAGGTGGTAGATGTTTCAGTAGGGGAGCATTTCGGTAACAGTGACCACAATTCAGTAAGTTTTAAAGTACTGGTGGACAAGGATAAGAGTGGTCCGAGGATGAATGTGCTAAATTGGGGGAAGGCTAATTATAACAATATTAGGCGGGAACTGAAGAGCATAGATTGGGGGCGGATGTTTGAGGGCAAATCAACATCTGACATGTGGGAGGCTTTCAAGTGTCAGTTGATAGGAATACAGGACAGGCATGTTCCTGTGAGGAAGAAAGACAAATACGGCAATTTTCGGGAACCTTGGATGACGAATGATATTGTAGGCCTCGTCAAAAAGAAAAAGGAGGCATTTGTCAGGGCTAAAAGGCTGGGAACAGACGAAGCCTGTGTGGCATATAAGGAAAGTAGGAAGGAACTTAAGCAGGGAGTCAGGAGGGCTAGAAGGGGTCATGAAAAGTCATTGGCAAATAGGGTTAAGGAAAATCCCAAGGCTTTTTACACTTACATAAAAAGCAAGAGGGTAGCCAGGGAAAGGGTTGGCCCACTGAAGGATAGGCAAGGGAATCTATGTGTGGAGCCAGAGGAAATGGGCGAGGTACTAAATGAATACTTTGCATCAGTATTCACCAAAGAGAAGGAATTGGTAGATGTTGAGTCTGGAGAAGGGGGTGTAGATAGCCTGGGTCACATTGTGATCCAAAAAGACGAGGTGTTGGGTGTCTTAAAAAATATTAAGGTAGATAAGTCCCCAGGGCCGGATGGGATCTACCCCAGAATACTGAAGGAGGCTGGAGAGGAAATTGCTGAGGCCTTGACAGAAATCTTTGGATCCTCGCTGTCTTCAGGGGATGTCCCGGAGGACTGGAGAATAGCCAATGTTGTTCCTCTGTTTAAGAAGGGTGGCAGGGATAATCCCGGGAACTACAGGCCGGTGAGCCTTACTTCAGTGGTAGGGAAATTACTGGAGAGAATTCTTCGAGACAGGATCTACTCCCATTTGGAAGCAAATGGACGTATTAGTGAGAGGCAGCACGGTTTTGTGAAGGGGAGGTCGTGTCTCACTAACTTGATAGAGTTTTTCGAGGAGGTCACTAAGATGATTGATGCAGGTAGGGCAGTAGATGTTGTCTATATGGACTTCAGTAAGGCCTTTGACAAGGTCCCTCATGGTAGACTAGTACAAAAGGTGAAGTCACACGGGATCAGGGGTGAACTGGCAAGGTGGATACAGAACTGGCTAGGCCATAGAAGGCAGAGGGTAGCAATGGAGGGATGCTTTTCTAATTGGAGGGCTGTGACCAGTGGTGTTCCACAGGGATCAGTGCTGGGACCTTTGCTCTTTGTAGTATATATAAATGATTTGGAGGAAAATGTAACTGGTCTGATTAGTAAGTTTGCAGACGACACAAAGGTTGGTGGAATTGCGGATAGCGATGAGGACTGTCTGAGGATACAGCAGGATTTAGATTGTCTGGAGACTTGGGCGGAGAGATGGCAGATGGAGTTTAACCTGGACAAATGTGAGGTAATGCATTTTGGAAGGGCTAATGCAGGTAGGGAATATACAGTGAATGGTAGAACCCTCAAGAGTATTGAAAGTCAAAGAGATCTAGGAGTACAGGTCCACAGATCACTGAAAGGGGCTACACAGGTGGAGAAGGTAGTCAAGAAGGCATACGGCATGCTTGCCTTCATTGGCCGGGGCATTGAGTATAAGAATTGGCAAGTCATGTTGCAGCTGTATAGAACCTTAGTTAGGCCACACTTGGAGTATAGTGTTCAATTCTGGTCGCCACACTACCAGAAGGATGTGGAGGCTTTAGAGAGGGTGCAGAAGAGATTTACCAGAATGTTGCCTGGTATGGAGGGCATAAGCTATGAGGAGCGATTGAATAAACTCGGTTTGTTCTCACTGGAACGAAGGAGGTTGAGGGGCGACCTGATAGAGGTATACAAAATTATGAGGGGCATAGACAGAGTGGATAGTCAGAGGCTTTTCCCCAGGGTAGAGGGGTCAATTACTAGGGGGCATAGGTTTAAGGTGAGAGGGGCAAAGTTTAGAGTAGATGTACGAGGCAAGTTTTTTACGCAGAGGGTAGTGGGTGCCTGGAACTCACTACCGGAGGAGGTAGTGGAGGCAGGGACGATAGGGACATTTAAGGGGCATCTTGACAAATATATGAATAGGATGGGAATAGAAGGATACGGACCCAGGAAGTGTAGAAGATTGTAGTTTAGTCGGGCAGTATGGTCGGCACGGGCTTGGAGGGCCGAAGGGCCTGTTCCTGTGCTGTACATTTCTTTGTTCTTTGTTCTTTTATCTCTCTGACTTTCAATACTCTTCAGGGTTCTACCATTCACTGTATATTCCCTACCTGCATTAGACCTTCCAAAATGCATTACCTCACATTTGTCCGGATTAAACTCCATCTGCCATCTCTCCGCCCAAGTCTCCAAACAATCTAAATCCTGCTGTATCCTCAGACAGTCCTCATCGCTATCCGCAATTCCACTAACCTTTGTGTCGTCTGCAAACTTACGAATCAGACCAGTTACATTTTCCTCCAAATCATTTATATATACTACAAAGAGCAAAGGTCCCAGCACTGATCCCTGTGGAACACCACTGGTCACAGCCCTCCAATTAGAAAAGCATCCCTCCATTGCTACTCTCTACCTTCGATGACCTAGCCAGTTCTGTATCCACAGTGCCAGCTCACCCCTGATCCTGTGTGACTTCACCTTTTGTACTAGTCTACCACGAGGGCCCTTGTCAAAGGCCTTACTGAAGTCCATATAGACAACATCCACTGCCCTACCTGCATCAATCATCTTTGTGACCTCCTCGAAAAACTCTATCAAGTTAGTGAGACACGACCTCCCCTTCACAAAACCGTGCTGCCTCTCACTAATACGTCCATTTGCTTCCAAATGGGAGTAGATCCTGTCTCAAAGAATTCTCTCCAGTAATTTCCCTACCACTGAAGTAAGGCTCACCAGCCTGTAGTTCCCGGGATCATCCTTGCTACCCTTCTTAAACAGAGGAACAACATTGGCTATTCTCCAGTCCTCCAGGACATCACCTGAAGACAGTGAGGACCCAAAGATTTCTGTCAAGGCCTCAGCAATTTCCTCTCCAGCCTCTTTCAGTATTCTGGGATACATCCCATCAGGCCCTGGGGACTTATCTACCTTAATATTTTTTAAGACGCCCAACACCTCGTCTTTTTGGATCTCAATGTGACCCAGGCTATCTACACACCCTTCTCCAGACTCAACGTCTACCAATTCCTTCTCTTTGGTGAATAATGATGCAAAGTATTCATTTAGTACCTCGCCCATTTCCTCTGGCTCCATACAAATGTGACCCCTTCTAGCCCTCCTGACTCCTTGCTTAAGTTCCTTCCTACTTTCCTTATATTCCACACAGGCTTCGTCTGTTCCCAGCCTTTTAGCCCTGACAAATGCCTCCTTTTTCTTTTTGACGAGGCCTACAATATCTCTCGTTATCCAAGGTTCCCGAAAATTGCCGTATTTATCCTTCTTCCTCGCAGGAACATGCCGGTCCTGAATTCCTTTCAACTGGCACTTGAAAGCCTCCCATATGTCAGATGTTGATTTGCCCTCAAACATCCGCCCACAATCTAGGTTCTTCAGTTCCCGCCTAATGTTGTTATAATGAGCCTTCCCCCAATTTAGCACATTCACCATAGGGCCACTCTTATCCTTGTCCACCAGCACTTTAAAACTTACTGAATTATGGTCACTGTTCCCGAAATGCTCCCCTACTGAAACATCTACCACCTGGCCGGGCTCATTCCCCAATACCAGGTCCAGTACCGCCCCTTCCCTAGTTGGACTGTCTACATATTGTTTTAAGAAGCCCTCCTGGATGCTCCTTACAAACTCTGCCCCGTCTAAGCCCCTGGCACTAAGTGAGTCCCAGTCAATATTGGGGAAGTTGAAGTCTCCCATCACCACAACCCTGTTGTTTTTACTCTTTTCCAAAATCTGTCTACCTATCTGCTCCTCTATCTCCCGCTGGCTGTTGGGAGGCCTGTAGTATACCCCCAACATTGTGACTGCACCCTTCTTATTCCTGATCTCTACCCGTATAGCCTCACTGCCCTCTGAGGTGTCCTCTCGCAGTACAGCTGTGATATTCTCCCTAACCAGTAGCGCAACTCCGCCACCCCTTTTACATCCCCCTCTATCCCGCCTGAAACATCTAAATCCTGGAACCTTTAGCTGCCAATCCTGCCCTTCCCTCAACCAGGTCTCTTTAATGGCAACACCATCATAGTTCCAAGTACTAATCCAAGCTCTAAGTTCATCTGCCTTACCCGTAATACTTCTTGCATTAAAACATATGCACTTCAGGCCACCAGACCCGCTGTGTTCAGCAACATCTCCCTGTCTGCTCTGCCTCAGAGCCACACTGTCCCTATTCCCTAGTTCTCCCTCAATGCTCTCACCTTCTGACCTATTGCTCCCATGCCCACCACCCTGCCATACTAGTTTAAACCCTCCCGTGTGACACTAGCACACCTCGCGGCCAGGATATTTATGCCTCTCCAGTTTAGATGCAACCCGTCCTTCTTATATAGGTCACACCTGCCCCGGAAGAGCACCCAGTGGTCCAGATAACGGAAACCCTCCCTCCTACACCAGCTGTTTAGCCACGTGTTTAGCTGCTCTATCTTCCTATTTCTAGCCTCACTGGCACGTGGCACAGGGAGTAATCCCGAGATTACAACTCTAGAGGTCCTGTCTTTTAACTTTCTGCCTAGCTCCTTGAACTCCTGCTGCAGGACCTCATGCCCCTTCCTGCCTATGTCGTTAGTACCAATATGTACAACGACCTCTGCCTGTTTGCCCTCCCCCTTCAGGGTGCCCTCTATCCGCTCGGAGACATCCTGGACCCTGGCACCAGGGAGGCAACATACCATACTGGAGTCTCTTTCACGTCCACAGAAGCGCCTATCTGTGCCACTGATTATAGAGTCCCCTATTACTATTGCTCTTCTGCGCTTTGACCCTCCCTTCTGAACATCAGAGCCAGCCGTGGTGCCACTGCTCTGGCTGCTGCTGTTTTCCCCTGATAGGCTATCCCCCCCGACAGTATCCAAAGGGGTATACCTGTTCGAGAGGGGGACAACCACAGGGGATTCCTGCACTGACTGCCTGCCCTTTCTGGTGGTCACCCATTTCTCTGCCTGCACCTTGGGTGTGACCACATTTATATAACTGCGATCTATGGCGCTTTCCGCCACCTGCATGCTCCTAACTGCATCCAATTGCTGCTCCAACCGAACCATGCGGTCTGTGAGGAGCTCCAGTTGGGTGCACTTTTTGCAGATGAAGCCATCCGGGACGCTGGACGCTGGTGGGCACGGGAGCAATAGGTCAGAAGGTGAGAGCATTGAGGGAGAACTAGGGAATAGGGACAGTGGGGCTCTGAGGCAGAGCAGACAGGGTGAAGTTGCTGAACACAGCGGGTCTGGTGGCCTGAAGTGCATACGTTTTAATGCAAGGAGCATTACGGGTAAGGCAGATGAATTTAGAGCTTGGATTAGTACTTGGAACTATGATGTTGTTGCCATTACAGAGACCTGGTTGAGGGAAGGGCAGGATTGGCAGCTAAACGTTCCAGGATTTAGATGTTTCAGGCGGGATAGAGGGGGATGTAAAAGGGGAGGTGGAGTTGCGCTACTTGTTCGGGAGAATATCACAGCTGTACTGCGAGAGGACACCTTAGAGGGCAGTGAGGCTATATGGGTAGAGATCAGGAATAAGAAGGGTGCAGTCACAATGTTTGGGGTATACTACAGGCCTCCCAACAGCCAGCAGGAGATAGAGGAGCAGATAGGTAGACAGATTTTGGAAAAGAGTAAAAACAACAGGGTTGTGGTGATGGGAGACTTCAACTTCCCCAATATTGACTGGGACTCACTTAGTGCCAGGGGCTTAGACGGGGCGGAGTTTGTAAGAAGCATCCAGGAGGGCTTCTTAAAACAATATGTAGACAGTCCAACTAGGGAAGGGGCGGTACTGGACCTGGTATTGGGGAATGAGCCCGGCAAGGTGGTAGATGTTTCAGTAGGGGAGCATTTCGGTAACAGTGACCACAATTCAGTAAGTTTTAAAGTACTGGTGGACAAGGATAAGAGTGATCCGAGGATGAATGTGCTAAATTGGGGGAAGGCTAATTATAACAATATTAGGCGGGAACTGAAGAACATAGATTGGGGGCGGATGTTTGAGGGCAAATCAACATCTGATATGTGGGAGGCTTTCAAGTGGCAGTTGAAAGGAATACAGGACCGGCATGTTCCTGTGAGGAAGAAAGATAAATACGGCAATTTTCGGGAACCTTGGATGACGAGTGATATTGTAGGCCTCGTCAAAAAGAAAAAGGAGGCATTTGTCAGGGCTAAAAGGCTGGGAACAGACGAAGCCTGTGTGGAATATAAGGAAAGTAGGAAGGAACTTAAGCAAGGAGTCAGGAGGGCTAGAAGGGGTCACATTTGTGTGGAGCCAGAGGAAATGGGCGAGGTACTAAATGAATACTTTGCATCAGTATTCACCAAAGAGAAGGAATTGGTAGATGTTGAGTCTGGAGAAGGGTGTGTAGATAGCCTGGGTCACATTGAGATCCAAAAAGACGAGGTGTTGGGTGTCTTAAAAAATATTAAGGTAGATAAGTCCCCAGGGCCTGATGGGATCTACCCCAGAATACTGAAGGGGGCTGGAGAGGAAATTGCTGAGGCCTTGACAGAAATCTTTGGATCCTCGCTGTCTTCAGGGGATGTCCCGGATGACTGGAGAATAGCCAATGTTGTTCCTCTGTTTAAGAAGGGCCTCTTCTGCACTCCCCCCTCCCAGGCAGCACGTTCCAGACCCGTCTCTCCCCCCCTCCCAGGCAGCGCGTTCCAGACCCTCACCCCCCTCCCAGACAGCGCGTTCCAGACCCTCACCCCCCTCCCAGGCAGCGCGTTCCAGACCCGTCTCTCCCCCCCTCCCAGGCAGCGCGTTCCAGACCCGCCTCTACCCCCCTCCCAGGCAGCGCGTTCCAGACCCGCCTCTACCCCCCTCCCAGGCAGCGCGTTCCAGACCCGTCTCTCCCCCCTCCCAGACAGAGCGTTCCAGACCCACCTCTTCCCCCCCCCCCCAGGCAGCGTGTTCCAGACCCGTCTCTCCCCCCTCCCAGACAGCGCGTTCCAGACCCACCTCTCCCCCCCCCCAGGCAGCGTGTTCCAGACCCGCCTCTTCCCCCTCCCAGGCAGCGCGTTCCAGACCCGCCTCTACCCCCCTCCCAGGCAGCGCGTTCCAGACCCGCCACTATCCCCCTCCCAGGCAGCGCGTTCCAGACCCGCCTCTCCCCCCCTCCCAGGCAGCGCGTTCCAGACCCGCCTCTCCCCCCCTCCCAGGCAGAGTGTTCCAGACCCGCCTCTACCCCCCTCCCAGGCAGCGTGTTCCAGACCCGCCTCTCCCCCCCTCCCAGACAGTGCGTTCCAGACCCGCCTCTACCCCCCTCCCAGGCAGCACGTTCCTGACCCGCCTCTCCCCCCCTCCCAGACAGAGCGTTCCAGACCCGCCTCTACCCCCCTCCCAGGCAGCACGTTTCGGACCCGCCTCTCCCCCCCTCCCAGGCAGCGGGTTCCAGAACCTCACCCCCGTCCCAGGCAGCACGTTCCGGACCCGCCTCTACCCCCCTCCCAGACAGAGCGTTCCAGACCCGCCTCTCCCCCCTCCCAGGCAGTGCGTTCCAGACCCGCCTCTCCCCTCCTCCCAGGCAGCGCGTTCCAGACCCTCACCACCCTCTGGGTAAAAAGGTTTTCCCTCAAATCCCCCAGAACCTCCAATTCCTCACCTTGAATTTGGGACCTCTCGTAACTGATCCTTCAACTCAGGGGAACAGCAGCTCCCTATCCACCCTGTCCATGCCCCTCACAATCTTGTCCACCTCGATCACGCCGCCCCTCAGTCTTCTCTGCTCCAGAGAAAACAACCCCAGCCCCAACCTCTCTTCATAACTGAAATGTTCCATCCCAGCAACATCCTGGTGAATCTCCTCTGCACCCCCTCCAGTGCAATCACATCCTTCCTATAATGTGGCGACCAGAACTGCACACAGTGCTCCAGCTGGGGCCTCATTGTGGTCCTGTACAACTCCAACCTGACCTCCCTGCTTTTGTAATCGATGCCCCGATTGATAAAGGCGAGTGTCCCATAGCCTTTTCCAACTCCCTATTAACCTGCCCTCTGCCTTCAGAGATCTATCGACAAACACGTCAAGGTCCCTTTGCTCCTCGGAACTTCCCAGCGTCAGGCTGTTCACTGAATATTTCCTTGTCACATCACTCCTTCCAAAGTGTCTCACCTCACACTTTTCTGGGTTAAATTACATCTGCCTCTTTTCTGACCATTTGACCATCCCGTCGATATCTTCCTGTAATTCAGGACACTCAACCTCACTCTTAACCACCCGGCCAATCTTTGTGTCATCCACAAACTTGCTGATCCTACCTCACAATTAGTCATCTATGTCGTTTATCTAAATGACGAATAGGGGGCCCAGCACAGATCCCTGTGATACCCCACTGGTCACTGGCTTCCAGTCACTAACGCAGCCGTCTGTCATCACCCTGTCTCCTACAGCTCAGCCAATTATAAATCCCCCCCCCCCATCCATTGGCAATGTCACCCCCTGCACACAAGGGCATTAACCCCCCCCCACCCCCAAGTGAGGACACCCCGCTGTAGGGTCACTGCAGGCCCAACTTTTCAGGCGTTCCAACTCGTCCTTTCGGGCCTCCCCTCTCCCCTTTCAGGATCCCCCCCACTCCTCCTTTCATTGGCATGGCGCCCCTCATGCCCTGAACGTTGGCAGTGCCACGGTGCCGGGGGAGAGCCAGGGTACCACCTGCCAATGGCCCGGGAGAGCCCCCAGGTACCAGCTGGGGTCTCCTTGCTGAGGCCAGGAGATGCCGGGAGCCGGTAGGATGATGTAACTGTGCGGAATTGGGTTCCGCCCACAGATCCCAACACTCCCTGAGATCCGGTTAGCTCTCGCGAGGCGTAACGGCCATCGGGAATCCCGGGCGAGGCTCCCGCCAGTTACTGGCCCCATCCCACTCCGATTCCGGTGGCACACGGCCTGTGGATCGCGCCTTGCGATTCTCGGTATCATGTGAGAACCATAAACTAATTTAACATCAAACATTCCGCCAAAATGTTTTACAATTTGAGCGATGAATCCAGGCAGAGGGTCAGGCGGAGGGCGGGGGGAGGTGAGAGGGGTTTTGTAATTGAGGGACCAGAGAGAGGTTGGGGATTTCTGGGTGTGGATTCCAGACTGAAGGATATTCCAGGGAAAGAGGGAAGGACAGACTCACAGGGAGAGGGGAAGGTTTGAAGTGAGTGATTGGGTGACAGAAGGCCACAGGGTGACCCCCGGTGACCAGGACACGCTGAGGTGGACACATTCGGAAATGGTAAGGATCGGGGGGGCATCGGAATGCATTTAATTTGGGATCAGATGCAAGTGGGAGAACTAATCAAAATTGTGAGTCTGAGACTGGGACGATTTTGAAGAATTAACAGTTGTGGAGTGAGTGATGTCGCTATCACTCGAGGCCGTGAGGCGGCCTCCCATCCAATACGGTGCAAAGGTTCAAACTGTCTGCTTTTCCAACGGGAATGCGGGAAGAGATGGGGAGTTTTGCTGGAATCAAGCAGCTAACATTGACCTTGTGAACTTGCTCAGAAATCACTGTCCTTCCTCCAGGCTGAGTGGATAGAATCAGGGAATGTCATGGTAACGATTGGCTGCTGCCAAGCAATGGACACAAACCTGTGACATTATCATGAATGTAAAGAACTGCAAGGGTTAGTGGAATGTCTAAATCAACCAGTAGAGGGAGCTAGATGTACAGCTATATGAGACATTGATGCTAAGCCTTGTGTGTGAGAGAACAGACTGTAGGAAAGGTCGTGTGAGTGAGAGCAGATCATAGTTAATAGTGTAGAGAAATCGTAGTAGATGAGTGTAGATTATATGTTTATTATCAACTGCGTATTATATAGGTGTAAGTGTCAAATCCAATAAAGTAGTGTCAATAAATCTCTCGCTTCGTTCAATTTAAAACTATTAATGGTCTTTGTGAACATCACACTAACCATCCTGAAATTAGCAACACAAAGTGCACCACAAAACCCTCAATACCTTCTGTCATTTCTTCTTCGTTTTCACTCACTCCAGAAGCTTCCAGATCCTCATCCTCAGCAGCAGCGGTTGCCTGAGTTTCCTCCCCTTGTGCGGCTGTGATCTTCGCCCTCGTTTTCGCCACCTTCACTGCCTCCTAGCAACACCAAACATCAATTCATGAGGGAAATTCACAATCTAACAGGAAGCAACTTCAGAGAGGCTTCTGGAAGCAGGATTAACCTCAGGCGTCTCCCTTCGTCCGCGAAGAGCAGCTGACCCCCCCCCCCCCCCCCCAGAGAAACAGAGTAAAGCTGGAGTGAGGCTGGTCGCTCAGAGGCAAAGAACAAAGAAATGTACAGCACAGGAACAGGCCCTTCGGCCCTCCAAGCCCGTGCCGACCATACTGCCCGACTAAACTACAATCTTCTACACTTCCTGGGTTCGTATCCTTCTATTCCCATCCTGTTCATATATTTGTCAAGATGCCCCTTAAATGTCCCTATCGTCCCTGCTTCCACCACCTCCTCCGGTAGTGAGTTCCAGGCACCCACTACCCTCTGTGTAAAAAACTTGCCTCGTACATCTACTCTAAACCTTGCCCCTCTCACCTTAAACCTATGCCCCCTAGTAATTGACCCCTCTACCCTGGGGAAAAGCCTCTGACTATCCACTCTGTCTATGCCCCTCATAATATTGTATACCTCTACCAGGTCTCCCCTCAACCTCCTTCGTTCCAGTGAGAACATGGACTTGGTGTGAACACTTGAGTGTGGAATTGGTGTGAACACTGAGTGTGAAATTGGTGTGAACACTGAGTGTGGAATTGGTGTGAGCACTGAGTGTGGAATTGGTGTGAGCACTGAATGTGGAATTGGTGTGAGCACTGAGTGTGCAATTCGTGTGAACATGGAATGTGGAATTGGTGTGAACAGTGTGTGTGCAATTGGTGTGAGCACTGAGTGTGGAATTGGTGTGAACACTCAGTGTGGAATTGGTGTGAACACTCAGTGTGGAATTGATGTGAACACTGAGTGTGGAATTGGTGTGAACACCGAGTGTGGAATTGGTGTGAGCACTGAGTGTACAATTGGTGTGCGCACTGAGTGTACAATTGGTGTGAATACTGAATGCGGAATTGGTGTGAACACTGCATGTGCAATTGGTGTGCACACCGAGTGTGCGATTGGTGTGAGCACTGAGTGTACAATTGGTGTGCACACTGAGTGTGAAATTGGTGGGAACACTCAGTGTGCAATTGGTGTGAACACAGTGTTGGATTAGTGTGAACGCTCAGGCAGTGTGAAATTGGTGTGAACACTGAGTGTGGGATTGGTGTGAACACTCAGACAGTGTGGAATTTGTGTGAACACTGCGTGTGCAATTGGTGTGAGCACTGAGTGTGGAATTGGTGGGAACACTCAGTGTGCAATTGGTGGGAACACAGTGTTGGATTGGTGTGAACACTAGGGCAGTGTAAAATTGGTGTGAACACTGAGTGTAGAATTGGTGTGAACACTCAGGCAGTGTGGAATTGGTGTGAAGACCGAGTGTGGAATTGGTGTGAACACTGAGTGTGGAATTGGTGTGAACACTGAGCACGGAATTGGTGTGAACACTGTGTGTGCAATTGGTGTGAGCACTGAGTGTGCAATTGGTGTGAGCACTGAGTGTGCAATTGGTGGGAACACTCAGTGTGCAATTGGTGTGAACACAGTGTTGGATTGGTGTGAACACTCAGACTGTGTGGAATTGGTGTGAACACCGTGTGGAATTGGTGTGAACACTGCTTGTGCAATTGGTGTGAGCACTGAGTGTGCAATTGGTGTGAGCACTGAGTGTGCAATTGGTGGGAACACTCAGTGTGCAATTGGTGGGAACACTCAGTGTGCAATTGGTGTGAACACAGTGTTGGATTGGTGTGAACACCGTGTGGAATTGGTGTGAACACTGCTTGTGCAATTGGTATGAGCACTGAGTGTGCAATTGGTGTGAGCACTGAGTGTGGAATTGGTGGGAACACTCAGTGTGCAATTGGTTTGAACACTCAGACAGTGTGGAATTGGTGTGAACACCGAGTGTGGAATTGGTGTGAACACTCAGTGTGCAATTGGTGTGAGCACTGAGCGTGGAATTGGTGTGAACACCGAGTGTGGAATTGGTGTGAACACCAAGTGTGAAATTGGTGTGAACACCGAGTGTGAAATTGGTGTGAACACTGAGTGTGGAATTGGTGTGAATACTGAGTGTGAAATTGGTGTGAACACCGAGTGTGGAATTGGTGTGCATACTGAGTGTGAAATTGGTGTGAACACTGAGTGTGGAATTGGTGTGAATACTGAGTGTGAAATTGGTGTGAACACCGAGTGTGGAATTGGTGTGAATACTGAGTGTGAAATTGGTGTGAACACCGAGTGTGAAATTGGTGTGAACACCGAGTGTGGAATTGGTGTGACCACCGAGTGTGAAATTGGTGTGACCACCGAGTGTGAAATTGGTGTGAACAGTCAGTGTGGAATTGGTGTGAACACCGAGTGTGGAATTGGTGTGAACACCGAGTGTGGAATTGGTGTGAACACCGAGTGTGAAATTGGTGTGAACACCGAGTGTGGAATTGGTGTGACCACCGAGTGTGAAATTGGTGTGAACACCGAGTGTGGAATTTTCTGCACTGTAAAGACTGGAATCAATCTCTGTTCAAATGCAGCTAAATGTAATTGCTTCGAAAGTTCTGGATTCTACGTCAGAAAAATACAACATTTTTGCCAGACAGGTCTTCTGTCCTTTTAAACATCAGTAAGTTTGTGACAGTTTCTAATGTTGGCACATTATGGGATAGCTGGAATGTGGGTAAGATTCTTACTCTGAACATGAAACTAGCCTCAGTGTCATCGTCAATGTTTGTGCCTGACTGTCGGAAGGTGAATTGCTTTATTGGGACACATCACGGCCCTGAAAAGCTGAATGTAGACATTTATCTCTGAAATATTATTGCTGGAATTGCTCAATTTTATGCTGTTCTTTGAACAGAAACTTAGAAAATAAGAGCAGGGGGCGGCCATTGCAATTACTAAGTAACTCTCCCCAATCTATCAAGACCAACTCACGCCTCATATCCTCATAGTTCCCTTTATTAAGATTCAGCACATGATAGCAAAAACAGGAAGGCAGACTATTACCTGAATGGTTGTAAATTGGGAGAGGGGATTATGCAGCGGGACCTGGGTGTCCTTGTGCACCATTTCCCGTAACAGCCTCCCCGAACAGGTGCCGGAATGTGGCGACTAGGGGTTTTTCACAGTAACTTCATTTGAGGCCTACTTGTGACAATAAGTGATTTTCATTTCATTTCACGGGAGCAGGTGGGAGTGGGTGGGAGTGGGTGGGAGTGGGTGGGAGTGGGAGTGGGTGGGTGTGGGACTGGGTGGGAGTGGGTGGGAGTGGGTGGGAGGTGGGTTGGAGTGGGAGTGGGTGGGAGTGGGAGTGTGTGGGAGTGGGAGTGGGTGGGAGTGGGAGTGGGTGGGAGTGGGTGGGAATGGGAGTGGGTGGGAGTGGGAGTGGGTGGGAGTGGGAGTGGGTGGGAGTGGGTGGGAATGGGAGTGGGTGGGAGTGGGAGTGGGTGGGAGTGGGTGGGAGTGGGAGTGGGAGTGGGTGGGCGTGGGAGTGGGAGAGGGTGGGCGTGGGAGTGGGTGGGCGTGGGAGTGGGTGGGAGTGGGTGGGAGTGGGAGTGGGAGTGGGTGGGAGTGGGTGGAGTGGGAGTGGGTGGGAGTGGGTGGGGGTGGGTGTGGGTGGGAGTGGGAGTGGGTGGGAGTGGGTGGGGGTGGGAGTGGTGGGAGTGGGAGTGGGTGGGAGTGGGTGGGAGTGAGTAGGAGTGGGTGGGAGTGGGTGGAGTGGGTGGGAGTGGGTGGGAGTGGGAGGGAGTGGGTGGGAGTAGGTGGGGGTGGGAGTGGGTGGGAGTGGGAATGGGTGGGAGTGGGTGGGGGTGGGAGTGGGTGGGGGTGGGTGTGGGTGGGAGTGGGAGTGGGTGGGAGTAGGTGGGAGTGGGAGTGGGAGTGGGTGGGAGTGGGTGGGAGTGGGAGTGTGTGGGAGTGGGTGGGAGTGGATGGGAGTGGGTGGGGGTGGGAGTGGGTGGGGGTGGGTGTGGGTGGGAGTGGGAGTGGGTGGGAGTGGGTGGGAGTGGGTGGGAGTGGGTGGGAGTGGGTGGGAGTGGGAGTGGGTGGGGGTGGGAGTGGGTGGGGGTGGGTGTGGGTGGGAGTGGGAGTGGGTGGGAGTGGGTGGGAGTGGGTGGGAGTGCGAGTGGGTAGGAGTGGGAGTGGATGGGAGTGGGAGTGGGAGGGAGTGGGAGGGAGTGGGTGGGAGTGGGTGGGAGTGGGAGAGGGTGGGAGTGGGAGTGGGTGGGAGTGGGAGTGGGAGGGAGTGGGAGTGGGTGGGGGTGGGAGTGGGTGGGGGTGGGAGTGGGTGGGGGTGGGTGTGGGTGGGAGTGGGAGTGGGTGGGAGTGGGTGGGAGTGGGTGGGAGTGGGAGTGGGTGGGGGTGGAGTGGGTGGGGGTGGGTGGGAGTGGGTGGGAGTGGGAGAGGGTGGGAGTGGGAGTGGGTGGGAGTGGAGTGGAGGGAGTGGGAGGGAGTGGGAGTGGGAGTGGGAGGGAGTGGGAGGGAGTGGGTGGGAGTGGGGAGAGGGTGGGAGTGGGAGTGGGTGGGAGTGGGAGTGGGAGGGAGTGGGAGTGATGGGAGTGGGAGTGGGAGTGGGAGTGGGAGGGAGTGGGAGGGAGTGGGTGGGAGTGGGTGGGAATGGGAGAGGGTGGGAGTGGGAGTGGGTGGAGTGGGAGGGAGTGGGTGGGAGTGGGTGGGGGTGGGTGGGAGTGGGAGTGGGAGGGAGTGGGTGGGAGTGGGTGGG
The DNA here is from genome assembly GCF_047496885.1 of Scyliorhinus torazame. Lineage (NCBI taxonomy): Eukaryota > Metazoa > Chordata > Chondrichthyes > Carcharhiniformes > Scyliorhinidae > Scyliorhinus > Scyliorhinus torazame. Next base: position 1,397,034 of record NC_092707.1, on the reverse strand, counting down.
GGTGGGAGTTGGTGGGAGTGGGTGGGAGTGGGTGGGAGTGGGAGTGGGTGGGAGTGGGTGGGAGTGTGTGGGAGTGGGAGCGGCTGGGAGTGGGTGGGAGTGGGTGGGAGTGGGAGTGGGTGGAGTGGGTGGGAGTGGGAGTGGGAGGGAGTGGGTGGGAGTGGGAGTGGGAGGGAGTGGGGGTGGGTGGGTGTGGGAGTGGGTGGGAGTGGGTGGGAGTGGGTGGGAGTGGGAGTGGGTGGGAGTGGGTGGGAGTGTGTGGGAGTGGGAGCGGCTGGGAGTGGGTGGGAGTGGGTGGGAGTGGGAGTGGGTGGGAGAGTAGGTGGGCGTGGGAGTGGGAGGGAGTGGGTGGGAGTGGGTGGCAGTGGGAGGGAGTGGGAGGGAGTGCGTGGGAGTGGGTGGGAGTGGGAGTGGGTGGAAGTGGGTGGGAGTGGGAGGGAGTGGGAGTGGGTGGGAGTGGGTGGGAGTGGGTGGGAGTGGGTGGGAGTGGGAGTGGGTTGGAGTGGGTGGGAGTGGGTGGGAGTGGGTGGGAGTGGGTGGGAGTGGGAGTGGGTTGGAGTGGGTGGGAGTGGGTGGGAGTGGGAGGGAGTGGGTGGGAGTGGGAGTGGGTGGGAGTGGGAGGGAGTGGGTGGGAGTGGGTGGGGGTGGGTGGGAGTGGGAGTGGGAGGGAGTGGGTGGGAGTGGGTGGGGGTGGGAGTTGGTGGGAGTGGGTGGGAGTGGGTGGGAGTGGGAGTGGGTGGGAGTGGGTGGGAGTGTGTGGGAGTGGGAGCGGCTGGGAGTGGGTGGAAGTGGGTGGGAGTGGGAGTGGGTGGGAGTGGGTGGGAGTGGGAGTGGGAGGGGAGTGGGTGGGAGTGGGAGTGGGTGGGAGTGTGTGGGAGTGGGAGCGGCTGGGAGTGGGTGGGAGTGGGTGGGAGTGGGAGTGGGTGGGAGAGTAGGTGGGCGTGGGAGTGGGAGGGAGTGGGTGGGAGTGGGTGGGAGTGGGAGGGAGTGGGAGGGAGTGGGTGGGAGTGGGTGGGAGTGGGAGTGGGTGGAAGTGGGTGGGAGTGGGAGGGAGTGGGAGTGGGTGGGAGTGGGTGGGAGTGGGAGTGGGTTGGAGTGGGTGGGAGTGGTGGGAGTGGGTGGGAGTGGGAGTGGGTTGGAGTGGGTGGGAGTGGGTGGGAGTGGGAGTGGGTGGGAGTGGGAGTGGGTGGGAGTGGGAGTGGGTGGGAGTGGGTGGGAGTGGGAGTGGGTGGGAGTGGGTGGGAGTGGGTGGGAGTGGGTGGGAGTGGGTGGGAGTGGGAGTGGGTGGGGGTGGGAGTGGGTGGGGGTGGGTGTGGGTGGGAGTGGGAGTGGGTGGGAGTGGGTGGGAGTGGGTGGGAGTGGGAGTGGGTGGGAGTGGGAGTGGGTGGGAGTGGGAGTGGATGGGAGTGGGAGTGGGAGGGAGTGGGTGGGAGTGGGTGGGAGTGGGTGGGAGTGGGAGTGGGTGGGAGTGGGTGGGAGTGGGTGGGAGTGGGAGTGGGGTGGGAGTGGGTGGGAGTGGGAGTGGGAGGGAGTGGGTGGGAGTGGGAGTGGGAGGGAGTGGGGGTGGGTGGGAGTGGGAGTGGGTGGGAGTGGGTGGGAGTGGGTGGGAGTGGGAGTGGGTGGGAGTGGGTGGGAGTGTCTGGGAGTGGGTGGGGGTGGGTGGGAGTGGGAGTGGGAGGGAGTGGGAGTGGATGGGAGTGGGAGGGAGTGGGAGGGAGTGGGTGGGAGTGGGTGGGAGTGGGAGAGGGTGGGAGTGGGAGTGGGTGGGAGTGGGTGGGAGTGGGAGGGAGAGGGTGGGAGTGGGTGGGGGTGGGTGGGAGTGGGAGTGGGAGGGAGTGGGTGGGAGTGGGTGGGGGTGGGAGTTGGTGGGAGTGGGTGGGAGTGGGTGGGAGTGGGAGCGGCTGGGAGTGGGTGGGAGTGGGTGGGAGTGGGAGTGGGTGGGAGTGGGTGGGAGTGGGAGTGGGAGGGAGTGGGTGGGAGTGGGAGTGGGAGGGAGTGGGGGTGGGTGGGAGTGGGAGTGGGTGGAGTGGGTGGGAGTGTGTGGGAGTGGGAGCGGCTGGGAGTGGGTGGGAGTGGGTGGGCGTGGGAGTGGGTGGGAGTGGGAGGGAGTGGGTGGGAGTGGGTGGGAGTGGGAGGGAGTGGGAGGGAGTGGGTGGGAGTGGGTGGGAGTGGGAGGGAGTGGGAGGGAGTGGGTGGGAGTGGGTGGGTGTGGGAGTGGGTGGAAGTGGGTGGGAGTGGGAGGGAGTGGGAGTGGGTGGGAGTGGGTGGGAGTGGGTGGGAGTGGGTGGGAGTGGGAGTGGGTTGGAGTGGGTGGGAGTGGGTGGGAGTGGGTGGGAGTGGGAGTGGGTTGGAGTGGGTGGGAGTGGGTGGGAGTGGGAGTGGGTGGGAGTGGGTGTGGGTGGGAGTGGGTGGGAGTGGGTGGGAGTGGGTGGGAGTGGGTGGGAGTGGGTGGGAGTGGGTGGGAGTGGGTGGGAGTGGGAGTGGGTGGGGGTGGGAGTGGGTGGGGGTGGGTGTGGGTGGGAGTGGGAGTGGGTGGGAGTGGGTGGGAGTGGGTGGGAGTGGGAGTGGGTGGGAGTGGGAGTGGGTGGGAGTGGGAGTGGATGGGAGTGGGAGTGGGAGTGGGAGGGAGTGGGAGGGAGTGGGTGGGAGTGGGTGGGAGTGGGAGAGGGTGGGAGTGGGAGTGGGTGGGAGTGGGAGGGAGTGGGTGGGAGTGGGTGGGGGTGGGTGGGAGTGGGAGTGGGAGGGAGTGGGTGGGAGTGGGTGGGAGTGTGTGGGAGTGGGAGCGGCTGGGAGTGGGTGGGAGTGGGTGGGAGTGGGAGTGGGTGGGAGTGGGAGGGAGTGTGTGGGAGTGGGAGCGGCTGGGAGTGGGTGGGAGTGGGTGGGAGTGGGAGTGGGTGGGAGTGGGTGGGAGTGGGAGTGGGAGGGAGTGGGTGGGAGTGGCAGTGGGAGGGAGTGGGGGTGGGTGGGAGTGGGAGTGGGTGGGAGTGGGTGGGAGTGGGTGGGAGTGGAGTGGGTGGGAGTGGGTGGGAGTGTGTGGGAGTGGGTGGGGGTGGGTGGGAGTGGGAGTGGGTGGGAGTGGGTGGGAGTGGGTGGGAGTGGGAGTGGGTGGGAGTGGGTGGGAGTGTGTGGGAGTGGGAGCGGCTGGAGTGGGTGGGAGTGGGTGGGAGTGGGAGTGGGTGGGAGAGTAGGTGGGCGTGGGAGTGGGAGGGAGTGGGTGGGAGTGGGTGGGAGTGGGAGTGGGTGGAAGTGGGTGGGAGTGGGAGGGAGTGGGAGTGGGTGGGAGTGGTGGGAGTGGGTGGGAGTGGGAGTGGGTTGGAGTGGGTGGGAGTGGGTGGGAGTGGGTGGGAGTGGGAGTGGGTTGGAGTGGGTGGAGTGGGTGGGAGTGGGAGTGGGTGGGAGTGGGAGTGGGTGGGAGTGGGTGGGAGTGGGTGGGAGTGGGAGGGACTGGGAGTGGGTGGGAGTGGGTGGGAGTGGGTGGGAGTGGGAGGGAGTGGGAGTGGGTGGGAGTGGGAGTGGGAGTAGGTGGGGGTGGGAGTGGGTGGAGTGGGTGGGAGTGGGAGGGAGTGGGAGTGGGTGGGAGTGGGTGGGAGTGGCTGGGGTGGAAGTGGGTGGAGTGGGAGTGGGTGGGAGTGGGTGGGAGTGGGAGTGGGTGGGAGTGGGTGGGAGTGGGAGTGGGTGGGAGTGGGTGGGAGTGGGTGGGGGTGGGAGTGGGTGGGAGTAGGAGTGGGTGGGAGTGGGTGGGAGTGGGAGTGGGTGGGAGTGGCTGGGGGTGGGAGTGGGTGGGAGTGGGTGGGAGTGGGTGGGGGTGGGAGTGGGTGGGAGTAGAGTGGGTGGGAGTGCGTGGGAGTGGGAGTGGGTGGGGTAGGAGTGGGTGGGAGTGGGAGTGGGTGGGAGTGGGAGTGGGGGGGTGTGGGAGTGGGTGGGGGTGGAGTGGGTGGGGGGTGGGAGTGGGTGGGAGTGGGAGTGGGTGGGAGTGGGTGGGGGGTGGGAGTGGGTGGGAGTGGGTGGGAGTGGGAGTGGGTGGGAGTGGGAGTGGGTGGAGTGGGAGTGGGGGTGGGGTGGGTGGGAGTGGGTGGGGGTGGGGGTGGGAGTGGGTGGGAGTGGATGGGAATGGAGTGGGTGGGGGTGGGAGTGGGTGGGAGTGTGTGGGAGTGGGTGGGGGTGGGAGCGTGTGGGAGTGGGTGGGGGTGGGAGTGTGTGGGAGTGGGTGGGAGTGTGTGGGAGTGGGTGGGGGTGGGTGTGGGTGGGAGTGGGTGGGAGTGTGTGGGAGTGGGAGTGGGTGGGAGTGTGTGGGAGTTGGAGTGAGTGGGTGGTAGTGGGTGGGAGTGTGTGGGAGTGGGAGTGGGTGGGAGTGGGTGGGAGTGGGAGTGGGTGGGAGTGTGTGGGAGTGGGTGGGGGAGGGAGTGGGTGGGAGTGGGTGGGAGTGGGTGGGAGTGGGTGGGAGTGTGTGGGAGTGGGAGTGGGTTGAAGTGGGTGGGAGTGGGAGTGGGTGGGAGTGGGTGGGAGTGTGTGGGAGTGGGTGGGGGTGGGAGTGGGTGGGAGTGGGTGGGAGTGGGAGTGGGTTGGAGTGGGTGGGAGTGGGAGTGGGTGGGAGTGGGTGGGAGTGGGTGGGAGTGGGAGTGGGTTGGAGTGGGTGGGAGTGGGAGTGGGTGGGAGTGGGTGGGAGTGGGTGGGAGTGGGAGGGAGTGGGAGTGGGTGGGAGTGGGTGGGAGTGGGAGGGAGTGGGTGGGAGTGGGTGGGAGTGGGAGTGGGAGGGAGTGGGTGGGAGTGGGTGGGAGTGGGAGTGGGTGGGAGTGGGAGTGGGTGGGAGTGGGAGGGAGTGGGAGTGGGTGGGAGTGGGAGTGGGTGGGAGTGGGTGGGAGTGGGAGTGGGTGGGAGTGGGTGGGAGTGGGAGTGGGTGGGAGTGGAAGTGGGTGGGAGTGGGTGGGAGTGGGAGTGGGTGGGAGTGGGAGTGGGTGGGAGTGGGAGTGGGTGGGAGTGGGAGTGGGTGGGAGTGGGAGTGTGTGGGAGTGGGTGGGAGTGGGAGTGGGTGGGAGTGGGAGTGGGTGGGAGTGGAAGTGGGTGGGAGTGGGTGGGAGTGGGAGTGGGTGGGAGTGGGAGTGGGTGGGAGTGGGTGGGAGTGGGAGTGGGTGGGAGTGGGAGGGAGTGGGAGTGGGTGGGAGTGGGTGGGAGTGGGTGGGAGTGGGAGTGGGTGGGAGTGGGTGGGAGTGGCTTGGGGTGGGAGTGGGTGGGAGTGGGTGGGAGTGGGAGTGGGTGGGAGTGGGAGTGGGTGGGAGTGGCTTGGGGTGGGAGTGGGTGGGAGTGGGTGGGAGTGGGAGTGGGTGGGAGTGGGAGTGGGTGGGAGTGGGTGGGAGTGGGAGTGGGTGGGAGTGGGTGGGAGTGGGAGTGGGTGGGAGTGGGTGGGAGTGGGTGGGGGTGGGAGTGGGTGGGAGTAGGAGTGGGTGGGAGTGAGTGGGAGTGGGTGGGAGTGGGAGTGGGTGGGAGTGGGTGGGAGTGGCTGGGGGTGGGAGTGGGTGGGAGTGGGTGGGGGTGCGAGTGGGTGGGAGTGGGTGGGAATTGGAGTGGGTGGGAGTGTGTGGGAGTGGGAGTGAGTGGGTGGTAGTGGGTGGGAGTGTGTGGGAGTGGGAGTGGGTGGGAGTGGGAGTGGGTGGGAGTGGGTGGGGGAGGGTGGGAGTGGGTGGGGGTGGGGGTGGGTGGGAGTGTGTGGGAGTGGGAGTGGGTGGGAGTGGGTGGGAGTGGGTGGGAGTGTGTGGGAGTGGGAGTGGGTTGGAGTGGGTGGGAGTGGGAGTGGGTGGGAGTGGGTGGGAGTGGGTGGGAGTGGGAGTGGGTGGGAGTGGGTGGGAGTGGGTGGGAGTGGGTGGGAGTGGGTGGGAGTGGGAGGGAGTGGGTGGGAGTGGGTGGGAGTGGGTGGGAGTGGGAGTGGGTGGGAGTGGGTGGGAGTGGGTGGGAGTGGGAGGGAGTGGGTGGGAGTGGGAGTGGGAGGGAGTGGGTGGGAGTGGGTGGGAGTGGGAGAGGGTTGGAGTGGGTGGGAGTGGGTGGGAGTGGGAGTGGGTGGGAGTGGGAGTGGGTGGGAGTGGGAGGGAGTGGGAGTGGGTGGGAGTGGGTGGGAGTGGGTGGGAGTGGGAGGGAGTGGGAGTGGGTGGGAGTGGGTGGGAGTGGGTGGGAGTGGGAGTGGGTGGGAGTGGGAGAGGGTTGGAGTGGGTGGGAGTGGGAGTGGGTGGGAGTGGGAGTGGGTGGGAGTGGGTGGGAGTGGGAGTGGGTGGGAGTGGGAGGGAGTGGGAGTGGGTGGGAGTGGAAGTGGGTGGGAGTGGGTGGGAGTGGGAGTGGGTGGGAGTGGGAGTGGGTGGGAGTGGGAGTGGGTGGGAGTGGGTGGGAGTGGGAGTGGGTGGGAGTGGGAGGGAGTGGGAGTGGGTGGGAGTGGGTGGGAGTGGGAGTGGGAGTAGGTGGGGGTGGGAGTGGGTGGGAGTGGGAGTGGGTGGGAGTGGCTGGGGGTGGGAGTGGGTGGGAGTGGGAGTGGGTGGGAGTGGGTGGGAGTGGGTGGGAGTGGGTGGGGGTGGGTGGGAGTGGGTGGGGGTGGGAGTGGGTGGGAGTAGGAGTGGGTGGGAGTGGGTGGGAGTGGGAGTGGGTGGGAGTGGGAGTGGGTGGGAGTGGGAGTGGGTGGGGGTGGGAGTGGGTGGGAGTGGGTGGGAGTGGGTGGGAGTGGGAGTGGGAGTGGGTGGGAGTGGGTGGGAGTGGGTGGGGGTGGGAGTGGGTGGGAGTAGGAGTGGGTGGGAGTGGGTGGGAGTGGGAGTGGGTGGGGGTGGGAGTGGGTGGGAGTGGGTGGGGGTGGGAGTGGGTGGGAGTGGGTGGGAGTGGGTGGGGGTGGGAGTGGGTGGGAGTGGGAATGGGTGGGGGTGGAGTGGGTGGGAGTGGGAGTGGGTGGGAGTGGGTGGGGGTGGGAGTGGGTGGGGGTGGGAGTGGGTGGGAGTGGGAGTGGGTGGGAGTGGGAGTGGGTGGGAGTGGGTGGGAGTGGGGGTGGGAGTGGGTGGGAGTGGGTGGGAGTGGGAGTGGGTGGGGGTGGGAGTGTGTGGGAGTGGGAGTGGATGGGGGTGGAGTGTGTGGGGGTGGGGGTGGGAGTGGGTGGGGGTGGGAGTGTGTGGGAGTGGGAGTGGGTGGGGGTGGGTGGGAGTGGGAGTGGGTGGGAGTGGGTGGGAGTGGGAGTGGGTGGGGGTGGGGGTGGGAGTGGGTGGGAGTGGGAGTGGATGGGGGTGGAGTGTGTGGGGGTGGGGGTGGGAGTGGGTGGGAGTGGATGGGAGTGGGAGTGGGTGGGGGTGGGAGTGGGTGGGAGTGGGAGTGGGAGTGGGAGTGGATGGGAGTGGGAGTGGTGGGAGTGGGTGGGAGTGGGTGGGAGTGGGAGGGAGTGGGTGGGAGTGGGTGGGAGTGGGAGTGAGTGGGAGTGGGTGGGAGTGGGTGGGGGAGGGTGGGAGTGTGTGGGAGTGGGTGGGGGTGGGAGTGGGTGGGAGTGTGTGGGAGTGGGAGTGGGTGGGAGTGGGTGGGAGTGGGTGGGGGTGGGAGTGGGTGGGAGTGGGAGTGGGTGGGAGTGGGTGGGAGTGGGAGTGGGTGGGAGTGGGTGGGAGTGGGTGGGAGTGGGTGGGAGTGGGTGGGGGTGGGTGGGAGTGGGTGGGGGTGGGAGTGGGTGGGAGTAGGAGTGGGTGGGAGTGGGAGTGGGTGGGGGTGGAGTGGGTGGGAGTGGGAGTGGGTGGGAGTGGGAGTGGGTGGGGGTGGGAGTGGGTGGGAGTGGGTGGGAGTGGGTGGGAGTGGGAGTGGGAGTGGGTGGGAGTGGGTGGGAGTGGGTGGGGGTGGGAGTGGGTGGGAGTAGGAGTGGGTGGGAGTGGGTGGGAGTGGGAGTGGGTGGGGGTGGAGTGGGTGGGAGTGGGAGTGGGTGGGAGTGGGAGTGGGTGGGGGTGGGAGTGGGTGGGGGTGGGAGTAGGTGGGGGTGGGAGTGGGTGGTAGTGGGTGGGGGTGTGAGTGGGTGGGAGTGGGTGGGAGTGGGTGGGGGTGGGAGTGGGTGGGAGTGGGAGTGGGTGGGGGTGGGTGGGGGTGGGAGTGGGTGGGAGTGGGAGTGGGTGGGAGTGGGAGTGGGTGGGAGTGGGTGGGAGTGGGGGTGGGAGTGGGTGGGAGTGGATGGGAGTGGGAGTGGGTGGGGGTGGGAGTGTGTGGGAGTGGGAGTGGGTGGGGGTGGGGGTGGGAGTGGGTGGGAGTGGGAGTGGGAGTGGATGGGAGTGGGTGGGAGTGGGTGGGAGTGTGTGGGAGTGGGTGGGAGTGGGAGTGGATGGGAGTGGGAGTGGGAGTGGGTGGGAGTGGGTGGGAGTGGGTGGGAGTGTGTGGGAGTGGGAGTGGGTGGGAGTGGGAGTGGGTGGGAGTGGGTGGGAGTGGGAGTGGGTGGGAGTGGGTGGGGGAGGGTGGGAGTGTGTGGGAGTGGGAGTGGGTGGGGGTGGGGGTGGGAGTGGGTTGGAGTGGGTGGGAGTGGGAGTGGGTGGGAGTGTGTGGGAGTGGGTGGGGGTGGGAGTGTGTGGGAGTGGGTGGGGGTGGGAGTGTGTGGGAGTGGGTGGGAGTGGATGGGGGTGGGGGTGGGAGTGGGTGGGGGTGGGAGTGGGTTGGAGTGGGTGGGAGTGTGTGGGAGTGGGTGGGGGTGGGTGGGGGTGGGAGTGTGTGGGAGTGGGTGGGGGTGGGAGTGTGTGGGAGTGGGTGGGAGTGTGTGGGAGTGGGTGGGGGTGGGAGTGGGTGGGAGTGGGTGGGAGTGTGTGGGAGTGGGAGTGGGTGGGGGTGGGGGTGGGAGTGGGTGGGAGTGGATGGGAGTGGGAGTGGGTGGGGGTGGGAGTGTGTGGGAGTGGGAGTGAGTGGGTGGGATTGGGTGGGAGTGTGTGGGAGTGGGAGTGGGTGGGAGTGGGTGGGAGTGGGAGTGGGTGGGAGTGGGTGGGAGTGGGTGGGAGTGGGTGGGAGTGGGTGGGGGTGGGTGGGGGTGGGTGGGGGTGGGAGTGTGTGGGAGTGGGTGGGGGTGGGAGTGTGTGGGAGTGGGTGGGAGTGTGTGGGAGTGGGTGGGGGTGGGAGTGGGTGGGAGTGGGTGGGAGTGTGTGGGAGTGGGAGTGGGTGGGAGTGGGTGGGAGTGGGAGTGGGTGGGAGTAGGTGGGAGTGTGTGGGAGTGGGTGGGGGAGGGTGTGGGTGGGGGTGGGTGGGAGTGTGTGGGAGTGGGAGTGGGTGGGAGTGGGTGGGAGTGGGTGGGAGTGGATGGGAGTGAGAGTGGGTGGGAGTGGGAGTGGGTGGGAGTGGGTGGGAGTGGGTGGGAGTGGGAGTGGGTGGGAGTGGGTGGGAGTGGGAGTGGGTGGGAGTGGGTGGGAGTGGGTGGGAGTGGGTGGGGGAGGGTGGGAGTGTGTGGGAGTGGGTGGGGGTGGGAGTGGGTGGGAGTGTGTGGGAGTGGGAGTGGGTGGGAGTGTGTGGGAGTGGGTGGGGGTGGGAGTGTGTGGGAGTGGGTGGGGGTGGGAGTGTGTGGGAGTGGGTGGGAGTGTGTGGGAGTGGGTGGGGGTGGGAGTGGGTGGGAGTGGGTGGGAGTGGGTGGGAGTGGGTGGGGGGTGGGAGTGGGTGGGAGTGGGTGGGAGTGGGTGGGAGTGGGTGGGAGTGGGTGGGAGTGTGTGGGAGTGGGAGTGTGTGGGAGTGGGAGTGGGTGGGAGTGGGTGGGAGTGGGTTGGAGTGGGTGGGAGTGGGAGTGGGTGGGAGTGGGTGGGAGTGTGTGGGAGTGGGTGGGGGTGGGTGGGAGTGGCAGTGGGTGGGAGTGGGTGGGAGTGGGAGTGGCTGGGAGTGTGTGGGAGTGTGTGGGAGTGTGTGGGAGTGGGTGGGAGTGGGAGTGGGTGGGAGTGGGAGTGGCTGGGAGTGTGTGGGAGTGTGTGGGAGTGGGTGGGGGTGGGTGTGGGTGGGAGTGGGAGTGGGTGGGAGTGGGTGGGAGTGTGTGGGAGTGGGTGGGGGTGGGTGGGAGTGGCAGTGGGTGGGAGTGGGTGGGAGTGGGAGTGGCTGGGAGTGTGTGGGAGTGTGTGGGAGTGGGTGGGGGTGGGTGTGGGTGGGGGTGGGAGTGGGTGGGAGCGGCTGGGTTATTAACTTACTCTGCCCCATGGACCAGCACCCTGTGGTGCAGATGTTTGGGAATTATGGGGTGCAGCGTTGGGGGTGGGGGGGGTGGTGGAGTGGGACGGTCGAGCCGCCGGTGGCCAGGCCCCCTAGTCAGCGAATCGATCAGGTTGGCATCGGCGACACGGCGGCACATTGGTTAGCACTGTGGCTTCACAGCTCCAGGGTCCCAGGTTCGATTCCCGGCTGGGGTCACTGTCTGTGCGGAGTCTGCACGTTCTCCCCGTGTCTGCGTGGGTTTCCTCCGGGCGCTCTGGTTTCCTCCCACAAGTCCCGAAAGACGTGCTGTTAGGTGAATTGGACATTCTGAATTCTCCCTCTGTGTACCCGAGCAGGCGTCGGAATGTGGCGACTAGGGGATTTTCACAGTAACTTCACTGCAGTGTTAATGTAAGCCTACTTGTGACACTAATAAAGATTATTATTATCTTACCCGGCTCTGTCTGTGCTGCTGGAGAAGGATATCCAGGTGGTGGCGTCTTTTGTAGTTGAAGTAGAAATTCTTACACTGGGCGTCTGACTTGGAGCCAACCATCTTGGCGATCGCTGCCCACTTCCGTCCATGTTCAACAAGACCTGCAGGGAAATTAATCAAGTTCATCATTTCAGCTGGTAAAATCTCGAGATTGCAGCAAAGGAAGAAAAAGTTGGAAGAGGAATTTATCACAAGACAAAAGCGAATTACTGCGGAGTCCAGAGTCTGAATCAGAAACAGGGAATAGCGAAAAATCTGAGCCAGTCTGACAGTGTGTGTGGAGAGACGGAGCTAACGATTCAGTCTGACAGTGAGTGTGGAGAGACGGAGCTAACGATTCAGTCTGGCAGTGTGTGTGGAGAGACGGAGCAATGATTCAGTCTGACAGTGTGTGTGGAGAGACGGAGCTAACGATTCAGTCTGACAGTGTGTGTGGAGAGACGGAGCTAACGATTCAGTCTGGCAGTGTGTGTGGAGAGACGGAGCAATGATTCAGTCTGACAGTGTGTGTGGAGAGACGGAGCAATGATTCAGTCTGACAGTGTGTGTGGAGAGACGGAGCTAACGATTCAGTCTGACAGTGAGTGTGGAGAGACGGAGCTAACGATTCAGTCTGACAGTGAGTGTGGAGAGACGGAACTAACGATTCAGTCTGACAGTGTGTGTGGAGAGACGGAGCTAACGATTCAGTCTTACAGTGTGTGTGGAGAGACGGAGCTAACGATTCAGTCTGACAGTGAGTGTGGAGAGACGGAGCTAACGATTCAGTCTGACAGTGAGTGTGGAGAGACGGAGCTAACGATTCAGTCTGACAGTGAGTGTGGAGAGACGGAGCGAACGATTCAGTCTGACAGTGTGTGTGGAGAGACGGAGCAATGATTCAGTCTGACAGTGAGTGTGGAGAGACGGAGCTAACGATTCAGTCTGACAGTGTGTGTGGAGAGACGGAGCTAACGATTCAGTCTGACAGTGAGTGTGGAGAGACGGAGCAATGATTCAGTCTGACAGTGAGTGTGGAGAGACGGAGCTAACGATTCAGTCTGACAGTGAGTGTGGAGAGACGGAGCTACGATTCAGTCTGACAGTGAGTGTGGAGAGACGGAGCTAACGATTCAGTCTGGCAGTGTGTGTGGAGAGACGGAGCTAACGATTCAGTCTGACAGTGAGTGTGGAGAGACGGAGCTACGATTCAGTCTGGCAGTGTGTGTGGAGAGACGGAGCTAACGATTCAGTCTGACAGTGAGTGTGGAGAGACGGAGCTAAAGATTCAGTCTGACAGTGTGTGTGGAGAGACGGAGCTACGATTCAGTCTGGCAGTGTGTGTGGAGAGACGGAGCTAACGATTCAGTCTGACAGTGAGTGTGGAGAGACGGAGCTAACGATTCAGTCTGACAGTGTGTGTGGAGAGACGGAGCTAACGATTCAGTCTGACAGTGAGTGTGGAGAGACGGAGCTAACGATTCAGTCTGACAGTGTGTGTGGAGAGACGGAGCTAACGATTCAGTCTGACAGTGTGTGTGGGGAGACGGAGCTAACGATTCAGTCTGACAGTGTGTGTGGAGAGACGGAGCTAACGATTCAGTATGGCAGTGTGTGTGGAGAGACGGAGCTAACGATTCAGTCTGACAGTGTGTGTGGAGAGACGGAGCTAACGATTCAGTCTGACAGTGTGTGTGGAGAGACGGAGCTAACGATTCAGTCTGACAGTGAGTGTGGAGAGACGGAGCTAACGATTCAGTCTGACAGTGTGTGTGGAGAGACGGAGCAATGATTCAGTCTGACAGTGTGTGTGGAGAGACGGAGCTAACGATTCAGTCTGACAGCGTGTGTGGAGAGACGGAGCTAACGATTCAGTCTGACAGTGAGTGTGGAGAGACGGAGCTAACAATTCAGTCTGACAGTGTGTGTGGAGAGACGGAGCTAATGATTCAGTCTGACAGTGTGTGTGGAGAGACGGAGCAATGATTCAGTCTGACAGTGTGTGTGGAGAGACGGAACTAACGATTCAGTCTGACAATGTGTGTGGAGAGACGGAGCTAACGATTCAGTCTGACAGTGAGTGTGGAGAGACGGAGCTAACAATTCAGTCTGACAGTGTGTGTGGAGAGACGGAGCTAACGATTCAGTCTGACAGTGTGCGTGGAGAGACGGAGCTAACGATCCAGTCTGACAGTGTGTGTGGAGAGACGGAGCTAACGATTCAGTCTGACAGTGAGTGTGGAGAGACGGAGCTACGATTCAGTCTGACAGTGTGTGTGGAGAGATGGAGCTACGATTCAGTCTGACAGTGTGTGTGGAGAGACGGAGCTAACGATTCAGTCTGACAGTGAGTGTGGAGAGACGGAGCTAACGATTCAGTCTGACAGTGATTGTGGAGAGACGGAGCAATGATTCAGTCTGACAGTGTGTGTGGAGAGACGGAGCTACGATTCAGTCTGACAGTGAGTGTGGAGAGACGGAGCTAACGATTCAGTCTGACAGTGTGTGTGGAGAGACGGAGCTAACGATTCAGTCTGACAGTGTGTGTGCAGAGACGGAGCTACGATTCAGTCTGACAGTGTGTGTGGAGAGACGGAGCTAACGATTCAGGCTGACAGTGAGTGTGGAGAGACGGAGCAAACGATTCAGTCTGACAGTGTGTGTGGAGAGACGGAGCTAACGATTCAGTCTGACAGTGTGTGTGGAGAGACGGAGCTAACGATTCAGTCTGACAGTGAGTGTGGAGAGACGGAGCTAACGATTCAGTCTGACAGTGAGTGTGGTGAGACGGAGCAATGATTCAGTCTGACAGTGTGTGTGGAGAGACGGAGCAATGATTCAGTCTGACAGTGAGTGTGGAGAGACGGAGCTACGATTCAGTCTGACAGTGTGTGTGGAGAGACGGAGTTATGATTCAGTCTGACAGTGAGTGTGGAGAGACGGAGCTACGATTCAGTCTGACAGTGTGTGTGGAGAGATGGAGCTACGATTCAGTCTGACAGTGTGTGTGGAGAGACGGAGCTAACGATTCAGTCTGACAGTGAGTGTGGAGAGACGGAGCTAACGATTCAGTCTGACAGTGATTGTGGAGAGACGGAGCAATGATTCAGTCTGACAGTGTGTGTGGAGAGACGGAGCTACGATTCAGTCTGACAGTGAGTGTGGAGAGACGGAGCTAACGATTCAGTCTGACAGTGTGTGTGGAGAGACGGAGCTAACGATTCAGTCTGACAGTGTGTGTGCAGAGACGGAGCTACGATTCAGTCTGACAGTGTGTGTGGAGAGACGGAGCTAACGATTCAGGCTGACAGTGAGTGTGGAGAGACGGAGCAAACGATTCAGTCTGACAGTGTGTGTGGAGAGACGGAGCTAACGATTCAGTCTGACAGTGTGTGTGGAGAGACGGAGCTAACGATTCAGTCTGACAGTGAGTGTGGAGAGACGGAGCTAACGATTCAGTCTGACAGTGAGTGTGGTGAGACGGAGCAATGATTCAGTCTGACAGTGTGTGTGGAGAGACGGAGCAATGATTCAGTCTGACAGTGAGTGTGGAGAGACGGAGCTACGATTCAGTCTGACAGTGTGTGTGGAGAGACGGAGTTATGATTCAGTCTGACAGTGAGTGTGGAGAGACGGAGCTACGATTCAGTCTGACAGTGTGTGTGGAGAGACGGAGCTAACGATTCAGTCTGACAGTGTGTGTGGAGAGACGGAGCAATGATTCAGGCTGACAGTGAGTGTGGAGAGACGGAGCTAACGATTCAGTCTGACAGTGTGTGTGGAGAGACGGAGCTAACGATTCAGTCTGACAGTGTGTGTGGAGAGACGGAGCAATGATTCAGTCTGACAGTGTGTGTGGATAGACGGAGCTAACGATTCAGTCTGACAGTGTGTGTGGAGAGACGGAGCTAACGATTCAGTCTGACAGTGTGTGTGGAGAGACGGAGCTAACGATTCAGTCTGACAGTGAGTGTGGAGAGACGGAGCTACGATTCAGTCTGGCAGTGTGTGTGGAGAGACGGAGCTAACGATTCAGTCTGACAGTGAGTGTGGAGAGACGGAGCTAATGATTCAGTCTGACAGTGTGTGTGGAGAGACGGAGCTACGATTCAGTCTGACAGTGAGTGTGGAGAGACGGAGCAATGATTCAGTCTGACAGTGAGTGTGGAGAGACGGAGCTAACGATTCAGTCTGACAGTGAGTGTGGAGAGACGGAGCTAATGATTCAGTCTGACAGTGTGTGTGGAGAGACGGAGCTACGATTCAGTCTGACAGTGTGTGTGGGGAGACGGAGCTAACGATTCAGTCTGACAGTGTGTGTGGAGAGACGGAGCTAACGATTCAGTCTGACAGTGTGTGTGGGGAGACGGAGCTAACGATTCAGTCTGACAGTGTGTGTGGAGAGACGGAGCTAACGATTCAGTCTGGCAGTGTGTGTGGAGAGACGGAGCTAACGATTCAGTCTGACAGTGTGTGTGGAGAGACGGAGCTAACGATTCAGTCTGACAGTGTGTGTGGAGAGACGGAGCTAACGATTCAGTCTGACAGTGAGTGTGGAGAGACGGAGCTAACGATTCAGTCTGACAGTGTGTGTGGAGAGACGGAGCAATGATTCAGTCTGACAGTGTGTGTGGAGAGACGGAGCTAACGATTCAGTCTGACAGCGTGTGTGGAGAGACGGAGCTAACGATTCAGTCTGACAGTGAGTGTGGAGAGACGGAGCTAACAATTCAGTCTGACAGTGTGTGTGGAGAGACGGAGCTAATGATTCAGTCTGACAGTGTGTGTGGAGAGACGGAGCAATGATTCAGTCTGACAGTGTGTGTGGAGAGACGGAGCAATGATTCAGTCTGACAGTGAGTGTGGAGAGACGGAGCAATGATTCAGTCTGACAGTGTGTGTGGAGAGACGGAACTAACGATTCAGTCTGACAATGTGTGTGGAGAGACGGAGCTAACGATTCAGTCTGACAGTGAGTGTGGAGAGACGGAGCTAACGATTCAGTCTGACAGTGTGTGTGGAGAGACGGAGCTAACGATTCAGTCTGACAGTGTGTGTGGAGAGACGGAGCTAACGATTCAGTCTGACAGTGAGTGTGGAGAGACGGAGCTAACAATTCAGTCTGACAGTGTGTGTGGAGAGACGGAGCTAACGATTCAGTCTGACAGTGTGCGTGGAGAGACGGAGCTAACGATTCAGTCTGACAGTGTGTGTGGAGAGACGGAGCTAACGATTCAGTCTGACAGTGAGTGTGGAGAGACGGAGCTCACGATTCAGTCTGACAGTGTGTGTGGAGAGATGGAGCTACGATTCAGTCTGACAGTGTGTGTGGAGAGACGGAGCTAACGATTCAGTCTGACAGTGAGTGTGGAGAGACGGAGCTAACGATTCAGTCTGACAGTGATTGTGGAGAGACGGAGCAATGATTCAGTCTGACAGTGTGTGTGGAGAGACGGAGCTACGATTCAGTCTGACAGTGAGTGTGGAGAGACGGAGCTAACGATTCAGTCTGACAGTGTGTGTGGAGAGATGGAGCTACGATTCAGTCTGACAGTGTGTGTGGAGAGACGGAGCTAACGATTCAGTCTGACAGTGTGTGTGGAGAGACGGAGCTAACGATTCAGTCCGACAGTGAGTGTGGAGAGACGGAGCTAACGATTCAGTCTGACAGTGAGTGTGGAGAGACGGAGCAATGATTCAGTCTGACAGTGAGTGTGGAGAGACGGAGCAATGATTCAGTCTGACAGTGTGTGTGGAGAGACGGAGCTAACGATTCAGTCTGACAGTGTGTGTGGAGAGACGGAGCTAACGATTCAGTCTGACAGTGTGTGTGGGGAGACGGAGCTAACGATTCAGTCTGACAGTGTGTGTGGAGAGACGGAGCTAACGATTCAGTATGGCAGTGTGTGTGGAGAGACGGAGCTAACGATTCAGTCTGACAGTGTGTGTGGAGAGACGGAGCTAACGATTCAGTCTGACAGTGTGTGTGGAGAGACGGAGCTAACGATTCAGTCTGACAGTGAGTGTGGAGAGACGGAGCTAACGATTCAGTCTGACAGTGTGTGTGGAGAGACGGAGCAATGATTCAGTCTGACAGTGTGTGTGGAGAGACGGAACTAACGATTCAGTCTGACAATGTGTGTGGAGAGACGGAGCTAACGATTCAGTCTGACAGTGAGTGTGGAGAGACGGAGCTAACAATTCAGTCTGACAGTGTGTGTGAAGAGACGGAGCTAACGATTCAGTCTGACAGTGTGCGTGGAGAGACGGAGCTAACGATCCAGTCTGACAGTGTGTGTGGAGAGACGGAGCTAACGATTCAGTCTGACAGTGAGTGTGGAGAGACGGAGCTACGATTCAGTCTGACAGTGTGTGTGGAGAGATGGAGCTACGATTCAGTCTGACAGTGTGTGTGGAGAGACGGAGCTAACGATTCAGTCTGACAGTGAGTGTGGAGAGACGGAGCTAACGATTCAGTCTGACAGTGATTGTGGAGAGACGGAGCAATGATTCAGTCTGACAGTGTGTGTGGAGAGACGGAGCTACGATTCAGTCTGACAGTGAGTGTGGAGAGACGGAGCTAACGATTCAGTCTGACAGTGTGTGTGGAGAGACGGAGCTAACGATTCAGTCTGACAGTGTGTGTGGAGAGACGGAGCTACGATTCAGTCTGACAGTGTGTGTGGAGAGACGGAGCTAACGATTCAGGCTGACAGTGAGTGTGGAGAGACGGAGCTAACGATTCAGTCTGACAGTGTGTGTGGAGAGACGGAGCTAACGATTCAGTCTGACAGTGTGTGTGGAGAGACGGAGCTAACGATTCAGTCTGACAGTGAGTGTGGAGAGACGGAGCTAACGATTCAGTCTGACAGTGAGTGTGGTGAGACGGAGCTACGATTCAGTCTGACAGTGTGTGTGGAGAGACGGAGTTATGATTCAGTCTGACAGTGAGTGTGGAGAGACGGAGCTACGATTCAGTCTGACAGTGTGTGTGGAGAGACGGAGCTAACGATTCAGTCTGACAGTGTGTGTGGAGAGACGGAGCAATGATTCAGGCTGACAGTGAGTGTGGAGAGACGGAGCTAACGATTCAGTCTGACAGTGTGTGTGGAGAGACGGAGCTAACGATTCAGTCTGACAGTGTGTGTGGAGAGACGGAGCAATGATTCAGTCTGACAGTGTGTGTGGATAGACGGAGCTAACGATTCAGTCTGACAGTGTGTGTGGAGAGACGGAGCTAACGATTCAGTCTGACAGTGTGTGTGGAGAGACGGAGCAATGATTCAGTCTGACAGTGTGTGTGGAGAGACGGAGCTACGATTCAGTCTGACAGTGAGTGTGGAGAGACGGAGCTACGATTCAGTCTGGCAGTGTGTGTGGAGAGACGGAGCTAACGATTCAGTCTGACAGTGAGTGTGGAGAGACGGAGCTAATGATTCAGTCTGACAGTGTGTGTGGAGAGACGGAGCTACGATTCAGTCTGACAGTGAGTGTGGAGAGACGGAGCAATGATTCAGTCTGACAGTGAGTGTGGAGAGACGGAGCTAACGATTCAGTCTGACAGTGAGTGTGGAGAGACGGAGCTAATGATTCAGTCTGACAGTGTGTGTGGAGAGACGGAGCTACGATTCAGTCTGACAGTGTGTGTGGGGAGACGGAGCTAACGATTCAGTCTGACAGTGTGTGTGGAGAGACGGAGCTAACGATTCAGTCTGACAGTGTGTGTGGGGAGACGGAGCTAACGATTCAGTCTGACAGTGTGTGTGGAGAGACGGAGCTAACGATTCAGTCTGGCAGTGTGTGTGGAGAGACGGAGCTAACGATTCAGTCTGACAGTGTGTGTGGAGAGACGGAGCTAACGATTCAGTCTGACAGTGTGTGTGGAGAGACGGAGCTAACGATTCAGTCTGACAGTGAGTGTGGAGAGACGGAGCTAACGATTCAGTCTGACAGTGTGTGTGGAGAGACGGAGCAATGATTCAGTCTGACAGTGTGTGTGGAGAGACGGAGCTAACGATTCAGTCTGACAGCGTGTGTGGAGAGACGGAGCTAACGATTCAGTCTGACAGTGAGTGTGGAGAGACGGAGCTAACAATTCAGTCTGACAGTGTGTGTGGAGAGACGGAGCTAATGATTCAGTCTGACAGTGTGTGTGGAGAGACGGAGCTAATGATTCAGTCTGACAGTGTGTGTGGAGAGACGGAACTAACGATTCAGTCTGACAATGTGTGTGGAGAGACGGAGCTAACGATTCAGTCTGACAGTGAGTGTGGAGAGACGGAGCTAACAATTCAGTCTGACAGTGTGTGTGGAGAGACGGAGCTAACGATTCAGTCTGACAGTGTGCGTGGAGAGACGGAGCTAACGATTCAGTCTGACAGTGTGTGTGGAGAGACGGAGCTAACGATTCAGTCTGACAGTGAGTGTGGAGAGACGGAGCTACGATTCAGTCTGACAGTGTGTGTGGAGAGATGGAGCTACGATTCAGTCTGACAGTGTGTGTGGAGAGACGGAGCTAACGATTCAGTCTGACAGTGAGTGTGGAGAGACGGAGCTAACGATTCAGTCTGACAGTGATTGTGGAGAGACGGAGCAATGATTCAGTCTGACAGTGTGTGTGGAGAGACGGAGCTACGATTCAGTCTGACAGTGAGTGTGGAGAGACGGAGCTAACGATTCAGTCTGACAGTGTGTGTGGAGAGACGGAGCTAACGATTCAGTCTGACAGTGTGTGTGGAGAGACGGAGCTACGATTCAGTCTGACAGTGTGTGTGGAGAGATGGAGCTACGATTCAGTCTGACAGTGTGTGTGGAGAGACGGAGCTAACGATTCAGTCCGACAGTGAGTGTGGAGAGACGGAGCTAACGATTCAGTCTGACAGTGAGTGTGGAGAGACGGAGCAATGATTCAGTCTGACAGTGTGTGTGGAGAGACGGAGCAATGATTCAGTCTGACAGTGTGTGTGGAGAGACGGAGCAATGATTCAGTCTGACAGTGTGTGTGGAGAGACGGAGCTAACGATTCAGTCTGACAGTGTGTGTGGAGAGACGGAGCTAACGATTCAGTCTGACAGTGTGTGTGGAGAGACGGAGCTAACGATTCAGTCTGACAGTGAGTGTGGAGAGACGGAGCAATGATTCAGTCTGACAGTGAGTGTGGAGAGACGGAGCAATGATTCAGTCTGACAGTGAGTGTGGAGAGACGGAGCTAACGATTCAGTCTGACAGTGTGTGTGGAGAGACGGAGCTAACGATTCAGTCTGACAGTGTGTGTGGAGAGACGGAGCTAATGATTCAGTCTGACAGTGTGTGTGGAGAGACGGAGCAATGATTCAGTCTGACAGTGTGTGTGGAGAGACGGAGCTAACGATTCAGTCTGACAGTGTGTGTGGAGAGACGGAGCTAACGATTCAGTCTGACAGTGAGTGTGGAGAGACGGAGCTAACAATTCAGTCTGACAGTGAGTGTGGAGAGACGGAGCTGACGATTCAGTCTGACAGTGAGTGTGGAGAGACGGAGCTAACGATTCACTCTGACAGTGTGTGTGGAGAGACGGAGCTAACGATTCAGTCTGACAGTGAGTGTGGAGAGACGGAGCTAACGATTCAGTCTGACAGTGAGTGTGGAGAGACGGAGCTAACGATTCACTCCGACAGTGTGTGTGGAGAGACGGAGCTACGATTCAGTCTGGCAGTGTGTGTGGAGAGACGGAGCTAACGATTCAGTCTGGCAGTGTGTGTGGAGAGACGGAGCAATGATTCAGCCTGACAGTGTGTGTGGAGAGACGGAGCTAACGATTCAGTCTGACAGTGTGTGTGGAGAGACGGAGCTAACGATTCAGTCTGGCAGTGAGTGTGGAGAGACGGAGCTAACGATTCAGTCTGACAGTGTGTGTGGAGAGACGGAGCAATGATTCAGTCTGACAGTGTGTGTGGAGAGACGGAGCTAACGATTCAGTCTGACAGTGAGTGTGGAGAGACGGAGCAATGATTTAGTCTGACAGTGTGTGTGGAGAGACGGAGCAATGATTCAGTCTGACAGTGTGTGTGGAGAGACGGAGCTAACGATTCAGTCTGACAGTGTGTGTGGAGAGACGGAGCTACGATTCAGTCTGACAGTGAGTGTGGGGAGACGGAGCTAACGATTCAGTCTGACAGTGTGTGTGGAGAGACGGAGCTAACGATTCAGTCTGACAGTGTGTGTGGAGAGACGGAGCTAACGATTCAGTCTGACAGTGAGTGTGGAGAGACGGAGCTACGATTCAGTCTGACAGTGTGTGTGGAGAGACGGAGCTAACGATTCAGTCCGACAGTGAGTGTGGAGAGACGGAGCTAACGATTCAGTCTGACAGTGAGTGTGGAGAGACGGAGCAATGATTCAGTCTGACAGTGAGTGTGGAGAGACGGAGCAATGATTCAGTCTGACAGTGTGTGTGGAGAGACGGAGCTAACGATTCAGTCTGACAGTGTGTGTGGAGAGACGGAGCTAACGATTCAGTCTGACAGTGTGTGTGGGGAGACGGAGCTAACGATTCAGTCTGACAGTGTGTGTGGAGAGACGGAGCTAACGATTCAGTATGGCAGTGTGTGTGGAGAGACGGAGCTAACGATTCAGTCTGACAGTGTGTGTGGAGAGACGGAGCTAACGATTCAGTCTGACAGTGTGTGTGGAGAGACGGAGCTAACGATTCAGTCTGACAGTGAGTGTGGAGAGACGGAGCTAACGATTCAGTCTGACAGTGTGTGTGGAGAGACGGAGCAATGATTCAGTCTGACAGTGTGTGTGGAGAGACGGAACTAACGATTCAGTCTGACAATGTGTGTGGAGAGACGGAGCTAACGATTCAGTCTGACAGTGAGTGTGGAGAGACGGAGCTAACAATTCAGTCTGACAGTGTGTGTGGAGAGACGGAGCTAACGATTCAGTCTGACAGTGTGCGTGGAGAGACGGAGCTAACGATCCAGTCTGACAGTGTGTGTGGAGAGACGGAGCTAACGATTCAGTCTGACAGTGAGTGTGGAGAGACGGAGCTACGATTCAGTCTGACAGTGTGTGTGGAGAGATGGAGCTACGATTCAGTCTGACAGTGTGTGTGGAGAGACGGAGCTAACGATTCAGTCTGACAGTGAGTGTGGAGAGACGGAGCTAACGATTCAGTCTGACAGTGATTGTGGAGAGACGGAGCAATGATTCAGTCTGACAGTGTGTGTGGAGAGACGGAGCTACGATTCAGTCTGACAGTGAGTGTGGAGAGACGGAGCTAACGATTCAGTCTGACAGTGTGTGTGGAGAGACGGAGCTAACGATTCAGTCTGACAGTGTGTGTGGAGAGACGGAGCTACGATTCAGTCTGACAGTGTGTGTGGAGAGACGGAGCTAACGATTCAGGCTGACAGTGAGTGTGGAGAGACGGAGCTAACGATTCAGTCTGACAGTGTGTGTGGAGAGACGGAGCTAACGATTCAGTCTGACAGTGTGTGTGGAGAGACGGAGCTAACGATTCAGTCTGACAGTGAGTGTGGAGAGACGGAGCTAACGATTCAGTCTGACAGTGAGTGTGGTGAGACGGAGCAATGATTCAGTCTGACAGTGTGTGTGGAGAGACGGAGCAATGATTCAGTCTGACAGTGAGTGTGGAGAGACGGAGCTACGATTCAGTCTGACAGTGTGTGTGGAGAGACGGAGTTATGATTCAGTCTGACAGTGAGTGTGGAGAGACGGAGCTACGATTCAGTCTGACAGTATGTGTGGAGAGACGGAGCTAACGATTCAGTCTGACAGTGTGTGTGGAGAGACGGAGCAATGATTCAGGCTGACAGTGAGTGTGGAGAGACGGAGCTAACGATTCAGTCTGACAGTGTGTGTGGAGAGACGGAGCTAACGATTCAGTCTGACAGTGTGTGTGGAGAGACGGAGCAATGATTCAGTCTGACAGTGTGTGTGGATAGACGGAGCTAACGATTCAGTCTGACAGTGTGTGTGGAGAGACGGAGCTAACGATTCAGTCTGACAGTGTGTGTGGAGAGACGGAGCAATGATTCAGTCTGACAGTGTGTGTGGAGAGACGGAGCTACGATTCAGTCTGACAGTGAGTGTGGAGAGACGGAGCAATGATTCAGTCTGACAGTGAGTGTGGAGAGACGGAGCTAACGATTCAGTCTGACAGTGAGTGTGGAGAGACGGAGCTAATGATTCAGTCTGACAGTGTGTGTGGAGAGACGGAGCTACGATTCAGTCTGACAGTGTGTGTGGGGAGACGGAGCTAACGATTCAGTCTGACAGTGTGTGTGGAGAGACGGAGCTAACGATTCAGTCTGACAGTGTGTGTGGGGAGACGGAGCTAACGATTCAGTCTGACAGTGTGTGTGGAGAGACGGAGCTAACGATTCAGTCTGGCAGTGTGTGTGGAGAGACGGAGCTAACGATTCAGTCTGACAGTGTGTGTGGAGAGACGGAGCTAACGATTCAGTCTGACAGTGTGTGTGGAGAGACGGAGCTAACGATTCAGTCTGACAGTGAGTGTGGAGAGACGGAGCTAACGATTCAGTCTGACAGTGTGTGTGGAGAGACGGAGCAATGATTCAGTCTGACAGTGTGTGTGGAGAGACGGAGCTAACGATTCAGTCTGACAGCGTGTGTGGAGAGACGGAGCTAACGATTCAGTCTGACAGTGAGTGTGGAGAGACGGAGCTAACAATTCAGTCTGACAGTGTGTGTGGAGAGACGGAGCTAATGATTCAGTCTGACAGTGTGTGTGGAGAGACGGAGCTAATGATTCAGTCTGACAGTGTGTGTGGAGAGACGGAACTAACGATTCAGTCTGACAATGTGTGTGGAGAGACGGAGCTAACGATTCAGTCTGACAGTGAGTGTGGAGAGACGGAGCTAACAATTCAGTCTGACAGTGTGTGTGGAGAGACGGAGCTAACGATTCAGTCTGACAGTGTGCGTGGAGAGACGGAGCTAACGATTCAGTCTGACAGTGTGTGTGGAGAGACGGAGCTAACGATTCAGTCTGACAGTGAGTGTGGAGAGACGGAGCTACGATTCAGTCTGACAGTGTGTGTGGAGAGATGGAGCTACGATTCAGTCTGACAGTGTGTGTGGAGAGACGGAGCTAACGATTCAGTCTGACAGTGAGTGTGGAGAGACGGAGCTAACGATTCAGTCTGACAGTGATTGTGGAGAGACGGAGCAATGATTCAGTCTGACAGTGTGTGTGGAGAGACGGAGCTACGATTCAGTCTGACAGTGAGTGTGGAGAGACGGAGCTAACGATTCAGTCTGACAGTGTGTGTGGAGAGACGGAGCTAACGATTCAGTCTGACAGTGTGTGTGGAGAGACGGAGCTACGATTCAGTCTGACAGTGTGTGTGGAGAGATGGAGCTACGATTCAGTCTGACAGTGTGTGTGGAGAGACGGAGCTAACGATTCAGTCCGACAGTGAGTGTGGAGAGACGGAGCTAACGATTCAGTCTGACAGTGAGTGTGGAGAGACGGAGCAATGATTCAGTCTGACAGTGTGTGTGGAGAGACGGAGCAATGATTCAGTCTGACAGTGTGTGTGGAGAGACGGAGCAATGATTCAGTCTGACAGTGTGTGTGGAGAGACGGAGCTAACGATTCAGTCTGACAGTGTGTGTGGAGAGACGGAGCTAACGATTCAGTCTGACAGTGTGTGTGGAGAGACGGAGCTAACGATTCAGTCTGACAGTGAGTGTGGAGAGACGGAGCAATGATTCAGTCTGACAGTGAGTGTGGAGAGACGGAGCAATGATTCAGTCTGACAGTGAGTGTGGAGAGACGGAGCTAACGATTCAGTCTGACAGTGTGTGTGGAGAGACGGAGCTAACGATTCAGTCTGACAGTGTGTGTGGAGAGACGGAGCTAATGATTCAGTCTGACAGTGTGTGTGGAGAGACGGAGCAATGATTCAGTCTGACAGTGTGTGTGGAGAGACGGAGCTAACGATTCAGTCTGACAGTGTGTGTGGAGAGACGGAGCTAACGATTCAGTCTGACAGTGAGTGTGGAGAGACGGAGCTAACAATTCAGTCTGACAGTGAGTGTGGAGAGACGGAGCTAACGATTCAGTCTGACAGTGAGTGTGGAGAGACGGAGCTAACGATTCACTCTGACAGTGTGTGTGGAGAGACGGAGCTAACGATTCAGTCTGACAGTGAGTGTGGAGAGACGGAGCTAACGATTCAGTCTGACAGTGAGTGTGGAGAGACGGAGCTAACGATTCACTCCGACAGTGTGTGTGGAGAGACGGAGCTACGATTCAGTCTGGCAGTGTGTGTGGAGAGACGGAGCTAACGATTCAGTCTGGCAGTGTGTGTGGAGAGACGGAGCAATGATTCAGCCTGACAGTGTGTGTGGAGAGACGGAGCTAACGATTCAGTCTGACAGTGTGTGTGGAGAGACGGAGCTAACGATTCAGTCTGGCAGTGAGTGTGGAGAGACGGAGCTAACGATTCAGTCTGACAGTGTGTGTGGAGAGACGGAGCAATGATTCAGTCTGACAGTGTGTGTGGAGAGACGGAGCTAACGATTCAGTCTGACAGTGAGTGTGGAGAGACGGAGCAATGATTTAGTCTGACAGTGTGTGTGGAGAGACGGAGCAATGATTCAGTCTGACAGTGTGTGTGGAGAGACGGAGCTAACGATTCAGTCTGACAGTGTGTGTGGAGAGACGGAGCTACGATTCAGTCTGACAGTGATTGTGGGGAGACGGAGCTAACGATTCAGTCTGACAGTGTGTGTGGAGAGACGGAGCTAACGATTCAGTCTGACAGTGAGTGTGGGGAGACGGAGCTAACGATTCAGTCTGACAGTGTGTGTGGAGAGACGGAGCTAACGATTCAGTCTGACAGTGTGTGTGGAGAGACGGAGCTAACGATTCAGTCTGACAGTGAGTGTGGAGAGACGGAGCTACGATTCAGTCTGACAGTGTGTGTGGAGAGACGGAGATAACGATTCAGTCTGACAGTGAGTGTGGAGAGACGGAGCTACGATTCAGTCTGACAGTGTGTGTGGGGAGACGGAGCTCCGATTCAGTCTGACAGTGTGTGTGGAGAGACGGAGCAATGATTCAGTCTGACAGTGTGTGTGGAGAGACGGAGCTACGATTCAGACTGGCAGTGTGTGTGGAGAGACGGAGCTAACGATTCAGTCCGACAGTGAGTGTGGAGAGACGGAGCTAACGATTCAGTCTGACAGTGTGTGTGGAGAGACGGAGCTAACGATTCAGTCTGACAGTGAGTGTGGAGAGACGGAGCAATGATTCAGTCTGACAGTGTGTGTGGAGAGGCGGAGCAATGATTCAGTCTGACAGTGTGTGTGGAGAGACGGAGCTACGATTCAGTCTGGCAGTGTGTGTGGAGAGACGGAGCTAACGATTCAGTCTGACAGTGTGTGTGGAGAGACGGAGCTAACGATTCAGTCTGACAGTGAGTGTGGAGAGACGGAGCAATGATTCAGTCTGACAGTGTGTGTGGAGAGACGGAGCAATGATTCAGTCTGACAGTGAGTGTGGAGAGACTGAGCTACGATTCAGTCTGACAGTGTGTGTGGAGAGACGGAGCTAACGATTCAGTCTGGCAAGTGTGTGTGGAGAGACGGAGCTAACGATTCAGTCTGACAGTGTGTGTGGAGAGACGGAGCTAATGATTCAGTCTGACAGTGTGTGTGGAGAGACGGAGCAATGATTCAGTCTGACAGTGTGTGTGGAGAGACGGAGCTAACGATTCAGTCTGACAGTGTGTGTGGAGAGACGGAGCTAACGATTCAGTCTGACAGTGAGTGTGGAGAGACGGAGCTAACAATTCAGTCTGACAGTGAGTGTGGAGAGACGGAGCTAACGATTCAGTCTGACAGTGAGTGTGGAGAGACGGAGCTACGATTCAGTCTGACAGTGTGTGTGGAGAGACGGAGCTAACGATTCAGTCTGACAGTGAGTGTGGAGAGACGGAGCAATGATTTAGTCTGACAGTGTGTGTGGAGAGACGGAGCTAACGATTCAGTCTGACAGTGAGTGTGGAGAGACGGAGCAATGATTCAGTCTGACAGTGAGTGTGGAGAGACGGAGCAATGATTCAGTCTGACAGTGAGTGTGGAGAGACGGAGCTAACGATTCAGTCTGACAGTGTGTGTGGAGAGACGGAGCTAACGATTCAGTCTGACAGTGTGTGTGGAGAGACGGAGCTACGATTCAGTCTGGCAGTGTGTGTGGAGAGACGGAGCTAACGATTCAGTCTGACAGTGTGTGTGGAGAGACGGAGCAATGATTCAGTCTGGCAGTGTGTGTGGAGAGACGGAGCTAACGATTCAGTCTGACAGTGTGTGTGGAGAGACGGAGCAATGATTCAGTCTGACAGTGAGTGTGGAGAGACGGAGCTACGATTCAGTCTGACAGTGTGTGTGGAGAGACGGAGCTAACGATTCAGTCTGGCAGTGTGTGTGGAGAGACGGAGCTAACGATTCAGTCTGACAGTGAGTGTGGAGAGACGGAGCTAACGATTCAGTCTGACAGTGTGTGTGGAGAGACGGAGCTAACGATTCAGTCTGACAGTGTGTGTGGAGAGACGGAGCTAACGATTCAGTCTGACAGTGAGTGTGGAGAGACGAGGCTAACGATTCAGTCTGAAAGTGAGTGTGGAGAGACGGAGCTAACGATTCAGTCTGACAGTGTGTGTGGAGAGACGGAGCTAACGATTCAGTCTGACAGTGAGTGTGGAGAGACGAGGCTAACGATTCAGTCTGACAGTGAGTGTGGAGAGACGGAGCAATGATTCAGTCTGACTGTGTATGTGGAGAGACGGAGCTACGATTCAGTCTGACAGTGTGTGTGGAGAGACGGAGCTACGATTCAGTCTGACAGTGTGTGTGGAGAGACGGAGCTAACGATTCAGTCTGACAGTGTGTGTGGAGAGACGGAGCAATGATTCAGTCTGACAGTGAGTGTGGAGAGACGGAGCTAACGATTCAGTCTGACAGTGTGTGTGGAGAGACGGAGCTAACGATTCAGTCTGACACTGTGTGTGGAGAGACGGAGCTAACGATTCAGGCTGACAGTGAGTGTGGAGAGATGGAGCTAACGATTCAGTCTGGCAGTGATTGTGGAGAGACGGAGCTAACGATTCAGTCTGACAGTGTGTGTGGAGAGACGGAGCTAACGATTCAGGCTGACAGTGAGTGTGGAGAGATGGAGCTAACGATTCAGGCTGACAGTGAGTGTGGAGAGACGGAGCTAACGATTCAGGCTGACAGTGAGTGTGGAGAGACGGAGCAATGATTCAGTCTGACAGTGTGTGTGGATAGACGGAGCTAACGATTCAGTCTGACAGTGTGTGTGGATAGACGGAGCTAACGATTCAGTCTGACAGTGAGTGTGGAGAGACGGAGCTAACGATTCAGGCTGACAGTGAGTGTGGAGAGATGGAGCTAACGATTCAGTCTGACAGTGTGTGTGGAGAGACGGAGCTAACGATTCAGTCTGACAGTGTGTGTGGAGAGACGGAGCTAACGATTCAGTCTGACAGTGTGTGTGGAGAGATGGAGCTAACGATTCAGTCTGACAGTGAGTGTGGAGAGATGGAGCTAACGATTCAGTCTGACAGTGAGTGTGGAGAGACGGAGCAATGATTCAGTCTGACAGTGTGTGTGGAGAGACGGAGCAATGATTCAGTCTGACAGTGTGTGTGGAGAGACGGAGCAATGATTCAGTCTGACAGTGTGTGTGGAGAGACGGAGCTAACGATTCAGGCTGACAGTGAGTGTGGAGAGACGGAGCTAACGATTCAGTCTGACAGTGTGTGTGGAGAGACGGAGCAATGATTCAGTCTGACAGTGTGTGTGGAGAGACGGAGCTAACGATTCAGTCTGACAGTGAGTGTGGAGAGACGGAGCAATGATTCAGTCTGACAGTGTGTGTGGAGAGACGGAGCAATGATTCAGTCTGACAGTGTGTGTGGAGAGACGGAGCTACGATTCAGTCTGACAGTGTGTGTGGAGAGACGGAGCTAACGATTCAGCCTGACAGTGAGTGTGGAGAGACGGAGCTACGATTCAGTCTGACAGTGAGTGTGGAGAGACGGAGCTAACGATTCAGTCTGACAGTGAGTGTGGAGAGACGGAGCTAACGATTCAGTCTGACAGTGAGTGTGGAGAGACGGAGCTAACGATTCAGTCTGACAGTGTGTGTGGAGAGACGGAGCAAAGATTCAGTCTGACAGTGAGTGTGGAGAGACGGAGCTAACGATTCAGTCTGACAGTGTGTGTGGAGAGACGGAGCTAACGATTCAGTCTGACAGTGTGTGTGGAGAGACGGAGCTAACGATTCAGTCTGACAGTGAGTGTGGAGAGACGGAGCTACGATTCAGTCTGACAGTGTGTGTGGAGAGACGGAGCTAACGATTCAGTCTGACAGTGAGTGTGGAGAGACGGAGCTAACGATTCAGTCTGACAGTGTGTGTGGAGAGACGGAGCTAACGATTCAGTCTGACAGTGTGTGTGGAGAGACGGAGCTAACGATTCAGTCTGACAGTGTGTGTGGAGAGACGGAGCTAACGATTCAGTCTGACAGTGTGTGTGGAGAGACGGAGCTAACGATTCAGTCTGACAGTGAGTGTGGAGAGACGGAGCTAACGATTCAGTCTGACAGTGTGTGTGGAGAGACGGAGCTAACGATTCAGTCTGACAGTGTGTGTGGAGAGACGGAGCTAACGATTCAGTCTGACAGTGAGTGTGGAGAGACGGAGCAATGATTCAGTCTGACAGTGAGTGTGGAGAGACGGAGCAATGATTCAGTCTGACAGTGTGTGTGGAGAGACGGAGCTAACGATTCAGTCTGACAGTGAGTGTGGAGAGACGGAGCTAACGATTCAGTCTGACAGTGAGTGTGGAGAGACGGAGCTACGATTCAGTCTGACAGTGTGTGTGGAGAGACGGAGCTAACGATTCAGTCTGACAGTGTGTGTGGAGAGACGGAGCAATGATTCAGTCTGACAGTGTGTGTGGATAGACGGAGCTAACGATTCAGTCTGACAGTGTGTGTGGAGAGACGGAGCTAACGATTCAGTCTGACAGTGTGTGTGGAGAGACGGAGCTAACGATTCAGTCT
The DNA here is from genome assembly GCF_047496885.1 of Scyliorhinus torazame. Classification (NCBI taxonomy): domain Eukaryota; kingdom Metazoa; phylum Chordata; class Chondrichthyes; order Carcharhiniformes; family Scyliorhinidae; genus Scyliorhinus; species Scyliorhinus torazame. The sequence continues at coordinate 1,367,299 of NC_092707.1, read as the reverse complement.
GACAGTGTGTGTGGAGAGACGGAGCTAACGATTCAGTCTGACAGTGTGTGTGGAGAGACGGAGCTAACGATTCAGGCTGACAGTGAGTGTGGAGAGACGGAGCTAACGATTCAGTCTGACAGTGTGTGTGGAGAGATGGAGCTAACGATTCAGTCTGACAGTGTGTGTGGAGAGACGGAGCAATGATTCAGTCTGACAGTGAGTGTGGAGAGACGGAGCAATGATTCAGTCTGACAGTGTGTGTGGAGAGACGGAGCAATGATTCAGTCTGACAGTGTGTGTGGAGAGACGGAGCTAACGATTCAGTCTGACAGTGAGTGTGGAGAGACGGAGCTAACGATTCAGTCTGACAGTGAGTGTGGAGAGACGGAGCTACGATTCAGTCTGACAGTGAGTGTGGAGAGACGGAGCAATGATTCAGTCTGACAGTGTGTGTGGAGAGACGGAGCTAACGATTCAGTCTGACAGTGTGTGTGGAGAGACGGAGCAATGATTCAGTCTGACAGTGTGTGTGGAGAGACGGAGCTAACGATTCAGTCTGACAGTGTGTGTGGAGAGACGGAGCTAACGATTCAGTCTGACAGTGTGTGTGGAGAGACGGAGCTAACGATTCAGTCTGACAGTGTGTGTGGAGAGACGGAGCTAACGATTCAGTCTGGCAGTGTGTGTGGAGAGACGGAGCAATGATTCAGTCTGACAGTGTGTGTGGAGAGACGGAGCTAACGATTCAGTCTGACAGTGTGTGTGGAGAGACGGAGCTAACGATTCAGTCTGACAGTGTGTGTGGAGAGACGGAGCTAACGATTCAGGCTGACAGTGAGTGTGGAGAGACGGAGCAATGATTCAGTCTGACAGTGTGTGTGGAGAGACGGAGCTAACGATTCAGTCTGACAGTGTGTGTGGAGAGACGGAGCAATGATTCAGTCTGACAGTGTGTGTGGAGAGACGGAGCTAACGATTCAGTCTGACAGTGAGTGTGGAGAGACGGAGCAATGATTCAGTCTGACAGTGTGTGTGGAGAGACGGAGCTAACGATTCAGTCTGACAGTGAGTGTGGAGAGACGGAGCTAACGATTCAGTCTGACAGTGTGTGTGGAGAGACGGAGCAATGATTCAGTCTGACAGTGTGTGTGGAGAGACGGAGATAACGATTCAGTCTGACAGTGTGTGTGGAGAGACGGAGCTAACGATTCAGTCTGACAGTGTGTGTGGAGAGACGGAGCTAACGATTCAGTCTGACAGTGTGTGTGGAGAGACGGAGCTAATGATTCAGTCTGACAGTGTGTGTGGAGAGACGGAGCTAACGATTCAGTCTGACAGTGAGTGTGGAGAGACGGAGCTAACGATTCAGTCTGACAGTGTGTGTGGAGAGACGGAGCAATGATTCAGTCTGACAGTGAGTGTGGAGAGACGGAGCTAATGATTCAGTCTGACAGTGAGTGTGGAGAGACGGAGCTAACGATTCAGTCTGACAGTGTGTGTGGAGAGACGGAGCAATGATTCAGTCTGACAGTGAGTGTGGAGAGACGGAGCAATGATTCAGTCTGACAGTGTGTGTGGAGAGACGGAGCTAACGATTCAGTCTGACAGTGTGTGTGGAGAGACGGAGCAATGATTCAGTCTGACAGTGTGTGTGGAGAGACGGAGCAATGATTCAGTCTGACAGTGAGTGTGGAGAGACGGAGCTAACGATTCAGTCTGACAGTGTGTGTGGAGAGACGGAGCTAACGATTCAGTCTGACAGTGATTGTGGAGAGACGGAGCTAACGATTCAGTCTGACAGTGTGTGTGGAGAGACGGAGCTAACGATTCAGTCTGACAGTGCGTGTGGAGAGACGGAGCTAACGATTCAGTCTGACAGTGAGTGTGGAGAGACGGAGCAATGATTCAGTCTGACAGTGTGTGTGGAGAGACGGAGCTAACGATTCAGTCTGACAGTGTGTGTGGAGAGACGGAGCTAACGATTCAGTCTGACAGTGTGTGTGGAGAGACGGAGCTAACGATTCAGTCTGACAGTGTGTGTGGAGAGACGGAGCAATGATTCAGTCTGACAGTGAGTGTGGAGAGACGGAGCTAACGATTCAGTCTGACAGTGTGTGTGGAGAGACGGAGCTAACGATTCAGTCTGACAGTGATTGTGGAGAGACGGAGCTAACGATTCAGTCTGACAGTGTGTGTGGAGAGACGGAGCTAACGATTCAGTCTGACAGTGCGTGTGGAGAGACGGAGCTAACGATTCAGTCTGACAGTGAGTGTGGAGAGACGGAGCAATGATTCAGTCTGACAGTGTGTGTGGAGAGACGGAGCTAACGATTCAGTCTGACAGTGTGTGTGGAGAGACGGAGCTAACGATTCAGTCTGACAGTGTGTGTGGAGAGACGGAGCTAACGATTCAGTCTGACAGTGAGTGTGGAGAGACGGAGCTAACGATTCAGTCTGACAGTGTGTGTGGAGAGACGGAGCAATGATTCAGTCTGACAGTGAGTGTGGAGAGACGGAGCAATGATTCAGTCTGACAGTGAGTGTGGAGAGACGGAGCTACGATTCAGTCTGACAGTGAGTGTGGAGAGACGGAGCAATGATTCAGTCTGACAGTGTGTGTGGAGAGACGTAGCTACGATTCAGTCTGACAGTGTGTGTGGAGAGACGGAGCAATGATTCAGTCTGACAGTGAGTGTGGAGAGACGGAGCTAACGATTCAGTCTGACAGTGTGTGTGGAGAGACGGAGCTAACGATTCAGTCTGACAGTGAGTGTGGAGAGACGGAGCAATGATTCAGTCTGACAGTGTGTGTGGAGAGACGGAGCTAACGATTCATTCTGACAGTGTGTGTGGAGAGACGGAGCTAACGATTCAGTCTGACAGTGAGTGTGGAGAGACGGAGCAATGATTCAGTCTGACAGTGTGTGTGGAGAGACGGAGCTAACGATTCAGTCTGACAGTGTGTGTGGAGAGACGGAGCTACGATTCAGTCTGACAGTGTGTGTGGAGAGACGGAGCTAACGATTCAGTCTGACAGTGAGTGTGGAGAGACGGAGCAATGATTCAGTCTGACAGTGTGTGTGGAGAGACGGAGCTAACGATTCAGTCTGACAGTGAGTGTGGAGAGACGGAGCTAACGATTCAGTCTGACAGTGTGTGTGGAGAGACGGAGCAATGATTCCGTCTGACAGTGTGTGTGGAGAGACGGAGCTAACGATTCAGTCTGACAGTGTGTGTGGAGAGACGGAGCTACGATTCAGTCTGACAGTGTGTGTGGAGAGACGGAGCTAACGATTCAGTCTGACAGTGTGTGTGGAGAGACGGAGCAATGATTCAGTCTGACAGGGTGTGTGGAGAGACGGAGCTAACGATTCAGTCTGACAGTGTGTGTGGAGAGACGGAGCAATGATTCAGTCTGACAGTGTGTGTGGAGAGACGGAGCAATGAATCAGTCTGACAGTGAGTGTGGAGAGACGGAGCTAACGATTCAGTCTGACAGTGTGCGTGGAGAGACGGAGCAATGAATCAGTCTGACAGTGAGTGTGGAGAGACGGAGCTAACGATTCAGTCTGGCAGTGTGTGTGGAGAGACGGAGCAATGATTCAGTCTGACAGTGAGTGTGGAGAGACGGAGCTACGATTCAGTCTGACAGTGTGTGTGGAGAGACGGAGCTAACGATTCAGTCTGGCAGTGTGTGTGGAGAGACGGAGCTAACGATTCAGTCTGACAGTGATTGTGGAGAGACGGAGCAATGATTCAGTCTGACAGTGTGTGTGGAGAGACGGAGCAATGATTCAGTCTGACAGTGTGTGTGGAGAGACGGAGCAATGATTCAGTCTGACAGTGTGTGTGGAGAGACGGAGCTACGATTCAGTCTGACAGTGAGTGTGGAGAGACGGAGCTAACGATTCAGTCTGACAGTGTGTGTGGAGAGACGGAGCTAACGATTCAGTCTGACAGTGTGTGTGGAGAGACGGAGCTACGATTCAGTCTGACAGTGTGTGTGGAGAGATGGAGCTACGATTCAGTCTGACAGTGTGTGTGGAGAGACGGAGCTAACGATTCAGTCTGACAGTGAGTGTGGAGAGACGGAGCTAACGATTCAGTCTGACAGTGAGTGTTGGGAGACGGAGCAATGATTCAGTCTGACAGTGTGTGTGGAGAGACGGAGCAATGATTCAGACTGACAGTGTGTGTGGAGAGACGGAGCTAACGATTCAGTCTGACAGTGTGTGTGGAGAGACGGAGCTAACGATTCAGTCTGACAGTGTGTGTGGAGAGACGGAGCTACGATTCAGTCTGGCAGTGTGTGTGGAGAGACGGAGCTAACGATTCAGTCTGACAGTGTGTGTGGAGAGACGGAGCTAACGATTCAGGCTGACAGTGAGTGTGGAGAGACGGAGCTAACGATTCAGTCTGACAGTGTGTGTGGAGAGACGGAGCAATGATTCAGTCTGACAGTGAGTGTGGAGAGACGGAGCAATGATTCAGTCTGACAGTGTGTGTGGAGAGACGGAGCAATGATTCAGTCTGACAGTGAGTGTGGAGAGACGGAGCTACGATTCAGTCTGACAGTGAGTGTGGAGAGACGGAGCAATGATTCAGTCTGACAGTGAGTGTGGAGAGACGGAGCTAACGATTCAGTCTGACAGTGTGTGTGGAGAGACGGAGCTAACGATTCAGTCTGACAGTGAGTGTGGAGAGACGGAGCAATGATTCAGTCTGACAGTGAGTGTGGAGAGACGGAGCAATGATTCAGTCTGACAGTGTGTGTGGGGAGACGGAGCAATGATTCAGTCTGACAGTGAGTGTGGAGAGACGGAGCAATGATTCAGTCTGACAGTGTGTGTGGGGAGACGGAGCAATGATTCAGTCTGACAGTGTGTGTGGGGAGACGGAGCAATGATTCAGTCTGACAGTGTGTGTGGGGAGACGGAGCAATGATTCAGTCTGACAGTGAGTGTGGAGAGACGGAGCAATGATTCAGTCTGACAGTGTGTGTGGGGAGACGGAGCAATGATTCAGTCTGACAGTGAGTGTGGAGAGACGGAGCTAACGATTCAGTCTGACAGTGAGTGTGGAGAGACGGAGCTACGATTCAGTCTGACAGTGAGTGTGGAGAGTCGGAGCTAACGATTCAGTCTGACAGTGAGTGTGGAGAGACGGAGCTAACGATTCAGTCTGACAGTGTGTGTGGAGAGACGGAGCTAACGATTCAGTCTGACAGTGTGTGTGGAGAGACGGAGCAATGATTCAGTCTGACAGTGAGTGTGGAGAGACGGAGCTAACGATTCAGTCTGACAGTGAGTGTGGAGAGACGGAGCTAACGATTCAGTCTGACAGTGAGTGTGGAGAGACGGAGCTAACGATTCAGTCTGACAGTGTGTGTGGAGAGACGGAGCTAACGATTCAGTCTGACAGTGAGTGTGGAGAGACGGAGCTAACGATTCAGTCTGGCAGTGAGTGTGGAGAGACGGAGCTAACGATTCAGTCTGACAGTGAGTGTGGAGAGACGGAGCTAACGATTCAGTCTGACAGTGAGTGTGGAGAGACGGAGCTAACGATTCAGTCTGACAGTGTGTGTGGAGAGACGGAGCAATGATTCAGTCTGACAGTGAGTGTGGAGAGACGGAGCAATGATTCAGTCTGACAGTGTGTGTGGAGAGACGGAGCTAACGATTCAGTCTGACAGTGAGTGTGGAGAGTCGGAGCAATGATTCAGTCTGACAGTGTGTGTGGAGAGATGGAGCTAACGATTCAGTCTGACAGTGTGTGTGGAGAGACGGAGCAATGATTCAATCTGACAGTGAGTGTGGAGAGACGGAGCTAATGATTCAGTCTGACAGTGAGTGTGGAGAGACGGAGCTAACGATTCAGTCTGACAGTGAGTGTGGAGAGACGGAGCTAACGATTCAGTCTGACAGTGTGTGTGGAGAGACGGAGCAATGATTCAGTCTGACAGTGAGTGTGGAGAGACGGAGCAATGATTCAGTCTGACAGTGAGTGTGGAGAGACGGAGCTACGATTCAGTCTGACAGTGAGTGTGGAGAGACGGAGCAATGATTCAGTCTGACAGTGTGTGTGGAGAGACGTAGCTACGATTCAGTCTGACAGTGTGTGTGGAGAGACGGAGCAATGATTCAGTCTGACAGTGAGTGTGGAGAGACGGAGCTAACGATTCAGTCTGACAGTGAGTGTGGAGAGACGGAGCAATGATTCAGTCTGACAGTGAGTGTGGAGAGACGGAGCTAACGATTCAGTCTGACAGTGTGTGTGGAGAGACGGAGCTAACGATTCAGTCTGACAGTGTGTGTGGAGAGACGGAGCTAACGATTCAGTCTGACAGTGTGTGTGGAGAGACGGAGCAATGATTCAGTCTGACAGTGTGTGTGGAGAGATGGAGCAATGATTCAGTCTCACAGTGTGTGTGGAGAGACGGAGCTACGATTCAGTCTGACAGTGTGTGTGGAGAGACGGAGCTAACGATTCAGTCTGACAGTGAGTGTGGAGAGACGGAGCAATGATTCAGTCTGACAGTGTGTGTGGAGAGACGGAGCTAACGATTCAGTCTGACAGTGTGTGTGGAGAGACGGAGCTAACGATTCAGTCTGACAGTGAGTGTGGAGAGACGGAGCAATGATTCAGTCTGACAGTGTGTGTGGAGAGATGGAGCAATGATTCAGTCTCACAGTGTGTGTGGAGAGACGGAGCTACGATTCAGTCTGACAGTGTGTGTGGAGAGACGGAGCTAACGATTCAGTCTGACAGTGAGTGTGGAGAGACGGAGCAATGATTCAGTCTGACAGTGTGTGTGGAGAGACGGAGCTAACGATTCAGTCTGACAGTGAGTGTGGAGAGACGGAGCTAACGATTCAGTCTGACAGTGTGTGTGGAGAGACGGAGCAATGATTCCGTCTGACAGTGTGTGTGGAGAGACGGAGCTAACGATTCAGTCTGACAGTGTGTGTGGAGAGACGGAGCTACGATTCAGTCTGACAGTGTGTGTGGAGAGACGGAGCTAACGATTCAGTCTGACAGTGTGTGTGGAGAGACGGAGCAATGATTCAGTCTGACAGTGTGTGTGGAGAGACGGAGCAATGATTCAGTCTGACAGTGTGTGTGGAGAGACGGACCAATGATTCAGTCTGACAGTGTGTGTGGAGAGACGGAGCAATGATTCAGTCTGACAGGGTGTGTGGAGAGACGGAGCAATGATTCAGTCTGACAGTGAGTGTGGAGAGACGGAGCTAACGATTCAGTCTGGCAGTGTGTGTGGAGAGACGGAGCAATGATTCAGTCTGACAGTGAGTGTGGAGAGACGGAGCTACGATTCAGTCTGACAGTGTGTGTGGAGAGACGGAGCTAACGATTCAGTCTGGCAGTGTGTGTGGAGAGACGGAGCTAACGATTCAGTCTGACAGTGATTGTGGAGAGACGGAGCAATGATTCAGTCTGACAGTGTGTGTGGAGAGACGGAGCAATGATTCAGTCTGACAGTGTGTGTGGAGAGACGGAGCAATGATTCAGTCTGACAGTGTGTGTGGAGAGACGGAGCTACGATTCAGTCTGACAGTGAGTGTGGAGAGACGGAGCTAACGATTCAGTCTGACAGTGTGTGTGGAGAGACGGAGCTAACGATTCAGTCTGATAGTGTGTGTGGAGAGACGGAGCTACGATTCAGTCTGACAGTGTGTGTGGAGAGATGGAGCTACGATTCAGTCTGACAGTGTGTGTGGAGAGACGGAGCTAACGATTCAGTCTGACAGTGAGTGTTGGGAGACGGAGCAACGATTCAGTCTGACAGTGTGTGTGGAGAGACGGAGCAATGATTCAGTCTGACAGTGTGTGTGGAGAGACGGAGCTAACGATTCAGTCTGACAGTGTGTGTGGAGAGACGGAGCTAACGATTCAGTCTGACAGTGTGTGTGGAGAGACGGAGCAATGATTCAGTCTGACAGTGTGTGTGGAGAGATGGAGCAATGATTCAGTCTCACAGTGTGTGTGGAGAGACGGAGCTACGATTCAGTCTGACAGTGTGTGTGGAGAGACGGAGCTAACGATTCAGTCTGACAGTGAGTGTGGAGAGACGGAGCAATGATTCAGTCTGACAGTGTGTGTGGAGAGACGGAGCTAACGATTCAGTCTGACAGTGTGTGTGGAGAGACGGAGCTAACGATTCAGTCTGACAGTGAGTGTGGAGAGACGGAGCAATGATTCAGTCTGACAGTGTGTGTGGAGAGATGGAGCAATGATTCAGTCTCACAGTGTGTGTGGAGAGACGGAGCTACGATTCAGTCTGACAGTGTGTGTGGAGAGACGGAGCTAACGATTCAGTCTGACAGTGAGTGTGGAGAGACGGAGCAATGATTCAGTCTGACAGTGTGTGTGGAGAGACGGAGCTAACGATTCAGTCTGACAGTGAGTGTGGAGAGACGGAGCTAACGATTCAGTCTGACAGTGTGTGTGGAGAGACGGAGCAATGATTCCGTCTGACAGTGTGTGTGGAGAGACGGAGCTAACGATTCAGTCTGACAGTGTGTGTGGAGAGACGGAGCTACGATTCAGTCTGACAGTGTGTGTGGAGAGACGGAGCTAACGATTCAGTCTGACAGTGTGTGTGGAGAGACGGAGCAATGATTCAGTCTGACAGTGTGTGTGGAGAGACGGAGCAATGATTCAGTCTGACAGTGTGTGTGGAGAGACGGACCAATGATTCAGTCTGACAGTGTGTGTGGAGAGACGGAGCAATGATTCAGTCTGACAGGGTGTGTGGAGAGACGGAGCAATGATTCAGTCTGACAGTGAGTGTGGAGAGACGGAGCTAACGATTCAGTCTGGCAGTGTGTGTGGAGAGACGGAGCAATGATTCAGTCTGACAGTGAGTGTGGAGAGACGGAGCTACGATTCAGTCTGACAGTGTGTGTGGAGAGACGGAGCTAACGATTCAGTCTGGCAGTGTGTGTGGAGAGACGGAGCTAACGATTCAGTCTGACAGTGATTGTGGAGAGACGGAGCAATGATTCAGTCTGACAGTGTGTGTGGAGAGACGGAGCAATGATTCAGTCTGACAGTGTGTGTGGAGAGACGGAGCAATGATTCAGTCTGACAGTGTGTGTGGAGAGACGGAGCTACGATTCAGTCTGACAGTGAGTGTGGAGAGACGGAGCTAACGATTCAGTCTGACAGTGTGTGTGGAGAGACGGAGCTAACGATTCAGTCTGATAGTGTGTGTGGAGAGACGGAGCTACGATTCAGTCTGACAGTGTGTGTGGAGAGATGGAGCTACGATTCAGTCTGACAGTGTGTGTGGAGAGACGGAGCTAACGATTCAGTCTGACAGTGAGTGTTGGGAGACGGAGCAACGATTCAGTCTGACAGTGTGTGTGGAGAGACGGAGCAATGATTCAGTCTGACAGTGTGTGTGGAGAGACGGAGCTAACGATTCAGTCTGACAGTGTGTGTGGAGAGACGGAGCAATGATTCAGTCTGACAGTGTGTGTGGAGAGACGGAGCTAACGATTCAGTCTGACAGTGTGTGTGGAGAGACGGAGCTAACGATTCAGTCTGACAGTGAGTGTTGGGAGACGGAGCAATGATTCAGTCTGACAGTGTGTGTGGAGAGACGGAGCAATGATTCAGTCTGACAGTGTGTGTGGAGAGACGGAGCTAACGATTCAGTCTGACAGTGTGTGTGGAGAGACGGAGCTAACGATTCAGTCTGACAGTGTGTGTGGAGAGACGGAGCTACGATTCAGTCTGGCAGTGTGTGTTTTGAGAGACGGAGCAATGATTCAGTCTGACAGTGTGTGTGGAGAGACGGAGCTAACGATTCAGTCTGACAGTGTGTGTGGAGAGACGGAGCTAACGATTCAGTCTGACAGTGAGTGTGGAGAGACGGAGCTAACGATTCAGTCTGACAGTGTGTGTGGAGAGACGGAGCAATGATTCAGTCTGACAGTGTGTGTGGAGAGACGGAGCAATGATTCAGTCTGACAGTGTGTGTGGAGAGACGGAGCTACGATTCAGTCTGACAGTGAGTGTGGGGAGACGGAGCTAACGATTCAGTCTGACAGTGAGTGTGGAGAGACGGAGCAATGATTCAGTCTGACAGTGAGTGTGGAGAGACGGAGCTAACGATTCAGTCTGACAGTGAGTGTGGAGAGACGGAGCAATGATTCAGTCTGACAGTGTGTGTGGAGAGACGGAGCAATGATTCAGTCTGAGTGTGTGTGGAGAGACGGAGCTACGATTCAGTCTGACAGTGAGTGTGGGGAGACGGAGCTAACGATTCAGTCTGACAGTGTGTGTGGAGAGACGGAGCTAACGATTCAGTCTGACAGTGTGTGTGGAGAGACGGAGCTAACGATTCAGTCTGACAGTGAGTGTGGAGAGACGGAGCTACGATTCAGTCTGACAGTGTGTGTGGAGAGATGGAGCTAACGATTCAGTCTGACAGTGTGTGTGGAGAGACGGAGCAATGATTCAGTCTGACAGTGTGTGTGGAGAGACGGAGCTAACGATTCAGTCTGACAGTGTGTGTGGAGAGACGGAGCTAACGATTCAGTCTGACAGTGAGTGTTGGGAGACGGAGCAATGATTCAGTCTGACAGTGTGTGTGGAGAGACGGAGCAATGATTCAGTCTGACAGTGTGTGTGGAGAGACGGAGCTAACGATTCAGTCTGACAGTGTGTGTGGAGAGACGGAGCTAACGATTCAGTCTGACAGTGTGTGTGGAGAGACGGAGCTACGATTCAGTCTGGCAGTATGTGTTTTGAGAGACGGAGCAATGATTCAGTCTGACAGTGTGTGTGGAGAGACGGAGCTAACGATTCAGTCTGACAGTGTGTGTGGAGAGACGGAGCTAACGATTCAGTCTGACAGTGAGTGTGGAGAGACGGAGCTAACGATTCAGTCTGACAGTGTGTGTGGAGAGACGGAGCAATGATTCAGTCTGACACTGTGTGTGGAGAGACGGAGCAATGATTCAGTCTGACAGTGTGTGTGGAGAGACGGAGCTACGATTCAGTCTGACAGTGAGTGTGGGGAGACGGAGCTAACGATTCAGTCTGACAGTGAGTGTGGAGAGACGGAGCAATGATTCAGTCTGACAGTGAGTGTGGAGAGACGGAGCTAACGATTCAGTCTGACAGTGAGTGTGGAGAGACGGAGCAATGATTCAGTCTGACAGTGTGTGTGGAGAGACGGAGCAATGATTCAGTCTGAGTGTGTGTGGAGAGACGGAGCTACGATTCAGTCTGACAGTGAGTGTGGGGAGACGGAGCTAACGATTCAGTCTGACAGTGTGTGTGGAGAGACGGAGCTAACGATTCAGTCTGACAGTGTGTGTGGAGAGACGGAGCTAACGATTCAGTCTGACAGTGAGTGTGGAGAGACGGAGCTACGATTCAGTCTGACAGTGTGTGTGGAGAGATGGAGCTACGATTCAGTCTGACAGTGTGTGTGGAGAGACGGAGCTAACGATTCAGTCTGACAGTGAGTGTGGAGAGACGGAGCTACGATTCAGTCTGACAGTGAGTGTGGAGAGACGGAGCTCACGATTCAGTCTGACAGTGAGTGTGGAGAGATGGAGCAATGATTCAGTCTGACTGTGTGTGTGGAGAGACGGAGCTACGATTCAGTCTGACAGTGTGTGTGGAGAGACGGAGCTACGATTCAGTCTGACAGTGTGTGTGGAGAGACGGAGCTACGATTCAGTCTGACAGTGAGTGTGGGGAGACGGAGCTAACGATTCAGTCTGACAGTGAGTGTGGAGAGACGGAGCAATGATTCAGTCTGACAGTGTGTGTGGAGAGACGGAGCTAACGATTCAGTCTGACAGTGAGTGTGGAGAGACGGAGCAATGATTCAGTCTGACAGTGAGTGTGGAGAGACGGAGCTAACGATTCAGTCTGACAGTGAGTGTGGAGAGACGGAGCAATGATTCAGTCTGACAGTGTGTGTGGAGAGACGGAGCTAACGATTCAGTCTGACAGTGAGTGTGGAGAGACGGAGCTAACGATTCAGTCTGACAGTGTGTGTGGAGAGACGGAGCTAACAATTCAGTCTGACAGTGAGTGTGGAGAGACGGAGCTAACGATTCAGTCTGACAGTGAGTGTGGAGAGACGGAGCTAACGATTCAGTCTGACAGTGTGTGTGGAGAGACGGAGCTAACGATTCAGTCTGACAGTGTGTGTGGAGAGACGGAGCTAACGATTCAGTCTGACAGTGAGTGTGGAGAGACGGAGCAATGATTCAGACTGACAGTGAGTGTGGAGAGACGGAGCAATGATTCAGTCTGACAGTGTGTGTGGAGAGACGGAGCTACGATTCAGTCTGGCAGTGTGTGTGGAGAGACGGAGCTAACGATTCAGTCTGACAGTGTGTGTGGAGAGACGGAGCAATGATTCAGTCTGACAGGGTGTGTGGAGAGACGGAGCAATGATTCAGTCTGACAGTGAGTGTGGAGAGACGGAGCTACGATTCAGTCTGACAGTGTGTGTGGAGAGATGGAGCTAACGATTCAGTCTGGCAGTGTGTGTGGAGAGACGGAGCTAACGATTCAGTCTGACAGTGATTGTGGAGAGACGGAGCTAACGATTCAGTCTGACAGTGAGTGTGGAGAGACGGAGCTAACGATTCAGTCTGACAGTGTGTGTGGAGAGACGGAGCTAACGATTCAGTCTGACAGTGTGTGTGGAGAGACAGAGCTAACGATTCAGTCTGACAGTGAGTGTGGAGAGACGGAGCTAACGATTCAGTCTGACAGTGTGTGTGGAGAGACGGAGCTAACGATTCAGTCTGACAGTGTGTGTGGAGAGACGGAGCTAACGATTCAGTCTGACAGTGAGTGTGGAGAGACGGAGCAATGATTCAGTCTGACAGTGAGTGTGGAGAGACGGAGCTAACGATTCAGTCTGACAGTGAGTGTGGAGAGACGGAGCTAACGATTCAGTCTGACAGTGTGTGTGGAGAGACGGAGCAATGATTCAGTCTGACAGTGTGTGTGGAGAGACGGAGCTACGATTCAGTCTGGCAGTGTGTGTGGAGAGACGGAGCTAACGATTCAGTCTGACAGTGTGTGTGGAGAGACGGAGCAATGATTCAGTCTGACAGGGTGTGTGGAGAGACGGAGCAATGATTCAGTCTGACAGTGAGTGTGGAGAGACGGAGCTACGATTCAGTCTGACAGTGTGTGTGGAGAGACGGAGCTAACGATTCAGTCTGGCAGTGTGTGTGGAGAGACTGAGCTAACGATTCAGTCTGACAGTGATTGTGGAGAGACGGAGCAATGATTCAGTCTGACAGTGTGTGTGGAGAGACGGAGCAATGATTCAGTCTGACAGTGTGTGTGGAGAGACGGAGCAATGATTCAGTCTGACAGTGTGTGTGGAGAGACGGAGCAATGATTCAGTCTGACAGTGTGTGTGGAGAGACGGAGCTACGATTCAGTCTGACAGTGAGTGTGGAGAGACGGAGCTAACGATTCAGTCTGACAGTGTGTGTGGAGAGACGGAGCTAACGATTCAGTCTGACAGTGTGTGTGGAGAGACGGAGCTACGATTCAGTCTGACAGTGTGTGTGGAGAGATGGAGCTACGATTCAGTCTGACAGTGTCTGTGGAGAGACGGAGCTAACGATTCAGTCTGACAGTGAGTGTGGAGAGACGGAGCTAACGATTCAGTCTGACAGCGAGTGTTGGGAGACGGAGCAATGATTCAGTCTGACAGTGTGTGTGGAGAGACGGAGCAATGATTCAGTCTGACAGTGTGTGTGGAGAGACGGAGCTAACGATTCAGTCTGACAGTGAGTGTGGAGAGACGGAGCAATGATGCAGTCTGACAGTGAGTGTGGAGAGACGGAGCAATGATTCAGTCTGACAGTGAGTGTGGAGAGACGGAGCTAACGATTCAGTCTGACAGTGAGTGTGGAGAGACGGAGCTAACGATTCAGTCTGACAGTGAGTGTGGAGAGACGGAGCAATGATGCAGTCTGACAGTGAGTGTGGAGAGACGGAGCAATGATTCAGTCTGACAGTGAGTGTGGAGAGACGGAGCTAACGATTCAGTCTGACAGTGTGTGTGGAGAGACGGAGCTAACGATTCAGTCTGACAGTGTGTGTGGAGAGACGGAGCTACGATTCAGTCTGACAGTGAGTGTGGAGAGACGGAGCTAACGATTCAGTCTGACAGTGTGTGTGGAGAGACGGAGCTAACGATTCAGTCTGACAGTGTGTGTGGAGAGACGGAGCTACGATTCAGTCTGACAGTGTGTGTGGAGAGATGGAGCTACGATTCAGTCTGACAGTGTGTGTGGAGAGACGGAGCTAACGATTCAGTCTGACAGTGAGTGTTGGGAGACGGAGCAATGATTCAGTCTGACAGTGTGTGTGGAGAGACGGAGCAATGATTCAGTCTGACAGTGTGTGTGGAGAGACGGAGCTAACGATTCAGTCTGACAGTGTGTGTGGAGAGACGGAGCAATGATTCAGTCTGACAGTGTGTGTGGAGAGACGGAGCAATGATTCAGTCTGACAGTGTGTGTGGAGAGACGGAGCTAACGATTCAGTCTGACAGTGTGTGTGGAGAGACGGAGCTAACGATTCAGTCTGACAGTGTGTGTGGAGAGACGGAGCTACGATTCAGTCTGGCAGTGTGTGTTTTGAGAGACGGAGCAATGATTCAGTCTGACAGTGTGTGTGGAGAGACGGAGCTAACGATTCAGTCTGACAGTGTGTGTGGAGAGACGGAGCTAACGATTCAGTCTGACAGTGAGTGTGGAGAGACGGAGCTAACGATTCAGTCTGACAGTGTGTGTGGAGAGACGGAGCAATGATTCAGTCTGACAGTGTGTGTGGAGAGACGGAGCAATGATTCAGTCTGACAGTGTGTGTGGAGAGACGGAGCTACGATTCAGTCTGACAGTGAGTGTGGGGAGACGGAGCTAACGATTCAGTCTGACAGTGAGTGTGGAGAGACGGAGCAATGATTCAGTCTGACAGTGAGTGTGGAGAGACGGAGTTAACGATTCAGTCTGACAGTGTGTGTGGAGAGACGGAGCTAACGATTCAGTCTGTCAGTGAGTGTGGAGAGACGGAGCAATGATTCAGTCTGACAGTGTGTGTGGAGAGACGGAGCAATGATTCAGTCTGAGTGTGTGTGGAGAGACGGAGCTACGATTCAGTCTGACAGTGAGTGTGGGGAGACGGAGCTAACGATTCAGTCTGACAGTGTGTGTGGAGAGACGGAGCTAACGATTCAGTCTGACAGTGTGTGTGGAGAGACGGAGCTAACGATTCAGTCTGACAGTGAGTGTGGAGAGACGGAGCTACGATTCAGTCTGACAGTGTGTGTGGAGAGATGGAGCTACGATTCAGTCTGACAGTGTGTGTGGAGAGACGGAGCTAACGATTCAGTCTGACAGTGAGTGTGGAGAGACGGAGCTACGATTCAGTCTGACAGTGAGTGTGGAGAGACGGAGCTCACGATTCAGTCTGACAGTGAGTGTGGAGAGATGGAGCAATGATTCAGTCTGACTGTGTGTGTGGAGAGACGGAGCTACGATTCAGTCTGACAGTGTGTGTGGAGAGACGGAGCTACGATTCAGTCTGACAGTGTGTGTGGAGAGACGGAGCTACGATTCAGTCTGACAGTGAGTGTGGGGAGACGGAGCTAACGATTCAGTCTGACAGTGAGTGTGGAGAGACGGAGCAATGATTCAGTCTGACAGTGTGTGTGGAGAGACGGAGCTAACGATTCAGTCTGACAGTGAGTGTGGAGAGACGGAGCAATGATTCAGTCTGACAGTGAGTGTGGAGAGACGGAGCTAACGATTCAGTCTGACAGTGAGTGTGGAGAGACGGAGCAATGATTCAGTCTGACAGTGTGTGTGGAGAGACGGAGCTAACGATTCAGTCTGACAGTGAGTGTGGAGAGACGGAGCTAACGATTCAGTCTGACAGTGTGTGTGGAGAGACGGAGCTAACAATTCAGTCTGACAGTGAGTGTGGAGAGACGGAGCTAACGATTCAGTCTGACAGTGAGTGTGGAGAGACGGAGCTAACGATTCAGTCTGACAGTGTGTGTGGAGAGACGGAGCTAACGATTCAGTCTGACAGTGTGTGTGGAGGGACGGAGCTAACGATTCAGTCTGACAGTGAGTGTGGAGAGACGGAGCAATGATTCAGACTGACAGTGAGTGTGGAGAGACGGAGCAATGATTCAGTCTGACAGTGTGTGTGGAGAGACGGAGCTACGATTCAGTCTGGCAGTGTGTGTGGAGAGACGGAGCTAACGATTCAGTCTGACAGTGTGTGTGGAGAGACGGAGCAATGATTCAGTCTGACAGGGTGTGTGGAGAGACGGAGCAATGATTCAGTCTGACAGTGAGTGTGGAGAGACGGAGCTACGATTCAGTCTGACAGTGTGTGTGGAGAGACGGAGCTAACGATTCAGTCTGGCAGTGTGTGTGGAGAGACGGAGCTAACGATTCAGTCTGACAGTGATTGTGGAGAGACGGAGCTAACGATTCAGTCTGACAGTGAGTGTGGAGAGACGGAGCTAACGATTCAGTCTGACAGTGTGTGTGGAGAGACGGAGCTAACGATTCAGTCTGACAGTGTGTGTGGAGAGACGGAGCTAACGATTCAGTCTGACAGTGTGTGTGGAGAGACGGAGCTAACGATTCAGTCTGACAGTGAGTGTGGAGAGACGGAGCTAACGATTCAGTCTGACAGTGTGTGTGGAGAGACGGAGCTAACGATTCAGTCTGACAGTGTGTGTGGAGAGACGGAGCTAACGATTCAGTCTGACAGTGAGTGTGGAGAGACGGAGCAATGATTCAGTCTGACAGTGAGTGTGGAGAGACGGAGCTAACGATTCAGTCTGACAGTGAGTGTGGAGAGACGGAGCTAACGATTCAGTCTGACAGTGTGTGTGGAGAGACGGAGCAATGATTCAGTCTGACAGTGTGTGTGGAGAGACGGAGCTACGATTCAGTCTGGCAGTGTGTGTGGAGAGACGGAGCTAACGATTCAGTCTGACAGTGTGTGTGGAGAGACGGAGCAATGATTCAGTCTGACAGGGTGTGTGGAGAGACGGAGCAATGATTCAGTCTGACAGTGAGTGTGGAGAGACGGAGCTACGATTCAGTCTGACAGTGTGTGTGGAGAGACGGAGCTAACGATTCAGTCTGGCAGTGTGTGTGGAGAGACGGAGCTAACGATTCAGTCTGACAGTGATTGTGGAGAGACGGAGCAATGATTCAGTCTGACAGTGTGTGTGGAGAGACGGAGCAATGATTCAGTCTGACAGTGTGTGTGGAGAGACGGAGCAATGATTCAGTCTGACAGTGTGTGTGGAGAGACGGAGCAATGATTCAGTCTGACAGTGTGTGTGGAGAGACGGAGCTACGATTCAGTCTGACAGTGAGTGTGGAGAGACGGAGCTAACGATTCAGTCTGACAGTGTGTGTGGAGAGACGGAGCTAACGATTCAGTCTGACAGTGTGTGTGGAGAGACGGAGCTACGATTCAGTCTGACAGTGTGTGTGGAGAGATGGAGCTACGATTCAGTCTGACAGTGTGTGTGGAGAGACGGAGCTAACGATTCAGTCTGACAGTGAGTGTGGAGAGACGGAGCTAACGATTCAGTCTGACAGCGAGTGTTTGGAGACGGAGCAATGATTCAGTCTGACAGTGTGTGTGGAGAGACGGAGCAATGATTCAGTCTGACAGTGTGTGTGGAGAGACGGAGCTAACGATTCAGTCTGACAGTGAGTGTGGAGAGACGGAGCAATGATGCAGTCTGACAGTGAGTGTGGAGAGACGGAGCAATGATTCAGTCTGACAGTGAGTGTGGAGAGACGGAGCTAACGATTCAGTCTGACAGTGAGTGTGGAGAGACGGAGCTAACGATTCAGTCTGACAGTGAGTGTGGAGAGACGGAGCAATGATGCAGTCTGACAGTGAGTGTGGAGAGACGGAGCAATGATTCAGTCTGACAGTGAGTGTGGAGAGACGGAGCTAACGATTCAGTCTGACAGTGTGTGTGGAGAGACGGAGCTAACGATTCAGTCTGACAGTGTGTGTGGAGAGACGGAGCTAACGATTCAGTCTGACAGTGTGTGTGGAGAGACGGAGCTACGATTCAGTCTGACAGTGTGTGTGGAGAGACGGAGCTACGATTCAGTCTGACAGTGTGTGTGGAGAGACGGAGCTACGATTCAGTCTGACAGTGTGTGTGGAGAGACGGAGCAATGATTCAGTCTGACAGTGAGTGTGGAGAGACGGAGCTAACGATTCAGTCTGACAGTGAGTGTGGAGAGACGGAGCAATGATTCAGTCTGACAGTGTGTGTGGAGAGACGGAGCAATGATTCAGTCTGACAGTGAGTGTGGAGAGACGGAGCAATGATTCAGTCTGGCAGTGTGTGTGGAGAGACGGAGCTACGATTCAGTCTGGCAGTGTGTGTGGAGAGACGGAGCTAACAATTCAGTCTGACAGTGTGTGTGGAGAGACGGAGCAATGATTCAGTCTGACAGTGAGTGTGGAGAGACGGAGCTAACGATTCAGTCTGACAGTGTGTGTGGAGAGACGGAGCTAACGATTCAGTCTGACAGTGAGTGTGGAGAGACGGAGCAATGATTCAGTCTGACAGTGAGTGTGGAGAGCCGGAGCTAACGATTCAGTCTGACAGTGAGTGTGGAGAGACGGAGCAATGATTCAGACTGACAGTGAGTGTGGAGAGACGGAGCAATGATTCAGTCTGACAGTGTGTGTGGAGAGACGGAGCTACGATTCAGTCTGGCAGTGTGTGTGGAGAGACGGAGCTAACGATTCAGTCTGACAGTGTGTGTGGAGAGACGGAGCAATGATTCAGTCTGACAGTGTGTGTGGAGAGACGGAGCAATGATTCAGTCTGACAGTGAGTGTGGAGAGACGGAGCTACGATTCAGTCTGACAGTGTGTGTGGAGAGACGGAGCTAACGATTCAGTCTGGCAGTGTGTGTGGAGAGACGGAGCTAACGATTCAGTCTGACAGTGATTGTGGAGAGACGGAGCAATGATTCAGTCTGACAGTGTGTGTGGAGAGACGGAGCAATGATTCAGTCTGACAGTGTGTGTGGAGAGACGGAGCAATGATTCAGTCTGACAGTGCGTGTGGAGAGACGGAGCAATGATTCAGTCTGACAGTGTGTGTGGAGAGACGGAGCTACGATTCAGTCTGACAGTGAGTGTGGAGAGACGGAGCTAACGATTCATTCTGACAGTGTGTGTGGAGAGACGGAGCTATCGATTCAGTCTGACAGTGTGTGTGGCGAGACGGAGCTACGATTTAGTCTGACAGTGTGTGTGGAGAGATGGAGCTACGATTCAGTCTGACAGTGTGTGTGGAGAGACGGAGCTAACGATTCAGTCTGACAGTGAGTGTGGAGAGACGGAGCTAACGATTCAGTCTGACAGTGAGTGTGGAGAGACGGAGCAATGATTCAGTCTGACAGTGAGTGTGGAGAGACGGAGCAATGATTCAGTCTGACAGTGTGTGTGGAGAGACGGAGCAATGATTCTGTCTGACAGTGTGTGTGGAGAGACGGAGCTAACGATTCAGTCTGACAGTGAGTGTGGAGAGACGGAGCAATGATGCAGTCTGACAGTGAGTGTGGAGAGACGGAGCAATGATTCAGTCTGACAGTGAGTGTGGAGAGACGGAGCTAACGATTCAGTCTGACAGTGTGTGTGGAGAGACGGAGCTACGATTCAGTCTGGCAGTGTGTGTGGAGAGACGGAGCTACGATTCAGTCTGACAGTGAGTGTGGAGAGACGGAGCTAACGATTCAGTCTGACAGTGAGTGTGGAGAGACGGAGCTAACGATTCAGTCTGACAGTGTGTGTGGAGAGACGGAGCTAACGATTCAGTCTGACAGTGAGTGTGGAAGACGGAGCTAACGATTCAGTCTGACAGTGAGTGTGGAGAGACGGAGCAATGATGCAGTCTGACAGTGAGTGTGGAGAGACGGAGCAATGATTCAGTCTGACAGTGAGTGTGGAGAGACGGTGCTAACGATTCAGTCTGACAGTGTGTGCGGAGAGACGGGGCTAACGATTCAGTCTGACAGTGTGTGTGGAGAGACGGAGCTAACGATTCAGTCTGACAGTGTGTGTGGAGAGACGGAGCTACGATTCAGTCTGACAGTGTGTGTGGAGAGACGGAGCTACGATTCAGTCTGACAGTGTGTGTGGAGAGACGGAGCTACGATTCAGTCTGACAGTGTGTGTGGAGAGACGGAGCAATGATTCAGTCTGACAGTGAGTGTGGAGAGGCGGAGCTAACGATTCAGTCTGACAGTGAGTGTGGAGAGACGGAGCAATGATTCAGTCTGACAGTGTGTGTGGAGAGACGGAGCAATGATTCAGTCTGACAGTGTGTGTGGAGAGACGGAGCTAACGATTCAGTCTGACAGTGAGTGTGGAGAGACGGAGCTAACGATTCAGTCTGACAGTGTGTGTGGAGAGACGGAGCAATGATTCAGTCTGACAGTGTGTGTGGAGAGACGGAGCAATGATTCAGTCTGACAGTGTGTGTGGAGAGACGGAGCTACGATTCAGTCTGGCAGTGTGTGTGGAGAGACGGAGCTAACAATTCAGTCTGACAGTGTGTGTGGAGAGACGGAGCAATGATTCAGTCTGACAGTGTGTGTGGAGAGACGGAGCAATGACTCAGTCTGACAGTGAGTGTGGAGAGACGGAGCTACGATTCAGTCTGACAGTGTGTGTGTGGAGAGACGGAGCTAACGATTCAGTCTGGCAAGTGTGTGTGGAGAGACGGAGCTAACGATTCAGTCTGACAGTGTGTGTGGCGAGACGGAGCTAATGATTCAGTCTGACAGTGTGTGTGGAGAGACGGAGCAATGATTCAGTCTGACAGTGTGTGTGGAGAGACGGAGCTAACGATTCAGTCTGACAGTGTGTGTGGAGAGACGGAGCTAACGATTCAGTCTGACAGTGAGTGTGGAGAGACGGAGCTAACAATTCAGTCTGACAGTGAGTGTGGAGAGACGGAGCTAACGATTCAGTCTGACAGTGAGTGTGGAGAGACGGAGCTAACGATTCAGTCTGACAGTGTGTGTGGAGAGACGGAGCTACGATTCAGTCTGGCAGTGTGTGTGGAGAGACGGAGCAATGATTCAGTCTGACAGTGTGTGTGGAGAGACGGAGCTAACGATTCAGTCTGACAGTGTGTGTGGAGAGACGGAGCAATGATTCAGTCTGACAGTGTGTGTGGAGAGACGGAGCAATGATTCAGTCTGACATATGAGTGTGGAGAGACGGAGCTACGATTCAGTCTGACAGTGAGTGTGGAGAGACGGAGCTACGATTCAGTCTGACAGTGTGTGTGGAGAGACGGAGCTAACGATTCAGTCTGACAGTGTGTGTGGAGAGACGGAGCTAACGATTCAGTCTGACAGTGAGTGTGGAGAGACGGAGCTAACGATTCAGTCTGACAGTGTGTGTGGAGAGACGGAGCAATGATTCAGTCTGACAGTGTGTGTGGAGAGACGGAGCTAACGATTCAGTCTGACAGTGAGTGTGGAGAGACGGAGCTAACGATTCAGTCTGACAGTCTGTGTGGAGAGACGGAGCAATGATTCAGACTGACAGTGTGTGTGGAGAGACGGATTAATGATTCAGTCTGACAGTGTGTGTGGAGAGACGGAGCTACGATTCAGTCTGACAGTGAGTGTGGGGAGACGGAGCTAACGATTCAGTCTGACAGTGAGTGTGGAGAGACGGAGCAATGATTCAGTCTGACAGTGTGTGTGGAGAGACGGAGCTAACGATTCAGTCTGACAGTGAGTGTGGAGAGACGGAGCAATGATTCAGTCTGACAGTGAGTGTGGAGAGACGGAGCTAACGATTCAGTCTGACAGTGAGTGTGGAGAGACGGAGCAATGATTCAGTCTGACAGTGTGTGTGGAGAGACGGAGCTACGATTCAGTCTGACAGTGAGTGTGGGGAGACGGAGCTAACGATTCAGTCTGACAGTGTGTGTGGAGAGACGGAGCTAACGATTCAGTCTGACAGTGTGTGTGGAGAGACGGAGCTAACGATTCAGTCTGACAGTGAGTGTGGAGAGACGGAGCTACGATTCAGTCTGACAGTGAGTGTGGAGAGACGGAGCTAACGATTCAGTCTGACAGTGAGTGTGGAGAGACGGAGCTACGATTCAGTCTGACAGTGAGTGTGGAGAGACGGATCTCACGATTCAGTCTGACAGTGAGTGTGGAGAGACGGAGCTACGATTCAGTCTGACAGTGTGTGTGGAGAGACGGAGCTACGATTCAGTCTGACAGTGTGTGTGGAGAGATGGAGCTACGATTCAGTCTGACAGTGTGTGTGGAGAGACGGAGCTACGATTCAGTCTGACAGTGAGTGTGGAGAGACGGAGCTACGATTCAGTCTGACAGTGAGTGTGGAGAGACGGAGCTCACGATTCAGTCTGACAGTGTGTGTGGAGAGACGGAGCTACGATTCAGTCTGACAGTGTGTGTGGGGAGACGGAGCTACGATTCAGTCTGACAGTGTGTGTGGAGAGACGGAGCAATGATTCAGTCTGACAGTGTGTGTGGAGAGACGGAGCTACGATTCAGTCTGACAGTGAGTGTGGGGAGACGGAGCTAACGATTCAGTCTGACAGTGAGTGTGGAGAGACGGAGCAATGATTCAGTCTGACAGTGAGTGTGGAGAGACGGAGCTAACGATTCAGTCTGACAGTGTGTGTGGAGAGACGGAGCTACGATTCAGTCTGGCAGTGTGTGTGGAGAGACGGAGCAATGATTCAGTCTGACAGTGTGTGTGGAGAGACGGAGCTAACGATTCAGTCTGACAGTGTGTGTGGAGAGACGGAGCAATGATTCAGTCTGACAGTGTGTGTGGAGAGACGGAGCTAACAATTCAGTCTGACAGTGAGTGTGGAGAGACGGAGCAATGATTCAGTCTGACAGTGAGTGTGGAGAGACGGGGCTAACGATTCAGTCTGACAGTGTGTGTGGAGAGACGGAGCTAACGATTCAGTCTGACAGTGAGTGTGGAGAGACGGAGCAATGATTCAGTCTGACAGTGAGTGTGGAGAGACGGAGCTAACGATTCAGTCTGACAGTGAGTGTGGAGAGACGGAGCACTGATTCAGTCTGACAGTGTGTGTGGAGAGACGGAGCAATGATTCAGTCTGACAGTGTGTGTGGAGAGACGGAGCTACGATTCAGTCTGACAGTGAGTGTGGGGAGACGGAGCTAACGATTCAGTCTGACAGTGAGTGTGGAGAGACGGAGCAATGATTCAGTCTGACAGTGTGTGTGGAGAGACGGAGCTACGATTCAGTCTGGCAGTGTGTGTGGAGAGACTGAGCTAACGATTCAGTCTGACAGTGTGTGTGGAGAGACGGAGCAATGATTCAGTCTGACAGTGTGTGTGGAGAGACGGAGCAATGATTCAGTCTGACAGTGAGTGTGGAGAGACGGAGCTACGATTCGGTCTGACAGTGTGTGTGGAGAGACGGAGCTAACGATTCAGTCTGGCAGTGTGTGTGGAGAGACGGAGCTAACGAGTCAGTCTGACAGTGTGTGTGGAGAGACGGAGCTTATGATTCAGTCTGACAGTGTGTGTGGAGAGACGGAGCAATGATTCAGTCTGACAGTGTGTGTGGAGAGACGGAGCTAACAATTCAGTCTGACAGTGTGTGTGGAGAGACGGAGCTAACGATTCAGTCTGACAGTGAGTGTGGAGAGACGGAGCTAACAATTCAGTCTGACAGTGAGTGTGGAGAGACGGAGCTAACGATTCAGTCTGACAGTGAGTGTGGAGAGACGGAGCTACGATTCAGTCTGGCAGTGTGTGTGGAGAGACGGAGCTAACGATTCAGTCTGGCAGTGTGTGTGGAGAGACGGAGCTAACGATTCAGTCTGACAGTGAGTGTGGAGAGACGGAGCTAACGATTCAGTCTGACAGTGTGTGTGGAGAGACGGAGCAATGATTCAGTCTGACAGTGTGTGTGGAGAGACGGAGCTCACGATTCAGTCTGACAGTGAGTGTGGAGAGACGGAGCTAACGATTCAGTCTGACAGTGTGTGTGGAGAGACGGAGCTAACGATTCAGTCTGACAGTGAGTGTGGAGAGACGGAGCAATGATTCAGTCTGACAGTGTGTGTGGAGAGACGGAGCTAACGATTCAGTCAGACAGTGTGTGTGGAGAGGCGGAGCTACGATTCAGTCTGACAGTGAGTGTGGAGAGACGGAGCAATGATTCAGTCTGACAGTGAGTGTGGAGAGACGGAGCTAACGATTCAGTCTGACAGTGAGTGTGGAGAGACGGAGCAATGATTCAGTCTGACAGTGAGTGTGGAGAGACGGAGCTAACGATTCAGTCTGACAGTGTGTGTGGAGAGACGGAGCTACGATTCAGTCTGGCAGTGTGTGTGGAGAGACGGAGCTACGATTCAGTCTGACAGTGAGTGTGGAGAGACGGAGCTAACGATTCAGTCTGACAGTGAGTGTGGAGAGACGGAGCTAACGATTCAGTCTGACAGTGAGTGTGGAGAGACGGAGCTAACGATTCAGTCTGACAGTGTGTGTGGAGAGACGGAGCTAACGATTCAGTCTGACAGTGAGTGTGGAGAGACGGAGCTAACGATTCAGTCTGACAGTGAGTGTGGAGAGACGGAGCAATGATTCAGTCTGACAGTGAGTGTGGAGAGACGGAGCTAACGATTCAGTCTGACAGTGAGTGTGGAGAGACGGAGCTAACGATTCAGTCTGACAGTGAGTGTGGAGAGACGGAGCTACGATTCAGTCTGACAGTGTGTGTGGAGAGACGGAGCTAACGATTCAGTCTGACAGTGAGTGTGGAGAGACGGAGCTAACGATTCAGTCTGACAGTGAGTGTGGAGAGACGGAGCTACGATTCAGTCTGACAGTGTATGTGGAGAGACGGAGCTACGATTCAGTCTGACAGTGTGTGTGGAGAGACGGAGCTAATGATTCAGTCTGACAGTGTGTGTGGAGAGACGGAGCAATGATTCAGTCTGACAGTGTGTGTGGAGAGACGGAGCTAACGATTCAGTCTGACAGTGTGTGTGGAGAGACGGAGCAATGATTCAGTCTGACAGTGTGTGTGGAGAGACGGAGCTGACGATTCAGTCTGACAGTGAGTGTGGAGAGACGGAGCTACGATTCAGTCTGACAGTGAGTGTGGAGAGACGGAGCTACGATTCAGCCTGACAGTGTGTGTGGAGAGACGGAGCTGACGATTCAGTCTGACAGTGTGTGTGGAGAGACGGAGCTAACGATTCAGTCTGACAGTGTGTGTGGAGAGACGGAGCTAACGATTCAGTCTGACAGTGAGTGTGGAGAGACGGAGCTAACGATTCAGTCTGACAGAGTTTTTTTGGGAGACGGAGCTAACGATTCAGTCTGACAGTGTGTGTGGAGAGACGGAGCTACGATTCAGTCTGGCAGTGTGTGTGGAGAGACGGAGCAATGATTCAGCCTGACAGTGTGTGTGGAGAGACGGAGCTAACGATTCAGTCTGACAGTGTGTGTGGAGAGACGGAGCTAACGATTCAGTCTGACAGTGAGTGTGGAGAGACGGAGCTAACGATTCAGTCTGACAGTGTGTGTGGAGAGACGGAGCAATGATTCAGTCTGACAGTGTGTGTGGAGAGACGGAGCTAACGATTCAGTCTGACAGTGAGTGTGGAGAGACGGAGCATTGATTCAGTCTGACAGTGAGTGTGGAGAGACGGAGCTAACGATTCAGTCTGACAGTGTGTGTGGAGAGACGGAGCAATGATTCAGTCTGACAGTGTGTGTGGAGAGACGGAGCAATGATTCAGTCTGACAGTGTGTGTGGAGAGACGGAGCTGACGATTCAGTCTGACAGTGAGTGTGGAGAGACGGAGCAATGATTCAGTCTGACAGTGAGTGTGGAGAGACGGAGCTAACGATTCAGTCTGACAGTGTGTGTGGAGAGACGGAGCTAACGATTCAGTCTGACAGTGAGTGTGGAGAGACGGAGCAATGATTCAGTCTGACAGTGTGTGTGGAGAGACGGAGCTAACGATTCAGTCTGACAGTGAGTGTGGAGAGACGGAGCATTGATTCAGTCTGACAGTGAGTGTGGAGAGACGGAGCTAACGATTCAGTCTGAGCCACTCTCTGTCAAAGACTGTGCGCGACCTGAGCTGTGCGCGACCTGGGCTTTGTGCGATCTGGGCTCTGTGCGATCTGGGCTGTGTGTGACCTGGGCTGTGCGCGACCTGGGCTGTGCGCGACCTGGGCTGTGCGCGACCTGGGCTGAGCGCGACCTGGGCTGAGCGCGACCTGGGCTGTACGCGACCTGAGCTGTGCGCGACCTGAGCTGTGCGCGACCTGGGCTGTGCGCGACCTGGGCTGTGCGCGACCTGGGCTGTGCGCGACCTGGGCTGTGCGCGACCTGGGCTGTGCGCGACCTGGGCTGTGCGCGACCTGGGCTGTGCGCGACCTGGGCTGTGGGCGACCTGGGCTGTGTGCGACCTGGGCTCTATGCGACCTGGGCTCTGCGCGACCTGGGCAGTGTGCGACCTGGGCTGTGCACGATCTGGGCTGTGCGCGACCTGGGCTCTGTGCGACCTGGGATGTGCGTGACCTGGGCTGTGCGCGACCTGTGCTGTGCACAACCTGGGCTGTGGGAGACCTGGGCTGTGCGCGATCTGGACTGTGCGCGACCTGGGCTGTGCGCGACCTGGGCTCTGTGCGGTCTGGGCTGTGCGCGACCTGGGCTGTGCGCGACCTCGGCTGTGCGCGACCTGGGCTGTGCTCGACCTGGGCTGTGCGCGACCTGGGCTCTATGCGACCTGGGCTGTGAGCGACCTGGGATGTGTGCGACCTGGGCTCTCTGTGATCTGGGCTGTGCGCGACCTGGGCTGTGCGCGATCTGGACTGTGCGCGACCTGGGCTGTGCGCGACCTGGGCTCTGTGCGATCTGGGCTGTGCATGACCTGGGAAATGTGCGATCTGGGCTGTGCACGACCTGGGCTCTGCGCGACCTGGGCTGTGCGCGACCTGGGCTGCGCGCGACCTGGGAAATGTGCGATCTGGGCTGTGCACGACCTGGGCTGTGCGCGACCTGGGCTGTGCGTGACCTGGGCTGTGCGCGATCTGGACTGTGTGCAACCTGGGCTCTGCGCAACCTGGGCTCTGCGCGACCTGGGCTGTGAGCGACCTGGGCTGTGCGCGACCTGGGCTGTGAGCGACCTGGGCTGTGCGCGACCTGGGCTGTGCGCGACCTGGGCTGTGCGCGACCTGGGCTGTGCGCAACCTGGGCTCTGTGCGACCTGGGCTTTGCACGACCTGGGCTGTGCGCGACCTGGGCTGTGCGCGACCTGGGCTGTTCGCGACCTGGGCTCTGTGCGACCTGGGCTGTGCGCGACCTGGGCTCTGTGCGACCTGGGCTTTGCGCGACCTGGGCTGTGCGCGACCTGGGCTGTTCGCGACCTGGGCTCTGTGCGACCTGGGCTTTGCGCGACCTGGGCTGTGCGCGACCTGGGCTGTGCGCGACCTGGGCTGTTCGCGACCTGGGCTCTGTGCGACCTGGGCTCTGTGCGACCTGGGCTGTGCGCGACCTGGGCTGTGCGCGACCTGGGCTGTGCGCGACCTGGGCTATGTGCGACCTGGGCTGTGCGTGACCTGGGCTGTGTGCGATCTGGACTGTGCGCGACCTGGGCTCTATGCGACCTGGGCTCTGTGCGACCTGGGCTTTGCGCGACCTGGGCTGTGCGCGTCCTGGGCTGTGCGTGACCTGGGCTGTGTGCGATCTGGACTGTGCGCGACCTGGGCTCTGCGCAACCTGGGCTCTGTGCGATCTGGGCTGTGCGCGACCTGGGCTCTATGCGACCTGGGCTCTGTGCGACCTGGGCTGTGCGCGACCTGGGCTGTGCGCGACCTGGGCTGTGCGCGACCTGGGCTGTGCGCGACCTGGGCTCTGTGCGATCTGGGCTGTGCGCGACCTGGGCTCTATGCAACCTGGGCTCTGTGCGACCTGGGCTGTGCGCGACCTGGGCTGTGCGCGACCTCGGCTGTGCGCGACCTGGGCTGTGCGCGACCTGGGCTCTGTGCGACCTGGGCTCTCTGTGATCTGGGCTGTACGCGACCTGGGCTGTGCGCGACCTGGGCTGTGCGCGACCTGGGCTGTGCGCGACCTGGGCTCTGTGCGACCTGGGCTCTCTGTGATCTGGGCTGTACGCGACCTGGGCTGTGCGCGACCTGGGCTGTGCGCGACCTGGGCTGTGCGCGACCTGGGCTGTGCGCGACCTGGGCTGTGCGCGACCTGGGCTGTGCGCGACCTGGGCTGTGCGCGACCTGGGCTCTCTGTGATCTGGGCTGTACGCGACCTGGGCTGTGCGCGACCTGGGCTATGCGCTACCTGGGCTGTGCGCGACCTGGGCTGTGCGCGACCTGGGCTCTGTGCGACCTGGGCTGTGTGCGACCTGGGCTCTGCGCGACCTGGGCTGTGTGCGACCTGGGCTGTGTGCGACCTGGGCTGTGCGCGACCTGGGCTGTGCGCGACCTGGGCTGTGCGCGACCTGGGCTGTGCGCGACCTGGGCTGTGCGCGACCTGGGCTGTGCGCGACCTGGGCTGTGCGCGACCTGGGCTGTGCGTGACCTGGGCTCTGTGTGACCTGGGCTCTGTGTAACCTGGGCTGTGTGTGACCTGGGCTGTGTGCGACCTGGGCTGTGTGCGACCTGGGCTGTGCGCAACCTGGGCTCTATGCGACCTGGGCTGTGCGTGACCTGTGCTCTGTGCGATCTGGGCTGTGCGCGACCTGGGCTGTTCGTGACCTGGGCTGTTCGTGACCTGGGATGTGAGCGACCTAGGCTGTGCGCGACCTGGGCACTGCGCGACCTGGGCTCTCTGTGATCTGGGCTGTGCGCGACCTGGGCTGTGCGCGATCTGGACTGTGCGCGACCTGGGCTGTGCGCGACCTGGGCTCTGTGCGATCTGGGCTGTGCATGACCTGGGAAATGTGCGATCTGGGCTGTGCACGACCTGGGCTCTGCGCGACCTGGGCTGTGCGCGACCTGGGCTGCGCGCGACCTGGGAAATGTGCGATCTGGGCTGTGCACGACCTGGGCTGTGCGCGACCTGGGCTGTGCGTGACCTGGGCTGTGCGCGATCTGGACTGTGTGCAACCTGGGCTCTGCGCAACCTGGGCTCTGCGCGACCTGGGCTGTGAGCGACCTGGGCTGTGCGCGACCTGGGCTGTGAGCGACCTGGGCTGTGCGCGACCTGGGCTGTGCGCGACCTGGGCTGTGCGCGACCTGGGCTGTGCGCAACCTGGGCTCTGTGCGACCTTGGCTTTGCACGACCTGGGCTGTGCGCGACCTGGGCTGTGCGCGACCTGGGCTGTTCGCGACCTGGGCTCTGTGCGACCTGGGCTGTGCGCGACCTGGGCTCTGTGCGACCTGGGCTTTGCGCGACCTGGGCTGTGCGCGACCTGGGCTGTTCGCGACCTGGGCTCTGTGCGACCTGGGCTTTGCGCGACCTGGGCTGTGCGCGACCTGGGCTGTGCGCGACCTGGGCTGTTCGCGACCTGGGCTCTGTGCGACCTGGGCTCTGTGCGACCTGGGCTGTGCGCGACCTGGGCTGTGCGCGACCTGGGCTGTGCGCGACCTGGGCTATGTGCGACCTGGGCTGTGCGTGACCTGGGCTGTGTGCGATCTGGACTGTGCGCGACCTGGGCTCTATGCGACCTGGGCTCTGTGCGACCTGGGCTTTGCGCGACCTGGGCTGTGCGCGTCCTGGGCTGTGCGTGACCTGGGCTGTGTGCGATCTGGACTGTGCGCGACCTGGGCTCTGCGCAACCTGGGCTCTGTGCGATCTGGGCTGTGCGCGACCTGGGCTCTATGCGACCTGGGCTCTGTGCGACCTGGGCTGTGCGCGACCTGGGCTGTGCGCGACCTGGGCTGTGCGCGACCTGGGCTGTGCGCGACCTGGGCTCTGTGCGATCTGGGCTGTGCGCGACCTGGGCTCTATGCGACCTGGGCTCTGTGCGACCTGGGCTGTGCGCGACCTGGGCTGTGCGCGACCTCGGCTGTGCGCGACCTGGGCTGTGCGCGACCTGGGCTCTGTGCGACCTGGGCTCTCTGTGATCTGGGCTGTACGCGACCTGGGCTGTGCGCGACCTGGGCTGTGCGCGACCTGGGCTGTGCGCGACCTGGGCTCTGTGCGACCTGGGCTCTCTGTGATCTGGGCTGTACGCGACCTGGGCTGTGCGCGACCTGGGCTGTGCGCGACCTGGGCTGTGCGCGACCTGGGCTGTGCGCGACCTGGGCTGTGCGCGACCTGGGCTGTGCGCGACCTGGGCTGTGCGCGACCTGGGCTCTCTGTGATCTGGGCTGTACGCGACCTGGGCTGTGCGCGACCTGGGCTATGCGCTACCTGGGCTGTGCGCGACCTGGGCTGTGCGCGACCTGGGCTCTGTGCGACCTGGGCTGTGTGCGACCTGGGCTCTGCGCGACCTGGGCTGTGTGCGACCTGGGCTGTGTGCGACCTGGGCTGTGCGCGACCTGGGCTGTGCGCGACCTGGGCTGTGCGCGACCTGGGCTGTGCGCGACCTGGGCTGTGCGCGACCTGGGCTGTGCGCGACCTGGGCTGTGCGTGACCTGGGCTCTGTGTGACCTGGGCTCTGTGTAACCTGGGCTGTGTGTGACCTGGGCTGTGTGCGACCTGGGCTGTGTGCGACCTGGGCTGTGCGCAACCTGGGCTCTATGCGACCTGGGCTGTGCGTGACCTGTGCTCTGTGCGATCTGGGCTGTGCGCGACCTGGGCTGTTCGTGACCTGGGCTGTTCGTGACCTGGGATGTGAGCGACCTAGGCTGTGCGCGACCTGGGCACTGCGCGACCTGGGCTGTGTGCGACCTGGGCTGTGCGCGACCTGGGCTGTGCGCGACCTGGGCTGTGCGATCTGGGATGTGAGCGACCTAGGCTGTGCGCGACCTGGGCACTGCGCGACCTGGGCTGTGTGCGACCTGGGCTGTGCGCGACCTGGGCTGTGCGCGACCTGGGCTGTGCGCGACCTGGGCTGTGCGCGACCTGGGCTGTGCGCGACCTGGGCTGTGCGCGACCTGGGCTGTGCGCGACCTGGGCTGTGCGCGACCTGGGCTCTGTGCGACCAGGGCTGTGCGCGAACTGGGCTGTGCGCGACCTGGGCTGTGCACGACCTGGGCTGTGCGCGACCTGGGCTGTGCGCGACCTGGGCTGTGGGTGACCTGGGCTCTATGCGATCTGGGCTGTGCGCGACCTGGGCTGTGTGCGACCTGGGAAATGTGCGATCTGGGATGTGAGCGACCTAGGCTGTGCGCGACCTGGGCACTGCGCGACCTGGGCTGTGTGCGACCTGGGCTCTATGCGACCTGGGCTCTGCGCGACCTGGGCAGTGTGCGACCTGGGCTGTGCACGATCTGGGCTGTGCGCGACCTGGGCTCTGTGCGACCTGGGATGTGCGTGACCTGGGCTGTGCGCGACCTGTGCTGTGCACAACCTGGGCTGTGGGAGACCTGGGCTGTGCGCGATCTGGACTGTGCGCGACCTGGGCTGTGCGCGACCTGGGCTCTGTGCGGTCTGGGCTGTGCGCGACCTGGGCTGTGCGCGACCTCGGCTGTGCGCGACCTGGGCTGTGCTCGACCTGGGCTGTGCGCGACCTGGGCTCTATGCGACCTGGGCTGTGAGCGACCTGGGATGTGTGCGACCTGGGCTCTCTGTGATCTGGGCTGTGCGCGACCTGGGCTGTGCGCGATCTGGACTGTGCGCGACCTGGGCTGTGCGCGACCTGGGCTCTGTGCGATCTGGGCTGTGCATGACCTGGGAAATGTGCGATCTGGGCTGTGCACGACCTGGGCTCTGCGCGACCTGGGCTGTGCGTGACCTGGGCTGTGCGCGATCTGGACTGTGTGCAACCTGGGCTCTGCGCAACCTGGGCTGTGCGCGACCTGGGCTGTGCGTGACCTGGGCTGTGCGCGATCTGGACTGTGTGCAACCTGGGCTCTGCGCAACCTGGGCTCTGCGCGACCTGGGCTGTGAGCGACCTGGGCTGTGCGCGACCTGGGCTGTGAGCGACCTGGGCTGTGCGCGACCTGGGCTGTGCGCGACCTGGGCTGTGCGCGACCTGGGCTGTGCGCAACCTGGGCTGTGTGTGACCTGGGCTTTGCACGACCTGGGCTGTGTGCGACCTGGGCTGTGCGCAACCTGGGCTCTATGCGACCTGGGCTGTGCGTGACCTGTGCTCTGTGCGATCTGGGCTGTGCGCGACCTGGGCTGTTCGTGACCTGGGCTGTTCGTGACCTGGGATGTGAGCGACCTAGGCTGTGCGCGACCTGGGCACTGCGCGACCTGGGCTGTGTGCGACCTGGGCTGTGCGCGACCTGGGCTGTGCGCGACCTGGGCTGTGCGATCTGGGATGTGAGCGACCTAGGCTGTGCGCGACCTGGGCACTGCGCGACCTGGGCTGTGTGCGACCTGGGCTGTGCGCGACCTGGGCTGTGCGCGACCTGGGCTGTGCGCGACCTGGGCTGTGCGCGACCTGGGCTGTGCGCGACCTGGGCTGTGCGCGACCTGGGCTGTGCGCGACCTGGGCTGTGCGCGACCTGGGCTCTGTGCGACCAGGGCTGTGCGCGAACTGGGCTGTGCGCGACCTGGGCTGTGCACGACCTGGGCTGTGCGCGACCTGGGCTGTGCGCGACCTGGGCTGTGGGTGACCTGGGCTCTATGCGATCTGGGCTGTGCGCGACCTGGGCTGTGTGCGACCTGGGAAATGTGCGATCTGGGATGTGAGCGACCTAGGCTGTGCGCGACCTGGGCACTGCGCGACCTGGGCTGTGTGCGACCTGGGCTCTATGCGACCTGGGCTCTGCGCGACCTGGGCAGTGTGCGACCTGGGCTGTGCACGATCTGGGCTGTGCGCGACCTGGGCTCTGTGCGACCTGGGATGTGCGTGACCTGGGCTGTGCGCGACCTGTGCTGTGCACAACCTGGGCTGTGGGAGACCTGGGCTGTGCGCGATCTGGACTGTGCGCGACCTGGGCTGTGCGCGACCTGGGCTCTGTGCGGTCTGGGCTGTGCGCGACCTGGGCTGTGCGCGACCTCGGCTGTGCGCGACCTGGGCTGTGCTCGACCTGGGCTGTGCGCGACCTGGGCTCTATGCGACCTGGGCTGTGAGCGACCTGGGATGTGTGCGACCTGGGCTCTCTGTGATCTGGGCTGTGCGCGACCTGGGCTGTGCGCGATCTGGACTGTGCGCGACCTGGGCTGTGCGCGACCTGGGCTCTGTGCGATCTGGGCTGTGCATGACCTGGGAAATGTGCGATCTGGGCTGTGCACGACCTGGGCTCTGCGCGACCTGGGCTGTGCGCGACCTGGGCTGCGCGCGACCTGGGAAATGTGCGATCTGGGCTGTGCACGACCTGGGCTGTGCGCGACCTGGGCTGTGCGTGACCTGGGCTGTGCGCGATCTGGACTGTGTGCAACCTGGGCTCTGCGCAACCTGGGCTCTGCGCGACCTGGGCTGTGAGCGACCTGGGCTGTGCGCGACCTGGGCTGTGAGCGACCTGGGCTGTGCGCGACCTGGGCTGTGCGCGACCTGGGCTGTGCGCGACCTGGGCTGTGCGCAACCTGGGCTCTGTGCGACCTGGGCTTTGCACGACCTGGGCTGTGCGCGACCTGGGCTGTGCGCGACCTGGGCTGTTCGCGACCTGGGCTCTGTGCGACCTGGGCTGTGCGCGACCTGGGCTCTGTGCGACCTGGGCTTTGCGCGACCTGGGCTGTGCGCGACCTGGGCTGTTCGCGACCTGGGCTCTGTGCGACCTGGGCTTTGCGCGACCTGGGCTGTGCGCGACCTGGGCTGTGCGCGACCTGGGCTGTTCGCGACCTGGGCTCTGTGCGACCTGGGCTCTGTGCGACCTGGGCTGTGCGCGACCTGGGCTGTGCGCGACCTGGGCTGTGCGCGACCTGGGCTATGTGCGACCTGGGCTGTGCGTGACCTGGGCTGTGTGCGATCTGGACTGTGCGCGACCTGGGCTCTATGCGACCTGGGCTCTGTGCGACCTGGGCTTTGCGCGACCTGGGCTGTGCGCGTCCTGGGCTGTGCGTGACCTGGGCTGTGTGCGATCTGGACTGTGCGCGACCTGGGCTCTGCGCAACCTGGGCTCTGTGCGATCTGGGCTGTGCGCGACCTGGGCTCTATGCGACCTGGGCTCTGTGCGACCTGGGCTGTGCGCGACCTGGGCTGTGCGCGACCTGGGCTGTGCGCGACCTGGGCTGTGCGCGACCTGGGCTCTGTGCGATCTGGGCTGTGCGCGACCTGGGCTCTATGCGACCTGGGCTCTGTGCGACCTGGGCTGTGCGCGACCTGGGCTGTGCGCGACCTCGGCTGTGCGCGACCTGGGCTGTGCGCGACCTGGGCTCTGTGCGACCTGGGCTCTCTGTGATCTGGGCTGTACGCGACCTGGGCTGTGCGCGACCTGGGCTGTGCGCGACCTGGGCTGTGCGCGACCTGGGCTCTGTGCGACCTGGGCTCTCTGTGATCTGGGCTGTACGCGACCTGGGCTGTGCGCGACCTGGGCTGTGCGCGACCTGGGCTGTGCGCGACCTGGGCTGTGCGCGACCTGGGCTGTGCGCGACCTGGGCTGTGCGCGACCTGGGCTGTGCGCGACCTGGGCTCTCTGTGATCTGGGCTGTACGCGACCTGGGCTGTGCGCGACCTGGGCTATGCGCTACCTGGGCTGTGCGCGACCTGGGCTGTGCGCGACCTGGGCTCTGTGCGACCTGGGCTGTGTGCGACCTGGGCTCTGCGCGACCTGGGTTGTGTGCGACCTGGGCTGTGTGCGACCTGGGCTGTGCGCGACCTGGGCTGTGCGCGACCTGGGCTGTGCGCGACCTGGGCTGTGCGCGACCTGGGCTGTGCGCGACCTGGGCTGTGCGCGACCTGGGCTGTGCGCGACCTGGGCTGTGCGTGACCTGGGCTCTGTGTGACCTGGGCTCTGTGTAACCTGGGCTGTGTGTGACCTGGGCTGTGTGCGACCTGGGCTGTGTGCGACCTGGGCTGTGCGCAACCTGGGCTCTATGCGACCTGGGCTGTGCGTGACCTGTGCTCTGTGCGATCTGGGCTGTGCGCGACCTGGGCTGTTCGTGACCTGGGCTGTTCGTGACCTGGGATGTGAGCGACCTAGGCTGTGCGCGACCTGGGCACTGCGCGACCTGGGCTGTGTGCGACCTGGGCTGTGCGCGACCTGGGCTGTGCGCGACCTGGGCTGTGCGATCTGGGATGTGAGCGACCTAGGCTGTGCGCGACCTGGGCACTGCGCGACCTGGGCTGTGTGCGACCTGGGCTGTGCGCGACCTGGGCTGTGCGCGACCTGGGCTGTGCGCGACCTGGGCTGTGCGCGACCTGGGCTGTGCGCGACCTGGGCTGTGCGCGACCTGGGCTGTGCGCGACCTGGGCTGTGCGCGACCTGGGCTCTGTGCGACCAGGGCTGTGCGCGAACTGGGCTGTGCGCGACCTGGGCTGTGCACGACCTGGGCTGTGCGCGACCTGGGCTGTGCGCGACCTGGGCTGTGGGTGACCTGGGCTCTATGCGATCTGGGCTGTGCGCGACCTGGGCTGTGTGCGACCTGGGAAATGTGCGATCTGGGATGTGAGCGACCTAGGCTGTGCGCGACCTGGGCACTGCGCGACCTGGGCTGTGCGCGACCTGGGCTGTGCGCGACCTGGGGCTGTGCGCGACCTGGGGCTGTGCGCGACCTGGGCTGTGCGCGACCTGGGCTGTGCGCGACCTGGGCTGTGCGCGACCTGGGCTGTGCGCGACCTGGGCTCTGTGCGACCAGGGCTGTGCGCGAACTGGGCTGTGCGCGACCTGGGCTGTGCGCGACCTGGGCTGTGCGCGACCTGGGCTGTGCGCGACCTTTGCTCTGCGCGACCTGGGCTCTGCGCGACCTGCGCTCTGCGCGACCTGGGCTGTGCGCGACCTGGGCTGTGCGCGACCTGGGCTGTGTGCGACCTGGGCTGTGTACGACCTGGGCTGTGTACGACCTGGGCTGTGCGTGAACTGGGCTCTGCGCGACCTGGGCTGTGCGCGACCTGGGCTGTGCGCGACCTGGGCTGTGCGCTACCTGGGCTGTGCGTGACCTGGGCGGTGCGCGACCTGGGCTGTGCGCGACCTGGGCTGTGCGCGACCTGGGCTGTGCGCGACCTGGGCTGTGCGCGACCTGGGCTGTGCGCGACCTGGGCTGTGCGCGACCTGGGCACAGCGCGACCTGGGCTGTTCGTGACCTGGGCTGTTCGTGACCTGGGCTCTGTGCGACCTGGGCTGTGCGCGACCTGGGCTGTGCGCGACCTGGGCTCTATGCGATTTGGGCTGTGCGCGACCTGGGCTGTGTGCGACCTGGGAAATGTGCGATCTGGGATGTGAGCGACCTAGGCTGTGCGCGACCTGGGCACTGCGCGACCTGGGCTGTGTGCGACCTGGGCTGTGCGCGACCTGGGCTGTGCGCGACCTGGGCTGTGCGCGACCTGGGCTGTGCGCGACCTGGGCTTTGCGCGACCTGGGCTGTGCGCGACCTGGGCTGTGCGCGACCTGGGCTCTGTGCGACCAGGGCTGTGCGCGAACTGGGCTGTGCGCGACCTGGGCTGTGCGCGACCTGGGCTGTGCGCGACCTGGGCTGTGCGCGACCTGGGCTGTGGGTGACCTGGGCTCTATGCGATCTGGGCTGTGCGCGACCTGGGCTGTGTGCGACCTGGGAAATGTGCGATCTGGGATGTGAGCGACCTAGGCTGTGCGCGACCTGGGCACTGCGCGACCTGGGCTGTGCGCGACCTGGGCTGTGCGCGACCTGGGCTGTGCGCGACCTGGGCTGTGCGCGACCTGGGCTGTGCGCGACCTGGGCTGTGCGCGACCTGGGCTGTGCGCGACCTGGGCTGTGCGCGACCTGGGCTCTGTGCGACCAGGGCTGTGCGCGAACTGGGCTGTGCGCGACCTGGGCTGTGCGCGACCTGGGCTGTGCGCGACCTGGGCTGTGCGCGACCTTTGCTCTGCGCGACCTGGGGTCTGCGCGACCTGGGCTGTGCGCGACCTGGGCTGTGCGCGACCTGGGCTGTGCGCGACCTGGGCTGTGCGCGACCTGGGCTGTGTGCGACCTGGGCTGTGTGCGACCTGGGCTGTGTACGACCTGGGCTGTGTACGACCTGGGCTGTGCGTGAACTGGGCTCTGCGCGACCTGGGCTGTGCGCGACCTGGGCTGTGCGCGACCTGGGCTGTGCGCTACCTGGGCTGTGCGTGACCTGGGCTCTGCGCGACCTGGGCTGTGCGCGACCTGGGCTGTGCGCGACCTGGGCTGTGCGCGACCTGGGCTGTGCGCGACCTGGGCTGTGCGCGACCTGGGCTGTGCGCGACCTGGGCACAGCGCGACCTGGGCTGTGCGCGACCTGGGCTGTGCGCGACCTGGGCTGTGCGCGACCTGGGCTGTGCATGACCTGGGCTGTGCATGACCTGGGCTCTGTACGACCTGGGCTGTGTGCGACCTGGGCTGTATGCGACCTGGATTGTGTGCGACCTGGGCTCTATGCGACCTTGTGCTGTGTGCGACCTGGGCTGTGTGCGACCTGGGCTCTATGCGACCTTGTGCTGTGTGCGACCTGGGCTCTATGTGATCTGGGCTGTGCGCGACCTGGGCTGTGCGCGACCTGGGCTGTGCGCGACCTGAGCTCTTTCCGATCTGGGCTGTGCGCGACCTGGGCTGTGCGCGACCTGGGAAGTGCGCGACCTGGGAAGTGCGCGACCTGGGCTGTGCGCGACCTGGGATGTGCGCGACCTGGGCTGTGCGCGACCTGGGCTGTGCGCGACCTGGGCTCTACGCGACCTGTGCTCTACGCGACCTGGGCTCTACGCGACCTGGGCTCTGCGCGACCTGGGCTGTGTGCGACCTGGGCTCTGCGCGACCTGGGCTGTGCGCGACCTGGGCTGTGCGCGATCTGGGCTGTGCGCGACCTGGGCTGTGCACGACCTGGACTGTGCGCGACCTGGGCTGTGCGCGACCTGGGCTGTGCGTGACCTGGGCTGTGCGCGATCTGGACTGTGTGTGACCTGGGCTCTGTGCGACCTGGGCTCTGCGTGACCTGGGCTGTGTGCGACCTGGGCTGTGTGCGACCTGGGCTGTGCGCGACCTGGGCTCTATGCGACCTGGGCTCTGCACGACCTGGGCTGTGTGCGACCTGGGCTCTGCGCGACCTGGGCTGTGCGTGACCTGGGCTGTGCGCGATCTGGACTGTGCGCGACCTGGGCTCTGTGCGACCTGGGCTGTGCGCGACCTGGGCTGTGCGCGACCTGGGCTGTGCGTGACCTGGGCTGTGCGTGACCTGGGCTGTGTGCGATCTGGACTGTGCGCGACCTGGGCTCTGCGCAACCTGGGCTCTGTGCGATCTGGGCTGTGCGCGACCTGGGCTGTGCGCGACCTGGGCTGTGCGCGATCTGGGCTGTACGCGACCTGGGCTGTGCGCGACCTGGGCTCTATGTGACCTGGGCTGTGTGCGACCTGGGCTGTGTGCGACCTGGGCTGTGTGTGATCTGGGCTGTACGCGACCTGAGCTGTTCGTGACCTGGGCTGTGCGCGCCCTGGGTTGTGCGCGACCTGGGCTCTGTGCGACCTGGGCTCTGTGCGACCTGGGCTGTGTGCGACCTGGGCTCTGCGCGACCTGGGCTGTGTGCGACCTGGGCTGTGCGCGACCTGGGCTGTGTGCGACCTGGGCTGTGCGCGACCTGGGCTGTGCGCGACCTGGGCTGTGCGCGACCTGGGCTGTGCGCGACCTGGGCTGTGCGTGACCTGGGCTCTGTGTGACCTGGGCTCTGCGTGACCTGGGCTGTGTGCGACCTGGGCTGTGTGCGACCTGGGCTGTGTGTGACCTGGGCTGTGTGCGACCTGGGCTGTGCGCGACCTGGGCTGTGCGCGACCTGGGCTGTACGTGACCTGGGCTGTGCGCGACCTGGGCTCTATGTGACCTGGGCTGTGTGCGACTTGGGCTGTGTGCGATCTGGGCTGTACGCGACCTGGGTTGTTCGTGACCTGTGCTCTGTGCGACCTGGGCTGTGCGCGACCTGGGCTGTGCGCGACCTGGGCTGTGCGCGACCTGGGCTGTGCGCGACCTGGGCTGTGCGCGACCTGGGCTGTGCGCGACCTGGGCTCTGTGCGACCTGGGCTGTGTGCGACCTGGGCTCTGCGCGACCTGGGCTGTGCGCGACCTGGGCTGTGCGCGACCTGGGCTGTGGGCGACCTGGGCTGTGCGCGACCTGGGCTGTGCGCGACCTGGGCTGTGCGCGACCTGGGCTCTGCGCGACCTGGGCTGTGCGCGACCTGGGCTGTGCGCGACCTGGGCTGTGCGTGACCTGGGCTCTGTGTGACCTGGGCTCTGTGTGACCTGTGCTGTGTGCGACCTGGGCTGTGTGCGACCTGGGCTGTGTGCGACCTGGGCTGTGCGCAACCTGGGCTGTGCGCGACCTGGGCTGTGCACGACCTGGGCTGTGCGCGACCTGGGCTGTGCGCGACCTGGGCTGTGCGCGACCTGGGCTCTGTGCGACCTGGGCTGTGTGCGACCTGGGCTCTGCGCGACCTGGGCTGTGCGCGACCTGGGCTGTGCGCGACCTGGGCTGTGGGCGACCTGGGCTGTGCGCGACCTGGGCTGTGCGCGACCTGGGCTGTGCGCGACCTGGGCTCTGCGCGACCTGGGCTGTGCGCGACCTGGGCTGTGCGCGACCTGGGCTGTGCGTGACCTGGGCTCTGTGTGACCTGGGCTCTGTGTGACCTGTGCTGTGTGCGACCTGGGCTGTGTGCGACCTGGGCTGTGTGCGACCTGGGCTGTGCGCAACCTGGGCTGTGCGCGACCTGGCCTGTGCGCGACCTGGGCTGTGTGCGACCTGGGCTGTGCGCAACCTGGGCTCTATGCGACCTGGGCTGTGCGTGACCTGTGCTCTGTGCGATCTGGGCTGTGCGCGACCTGGGCTGTGCGCGACCTGGGCTGTGCGCGACCTGGGCTGTGCGCGACCTGGGCTGTGCGCGACCTGGGCTCTGTGCGATCTGGGCTCTGTGCGCGACCTGGGCTTTGCGCGACCTGGGCTCTGCGTGACCTGGGCTCTGTGCGACCTGGGCTGTGTGCGACCTGGGCTGTGCACGACCTAGGCTGTTCGTGACCTGGGCACTGTGCGACCTGGGCTGTGCGCGACCTGGGCTGTGCGCGATCTGGGCTGTGTGCGACCTGGGCTGTGTGCGACCTGGGCTGTGTGCGACCTGGGCTGTGTGCGACCTGGGCTGTGCGTGACCTGGGCTCTATGCGATCTGGGCTGTGCGCGACCTGGGCTGTGCGCGACCTGGGCTGTGCGCGACCTGGGAAATGTGCGATCTGGGATGTGAGCGACCTCGGCTGTGCGCGACCTGGGCTGTGCGCGACCTGGGCACTGCGCGACCTGGGCTGTGTGCGACCTGGGGTCTATGCGACCTGGGCTGTGCGCGACCTGGGCTGTGCGCGACCTGGGCTGTGTGCGACCTGGGCTGTGCGCGACCTGGGCTGTGCGCGACCTGGGCTCTGTGCGACCTGGGCTGTGCGCGACCAGGGCTGTGCGCGAACTGGGCTGTGCGCGACCTGGGCTGTGTGCGACCTGGGCTGTGTGCGACCTGGGCTGTGCGCGACCTGGGCTCTGCGCGACCTGGGCTCTGCGCGACCTGGGCTCTGCGCGACCTGGGCTGTGCGCGACCTGGGCTCTGCGCGACCTGGGCTCTGCGCGACCTGGGCTGTGCGCGACCTGGGCTGTGAGCGACCTGGGCTGTGTGCGACCTGGGCTGTGTGCGACCTGGGCTGTGTGCGACCTGGGCTCTGCGCGACCTGGGCTGTGCGCGACCTGGGCTGTGCGCGACCTGGGCTGTGCGCGACCTGGGCTGTGCGCGGCGTGGGCTGTGCGTGACCTGGGCTGTGCGCGACCTGGGCTGTGCGCGACCTGGGCTGTGCGCGACCTGGGCTGTGCGCGACCTGGGCTGTGCGCGACCTGGGCTGTGCGCGACCTGGGCACAGCGCGACCTGGGCTGTGCGCGACCTGGGCTGTGCGCGACCTGGGCTGTGCATGACCTGGGCTGTGCATGACCTGGGCTCTGTACGACCTGGGCTGTGTGCGACCTGGGCTGTATGCGACCTGGATTGTGTGCGACCTGGGCAGTGTGCGACCTGTGCTGTGCGCGACCTGGGCTGTGCGCGACCTGGGCTGTGTGCGACCTGGGCTCTATGCGACCTTGTGCTGTGTGCGACCTAGGCTCTGTGTGATCTGGGCTGTGCGCGACCTGGGCTGTGCGCGACCTGGGCTGTGCGCTACCTGGGCTCTTTCCGATCTGGGCTGTGCGCGACCTGGGCTGTGCGCGACCTGGGCTGTGCACGACCTGACCGTGCGCGACCTGGGCTCTGTGCGACCTGTGCTGTGCGCGACCTGGGCTGTGCGCGACCTGGGAAGTGCGCGACCTGGGCTGTGCGCGACCTGGGATGTGCGCAACCTGGGCTGTGCCCGACCTGGGCTGTGCGCGACCTTGGCTGTGCGGGACCTGGGCTGTGCGCGACCTGGGAAATGTGCAATCTGGGATGTGAGCGACCTAGGCTGTGCGCGACCTGGGCTGTGCGCGACCTGGGCTCTGCGCGACCTGGGCTGTGTGCGACCTGGGCTCTATGCGACCTGGGCTGTGCGCGACCTGGGCTGTGCGCGACCTGGGCTGTGCGCGACCTGGGCTGTGCGCGACCTGGGCTCTGTGCGACCTGGGCTGTGCGCGACAAGGGCTGTGCGCGAACTGGGCTGTGCGCGACCTGGGCTGTGCGCGACCTGGGCTGTGCGCGACCTGGGCTCTGCGCGACCTGGGCTCTGCGCGACCTGGGCTCTGCGCGACCTGGGCTCTGCGCGACCTGGGCTCTGCGCGACCTGGGCTGTGTGCGACCTGGGCTGTGCGCGACCTGGGCTGTGCGCGACCTGGGCTCTGCGCGACCT
Source organism: Scyliorhinus torazame (assembly GCF_047496885.1). Taxonomy (NCBI): domain Eukaryota; kingdom Metazoa; phylum Chordata; class Chondrichthyes; order Carcharhiniformes; family Scyliorhinidae; genus Scyliorhinus; species Scyliorhinus torazame. The sequence continues at coordinate 1,325,230 of NC_092707.1, read as the reverse complement.
AGGCTGTGCGCGACCTGGGCACTGCGCGACCTGGGCTGTGTGCGATCTGGGCTGTGCGCGACCTGGGCTGTGCGCGACCTGGGCTGTGCGCGACCTGGGCTGTGCGCGACCTGGGCTGTGCGCGACCTGGGCTGTGCGCGACCTGGGCTGTGCGCGACCTGGGCTCTGTGCGACCAGGGCTGTGCGCGAACTGGGCTGTGCGCGACCTGGGCTGTGCGCGACCTGGGCTGTGCGCGACCTGGGCTGTGCGCGACCTGGGCTGTGGGTGACCTGGGCTCTATGCGATCTGGGCTGTGCGCGACCTGGGCTGTGTGCGACCTGGGAAATGTGCGATCTGGGATGTGAGCGACCTAGGCTGTGCGCGACCTGGGCACTGCGCGACCTGGGCTGTGCGCGACCTGGGCTGTGCGCGACCTGGGCTGTGCGCGACCTGGGCTGTGCGCGACCTGGGCTGTGCGCGACCTGGGCTGTGCGCGACCTGGGCTCTGTGCGACCAGGGCTGTGCGCGAACTGGGCTGTGCGCGACCTGGGCTGTGCGCGACCTGGGCTGTGCGCGACCTGGGCTGTGCGCGACCTTTGCTCTGCGCGACCTGGGCTCTGCGCGACCTGGGCTGTGCGCGACCTGGGCTGTGCGCGACCTGGGCTGTGCGCGACCTGGGCTCTGCGCGACCTGGGCTGTGCGCGACCTGGGCTGTGCGCGACCTGGGCTGTGTGCGACCTGGGCTGTGTGCGACCTGGGCTGTGTACGACCTGGGCTGTGTACGACCTGGGCTGTGCGTGAACTGGGCTCTGCGCGACCTGGGCTGTGCGCGACCTGGGCTGTGCGCGACCTGGGCTGTGCGCTACCTGGGCTGTGCGTGACCTGGGCTCTGCGCGACCTGGGCTGTGCGCGACCTGGGCTGTGCGCGACCTGGGCTGTGCGTGACCTGGGCTGTGCGCGACCTGGGCTGTGCGCGACCTGGGCTGTGCGCGACCTGGGCACAGCGCGACCTGGGCTGTGCGCGACCTGGGCTGTGCGCGACCTGGGCTGTGCGCGACCTGGGCTGTGCATGACCTGGGCTGTGCATGACCTGGGCTCTGTACGACCTGGGCTGTGTGCGACCTGGGCTGTATGCGCCCTGGATTGTGTGCGACCTGGGCTCTATGCGACCTTGTGCTGTGTGCGACCTGGGCTGTGTGCGACCTGGGCTCTATGCGACCTTGTGCTGTGTGCGACCTGGGCTCTATGTGATCTGGGCTGTGCGCGACCTGGGCTGTGCGCGACCTGGGCTGTGCGCGACCTGGGCTGTGTGCGACCTGGGCTCTATGCGACCTTGTGCTGTGTGCGACCTGGGCTCTATGTGATCTGGGCTCTGCGCGACCTGGGCTGTGCGCGACCTGGGCTGTGCGCGACCTGGGCTGTGCGCTACCTGGGCTGTGCGTGACCTGGGCTCTGCGCGACCTGGGCTGTGCGCGACCTGGGCTGTGCGCGACCTGGGCTGTGCGCGACCTGGGCTGTGCGCGACCTGGGCTGTGCGCGACCTGGGCTGTGCGCGACCTGGGCACAGCGCGACCTGGGCTGTGCGCGACCTGGGCTGTGCGCGACCTGGGCTGTGCGCGACCTGGGCTGTGCATGACCTGGGCTGTGCATGACCTGGGCTCTGTACGACCTGGGCTGTGTGCGACCTGGGCTGTATGCGACCTGGATTGTGTGCGACCTGGGCTCTATGCGACCTTGTGCTGTGTGCGACCTGGGCTGTGTGCGACCTGGGCTCTATGCGACCTTGTGCTGTGTGCGACCTGGGCTCTATGTGATCTGGGCTGTGCGCGACCTGGGCTGTGCGCGACCTGGGCTGTGCGCGACCTGAGCTCTTTCCGATCTGGGCTGTGCGCGACCTGGGCTGTGCGCGACCTGGGAAGTGCGCGACCTGGGAAGTGCGCGACCTGGGCTGTGCGCGACCTGGGATGTGCGCGACCTGGGCTGTGCGCGACCTGGGCTGTGCGCGACCTGGGCTGTGCGCGACCTGGGCTCTACGCGACCTGTGCTCTACGCGACCTGGGCTCTACGCGACCTGGGCTCTGCGCGACCTGGGCTGTGTGCGACCTGGGCTCTGCGCGACCTGGGCTGTGCGCGACCTGGGCTGTGCGCGATCTGGGCTGTGCGCGACCTGGGCTGTGCACGACCTGGACTGTGCGCGACCTGGGCTGTGCGCGACCTGGGCTGTGCGTGACCTGGGCTGTGCGCGATCTGGACTGTGTGTGACCTGGGCTCTGTGCGACCTGGGCTCTGCGTGACCTGGGCTGTGTGCGAGCTGGGCTGTGTGCGACCTGGGCTGTGCGCGACCTGGGCTCTATGCGACCTGGGCTCTGCACGACCTGGGCTGTGTGCGACCTGGGCTCTGCGCGACCTGGGCTGTGCGTGACCTGGGCTGTGCGCGATCTGGACTGTGCGCGACCTGGGCTCTGTGCGACCTGGGCTCTGCACGACCTGGGCTGTGTGCGACCTGGGCTCTGCGCGACCTGGGCTGTGCGTGACCTGGGCTGTGCGCGATCTGGACTGTGCGCGACCTGGGCTCTGTGCGACCTGGGCTGTGCGCGACCTGGGCTGTGCGCGACCTGGGCTGTGCGTGACCTGGGCTGTGCGTGACCTGGGCTGTGTGCGATCTGGACTGTGCGCGACCTGGGCTCTGCGCAACCTGGGCTCTGTGCGATCTGGGCTGTGCGCGACCTGGGCTGTGCGCGACCTGGGCTGTGCGCGATCTGGGCTGTACGCGACCTGGGCTGTGCGCGACCTGGGCTCTATGTGACCTGGGCTGTGTGCGACCTGGGCTGTGTGTGATCTGGGCTGTACGCGACCTGAGCTGTTCGTGACCTGGGCTGTGCGCGACCTGGGTTGTGCGCGACCTGGGCTCTGTGCGACCTGGGCTCTGTGCGACCTGGGCTGTGTGCGACCTGGGCTCTGCGCGACCTGGGCTGTGTGCGACCTGGGCTGTGCGCGACCTGGGCTGTGTGCGACCTGGGCTGTGCGCGACCTGGGCTGTGCGCGACCTGGGCTGTGCGCGACCTGGGCTGTGCGCGACCTGGGCTGTGCGTGACCTGGGCTCTGTGTGACCTGGGCTCTGCGTGACCTGGGCTGTGTGCGACCTGGGCTGTGTGCGACCTGGGCTGTGTGTGACCTGGGCTGTGTGCGACCTGGGCTGTGCGCGACCTGGGCTGTGCGCGACCTGGGCTGTACGTGACCTGGGCTGTGCGCGACCTGGGCTCTATGTGACCTGGGCTGTGTGCGACCTGGGCTGTGTGCGATCTGGGCTGTACGCGACCTGGGTTGTTCGTGACCTGTGCTCTGTGCGACCTGGGCTGTGCGCGACCTGGGCTGTGCGCGACCTGGGCTGTGCACGACCTGGGCTGTGCGCGACCTGGGCTGTGCGCGACCTGGGCTGTGCGCGACCTGGGCTCTGTGCGACCTGGGCTGTGTGCGACCTGGGCTGTGCGCGACCTGGGCTGTGCGCGACCTGGGCTGTGCGCGACCTGGGCTGTGGGCGACCTGGGCTGTGCGCGACCTGGGCTGTGCGCGACCTGGGCTGTGCGCGACCTGGGCTCTGCGCGACCTGGGCTGTGCGCGACCTGGGCTGTGCGCGACCTGGGCTGTGCGTGACCTGGGCTCTGTGTGACCTGGGCTCTGTGTGACCTGTGCTGTGTGCGACCTGGGCTGTGTGCGACCTGGGCTGTGTGCGACCTGGGCTGTGCGCAACCTGGGCTGTGCGCGACCTGGCCTGTGCGCGACCTGGGCTGTGTGCGACCTGGGCTGTGCGCAACCTGGGCTCTATGCGACCTGGGCTGTGCGTGACCTGTGCTCTGTGCGATCTGGGCTGTGCGCGACCTGGGCTGTGCGCGACCTGGGCTGTGCGCGACCTGGGCTGTGCGCGACCTGGGCTGTGCGCGACCTGGGCTCTGTGCGATCTGGGCTCTGTGCGCGACCTGGGCTTTGCGCGACCTGGGCTCTGCGTGACCTGGGCTCTGTGCGACCTGGGCTGTGTGCGACCTGGGCTGTGCACGACCTAGGCTGTTCGTGACCTGGGCACTGTGCGACCTGGGCTGTGCGCGACCTGGGCTGTGCGCGATCTGGGCTGTGTGCGACCTGGGCTGTGTGCGACCTGGGCTGTGTGCGACCTGGGCTGTGTGCGACCTGGGCTGTGCGTGACCTGGGCTCTATGCGATCTGGGCTGTGCGCGACCTGGGCTGTGCGCGACCTGGGCTGTGCGCGACCTGGGAAATGTGCGATCTGGGATGTGAGCGACCTCGGCTGTGCGCGACCTGGGCTGTGCGCGACCTGGGCACTGCGCGACCTGGGCTGTGTGCGACCTGGGGTCTATGCGACCTGGGCTGTGCGCGACCTGGGCTGTGCGCGACCTGGGCTGTGTGCGACCTGGGCTGTGCGCGACCTGGGCTGTGCGCGACCTGGGCTCTGTGCGACCTGGGCTGTGCGCGACCAGGGCTGTGCGCGAACTGGGCTGTGCGCGACCTGGGCTGTGTGCGACCTGGGCTGTGTGCGACCTGGGCTGTGCGCGACCTGGGCTCTGCGCGACCTGGGCTCTGCGCGACCTGGGCTCTGCGCGACCTGGGCTCTGCGCGACCTGGGCTCTGCGCGACCTGGGCTGTGCGCGACCTGGGCTGTGAGCGACCTGGGCTGTGTGCGACCTGGGCTGTGTGCGACCTGGGCTGTGTGCGACCTGGGCTCTGCGCGACCTGGGCTGTGCGCGACCTGGGCTGTGCGCGACCTGGGCTGTGCGCGACCTGGGCTGTGCGCAGCGTGGGCTGTGCGTGACCTGGGCTGTGCGCGACCTGGGCTGTGCGCGACCTGGGCTGTGCGCGACCTGGGCTGTGCGCGACCTGGGCTGTGCGCGACCTGGGCTGTGCGCGACCTGGGCACAGCGCGACCTGGGCTGTGCGCGACCTGGGCTGTGCGCGACCTGGGCTGTGCATGACCTGGGCTGTGCATGACCTGGGCTCTGTACGACCTGGGCTGTGTGCGACCTGGGCTGTATGCGACCTGGATTGTGTGCGACCTGGGCAGTGTGCGACCTGTGCTGTGCGCGACCTGGGCTGTGCGCGACCTGGGCTGTGTGCGACCTGGGCTCTATGCGACCTTGTGCTGTGTGCGACCTAGGCTCTGTGTGATCTGGGCTGTGCGCGACCTGGGCTGTGCGCGACCTGGGCTGTGCGCTACCTGGGCTCTTTCCGATCTGGGCTGTGCGCGACCTGGGCTGTGCGCGACCTGGGCTGTGCACGACCTGACCGTGCGCGACCTGGGCTCTGTGCGACCTGTGCTGTGCGCGACCTGGGCTGTGCGCGACCTGGGAAGTGCGCGACCTGGGCTGTGCGCGACCTGGGATGTGCGCAACCTGGGCTGTGCCCGACCTGGGCTGTGCGCGACCTTGGCTGTGCGGGACCTGGGCTGTGCGCGACCTGGGAAATGTGCAATCTGGGATGTGAGCGACCTAGGCTGTGCGCGACCTGGGCTGTGCGCGACCTGGGCTCTGCGCGACCTGGGCTGTGCGCGACCTGGGCTCTATGCGACCTGGGCTGTGCGCGACCTGGGCTGTGCGCGACCTGGGCTGTGCGCGACCTGGGCTGTGCGCGACCTGGGCTCTGTGCGACCTGGGCTGTGCGCGACAAGGGCTGTGCGCGAACTGGGCTGTGCGCGACCTGGGCTGTGCGCGACCTGGGCTGTGCGCGACCTGGGCTGTGCGCGACCTGGGCTGTGCGCGACCTGGGCTCTGCGCGACGTGGGCTCTGCGCGACCTGGGCTGTGTGCGACCTGGGCTGTGCGCGACCTGGGCTGTGCGCGACCTGGGCTGTGCGCGACCTGGGCTCTGCGCGACCTGGGCTCTGCGCGACCTGGGCTCTGCGCGACCTGGGCTGTGCGCGACCTGGGCTGTGCGCGACCTGGGCTGTGCGCGACCTGGGCTGTGTGCGACCTGAGCTGTGTACGACCTGGGCTGTGCGTGACCTGGGCTCTGCGCGACCTGGGCTGTGTGCGACCTGGGCTGTGTGCGACCTGGGCTGTGCGCTACCTGGGCTGTGCGTGACCTGGGCTCTGCGCGACCTAGGCTGTGCGCGACCTGGGCTGTGCGCGACCTGGGCACAGCGCGACCTGGGCACAGCGCGACCTGGGCACAGCGCGACCTGGGCACAGCGCGACCTGGGCTGTGCGCGACCTGGGCTGTGCGCGACCTGGGCTGTGCATGACCTGGGCTGTGCATGACCTGGGCTCTGTGCGACCTGGGCTGTGTGCGACCTGGGCTGTATGCGACCTGGATTGTGTGCGACCTGTGCTGTGCGCGACCTGAGCTGTGCGCGACCTGGGCTGTGCGCGACCTGGGCTGTGTGCGACCTGGGCTGTATGCGACCTGGATTGTGTGCGACCTGTGCTGTGCGCGACCTGAGCTGTGCGCGACCTGGGCTGCGCGCGACCTGGGCTGTGCGCGACCTGGGCTGTGCTCGATCTGGACTGTGCGCGACCTGGACTGTGCGCGACCTGGGCTCTGTGCGATCTGGGCTATGCGTGACCTGGGCTCTGCGCGACCTGGGCTGTGCGCGACCTGGGCTGCGCGCGACCTGGGAAATGTGCGATCTGGGCTGTGCACGACCTGGGCTGTGCGCGACCTGGGCTGTGCGCGACCTGGGCTGTGCGTGACCTGGGCTGTGCGCGATCTGGACTGTGTGCAACCTGGGCTCTGCGCAACCTGGGCTCTGTGCGACCTGGGCTCTGCGCGACCTGGGCTGTGAGCGACCTGGGCTGTGCGCGACCTGGGCTGTTCGCGACCTGGGAAATGTGCGATCTGGGATGTGAGCGACCTGGGCTCTGTGCGACCTGGGCTTTGCGCGACCTGGGCTGTGCGCAACCTGGGCTGTGCGCGACCTGGGCTGTGCGCGACCTGGGCTCTCTGCGACCTGGGCTCTGCACGACATGGGCTGTGCGCGACCTGGGCTGTGCGCGACCTGGGCTGTGTGCGACCTGGGCTCTGCGCGACCTGGGCTGTGTCCGACCTGGGCTCTGTGCGACCTGGGCTCTGCGCGACCTGGCCTCTGCGCGAACTGGGCTGTGTGCGACCTGGCCTCTGCGCGACCTGGGCTGTGTGCGACCTAGGCTGTGTGCGACCTGGGCTGTGAGCGACCTGGGCTGTGCGCGACCTGGGCTGTGCGCGACCTGGGCTGTGCGCGACCTGGGCTGTGCGGGACCTGGGCTGTGCGCGACCTGGGCTGTGTGCGACCTGGGCTGTGCGCGACCTGGGCTGTGCGCGACCTGGGCTGTGCGCGACCTGGGCTGTGCACGATCTGGGCTGTGCACGATCTGGGCTGTGCGCGACCTGGGCTTTGTGCGATCTGGGCTGTGTGAGACCTGGGCTGTGCGCGACCTGGGCTGTGCGCGACCTGGGCTCTGCGCGACCTGGGCTCTGCGCGACCTGGGCTGTGCGCGACCTGGGCTGTGCGCGACCTGGGCTGTGCGCGACCTGGGCTCTCTGCGACCTGGGCTCTGCACGACATGGGCTGTGCGCGACCTGGGCTGTGTGCGACCTGGGCTCTGCGCGACCTGGGCTGTGTCCGACCTGGGCTCTGTGTGACCTGGGCTCTGCACGACCTGGCCTCTGCGCGAACTGGGCTGTGTGCGACCTGGCCTCTGCGCGACCTGGGCTGTGTGCGACCTGGGCTGTGTGCGACCTGGGCTGTGTGCGACCTGGGCTGTGTGCGACCTGGGCTGTGCGCGACCTGGGCTGTGCGCGACCTGGGCTGTGCGCGATCTGGGCTGTGTGCGACCTGGGCTGTGTGCGACCTGGGCTGTGTGCGACCTGGGCTGTGTGCGACCTGGGCTGTGTGCGACCTGGGCTGTGTGCGACCTGGGCTGTGCGCGACCTGGGCTGTGCGCGACCTGGGCTGTGGGCGACCTGGGCCGTGTGCGACCTGGGCTCTGCGCGACCTGGGCTGTGGGCGACCTGGGCTGTGTGCGACCTGGGCTGTGAGCGACCTGGGCTGTGCGCGACCTGGGCTGTGCGCGACCTGGGCTGTGCGCGACCTGGGCTGTGTGCAATCTGGCTGTGTGCGACCTGGGCTGTGTGCGACCTGGGCTGTGCGCGATCTGGGCTGTGTAGGACCTGGGCTGTGCGCGACCTGGGCTCTACGTGACCTGGGTTGTGCGCGACCTGGGCTGTGTGCGACCTGGGCTGTGCGCGACCTGGGCTGTGCGCGACCTGAGCTGTGCGCGACCTGGGCTTTGTGCGATCTGGGCTCTGTGCGATCTGGGCTGTGTGTGACCTGGGCTGTGCGCGACCTGGGCTCTGCGCGACCTGGGCTGTGCGCGACCTGGGCTGTGCGCGACCTGGGCTCTCTGCGACCTGGGCTCTGCGCGACATGGGCTGTGCGCGACCTGGGCTGTGCGCGACCTGGGCTGTGCGCGACCTGGGCTCTGTGCGACCTGGGCTCTGTGCGACCGGGGGTCTGCGCGATCTGGGCTCTGCGTGACCTGGCCTCTGCGCGAACTGGGCTGTGTGCGACCTGGCCTCTGCGCGACCTGGGCTGTGTGCAACCTGGGCTCTGCGCGACCTGGGCTGTGCGCGACCTGGGCTGTGCGCGACCTGGGCTGCGCGCGACCTGGGCTGTGTGCGCGACCTGGGCTGCGCGCGACCTGGGCTGTGCGCGACCTGGGCTGTGCGCGACCTGGGCTGTGCGCGACCTGGGCTGTGTGCGCGACCTGGGCTGCGCGCGACCTGGGCTGTGGGCGACCTGGGCTGTGGGCGACCTGGGCTGTGGGCGATCTGGGCTGTGCGCGATCTGGGCTGTGTGCGACCTGGGCTCTGCGCGACCTGGGCTGTGCGCGACCTGGGCTGTGGGCGACTTGTGCTGTGGGCGACCTGTGCTTTGTGCGACTTGGGCTCTATGCGACCCGAGCTCTGCGCGACCTGGGCTGTGCGCGACCTGGTCTGTGCGCGACCTGGGCTGTGCGCGACCTGGGCTGTGGGCGACCTGGGCTGTGGGCGACCTGGGCTGTGGGCGACCTGGGCTGTGGGCGACCTGGGCTGTGGGCGACCTGTGCTCTATGCAACCTGGGCTCTGCGCGACCTGGGCTGTGTGCGACCTGTGCTGTGTGCGATCTGGGCTGTTCGCGACCTGGGCTGTGCGCGACCTGGGCTGTGCGCGATCTGGGCTGTGTGCGACCTGGCTGTGTGCGACCTGGGCTGTGCGCGACCTGGTCTGTGCGCGATCTGGGCTGTGTGCGACCTGGGCTCTGCGCGACCTGGGCTGTGCGCGATCTGGGCTGTGTGCGACCCGAGCTCTGCGCGACCTGGGCTGTGAGCGACCTGGGCTGTTCGCGACCTGGGCTGTGCGCGACCTGGGCTGTGTGCGATCTGGCTGTGTGCGACCTGGGCTGTGCGCGACCTGGGCTGTGCGCGACCTGGGCTGTGCGCGATCTGGGCTCTGCGCGACCTGGGCTGCGCGCGACCTGGGCTGTGTGCGATCCGGCTGTGTGCGACCTGGGCTGTGTGGGACCTGGGCCTCTCTGCACTCACCAGCTCCACACGCAGGGCGGCACGGTAGCACAGTGGTTAGCACTGCTGCCTCACAGCTCCAGGGTCCCAGGTTCGATTCCCTGCTGGGTCACTGTCTGTGCGGAGTCTGCACGTTCTCCCCGTGTGTGCGTGGGTTTCCTCCGGGTGCTCTGGTTTCGCCCCAGAAGTTCCGAAAGACGTGGGACGGGATTCTCCGGCGCGGTTTCTCGGCGGGGGTGGGAATCGCATCGCACTGGTTGGGAGCCGTTGGCAGCGGCCCCCCCGGCGATCCTCCGCTCTGCGATGGGCCGAGTGACCGCGCGTTTTCGGCCAGTCCCATCGGCGTAAATCAAACAAGGTCCTTACCGGCGGGACCTGGCTCTGCGGGCGGCCAGCGGAGCTCTCGGGGCAGGGTGGGGGGATCTGGCCCTGGGGGGAGCCCCCACGGTGACTGGCCCGCAATCGGGGCCCACCGGTTTGCGGGCGAGCCTGTGCCGTGGGGGCACTCATTCCCTCCGCGCCGGTCACTGTAATGGTCTACCATGGTCGGCACGGAGACGAACCCCCTGCGCATTCGCTGGGATCACGCCACAACCCGTTGGCACTCCCGCGCATGCACCAACCCGCGCCGGCCGGCCGAGGCCCTTCGCCGCCACCCTGCCGGTCCCGGCCTAGCCCCTGAATCTGCGGAGAATTCTGCACCTTGCGGGCGGCCCGACGCCGGGGCGGTTAACGCCGCTCCTCGGCGCCGGGACCACCTGCCCCGCCGGGTAGCGGAGAATCCCGCCCGTGCTGTTCAGTGAATCGGACATTCTGAATTCTCCCTCCGTGTACCCGAACAGGCGCCGGAATGTGGCGACTAGGGGCTTTTCACAGTAACCTCACTGCAGTGTTAATGTAAGCCTGCTTGTGACAATAATAATGATGATTGTTATTAGCTGAACTGTAAATGAAGCAGTTTGAAGTGAAGCGAAGTTGCAGCAGGACGCACTCCAAAACAAAGAGAACACAAACCTTTCTTCGCAATTTCCATTTCTTCCTCTGTCCAGCGGGAACTTTCCACAGGCTCGAATGATGCTGCAAAGAAAGTTTCACAACTTTTATTCTAGGAAATCTACAAAAGTCAAAGGTGGCTTTTCAAGCCTGAAAGAGCAGGGTATGACTCCGATCTCGGCAACTTCCAAACCCACGGGCAATCTTTTTCTGTCCTGTGTCACAAGTTGATGCTGACTCGAAGCTGTGCGAATGGTGAACACAGCATTTATAATGGCTGCAGAAAGGCAGTTTGAGGAGGTAGTGTGGGCTGAAGTTAGAAATAGGAAAGGAGTGGTAACTTTGTCAGGAGTTTTCTATAGGCCCCCAAACAGGAACAGAGATGTGGAGGAAAAGATTGCAATGCAGATTTTGGATAGGTGCGGTCGTCACAGGTTAGGTGTCATGGGTGACTTTAACTTTCCAAATATTGATTGGAACCACTATAATTCGAATAGTTTGGATGGGGCTGTTTTTGTACAGTGTGTGCAGGAGGGTTTCCTGACACAATATGTGGATAGACCGACAAGAGGCGGGGCCACGTTGGATTTGGTACTGGGTAATGAACCGGGCCAAGTGTTAGATTTGTTTGTGGGAGAGCACTTTGGAGATGGTGACCACAATTCGGTGACTTTCACTATAGCAATGGCGAGGGATAGGAACATACGGCAGGGCAAGGTTTATAACTGGGGGAAGGATAATTACGATGCGATTAGGCAAGAATTGGGGAGCATAAGATGGAAACAGGAACTGTCAGGGATAGGCACAGTTGAGATGTGGAGCTTGTTCAAGGAGCAAACACTGCGTGTCCTTGATATGTATGTCCCTGTCAGGCAGGGAGGAAATGGTTGAGTGAGGGAACCATGGTTTATTAAAGAGGTTGAATGTCTTGTCAAGAAGAAGAAGAAGGGGGCTTATGTAAGTGTGAGAAAACAAGGTTCAGTTAGGGCACTTGAGGGTTACAAGGTAGCAAGGAATGAGCTAAAAAAAAGGGCTTAGGAGAGCTAGGAGGGGGCATGAGAAGTCATCATAGAATTTTAGAATTTACAGTGCAGAAGGAGGCCATTCAGCCCATCAAGTCTGCACCGGCTCTTGGAAAGAGCACCCCACTCAAGGTCAACACCTCCACCCTATCCCCATAACCCAGTAACCCCACCCAACACAAGTCCTTGGCGGGTAGGATCAAGGAAAACCCCAAGGCTTTTTACACTTATGTGAGGAATACAAGAATGACCAAGGTGAGGGTAGGGCCGGCCAAGGACAGTAGTGGGAACGTGTGCATGGAGTCTGAAGATATAGGAGAGGCCCGAAATGAATACTTTTCTTCAGTGTTCACAAAGGAGAGGGGCCATGTTGTTGAGGAGGATAGTGCGATACAGGCTGGTAGGCTGGAGGAGGTGGATATTCGGAAGGAAGATGTGTGAGAAATTTTGAGAAGCCTGAGGATCGATAAGTCCCCTGGGCCTGATGGGATATATCCTAGGATACTTTGGGAGGCGAGGGAGGAGATTGCAGAGCCTTTGGCTTTGATCTTTATGTCCTCACTGTCTACAGGAATAGTGCCAGAAGACTGGAGAGAGGCAAATGTGGTCCCCTTGTTCAAGAAAGGGAATAGGTATAACCCTGGGAATTATCGGCCGGTTAGTCTCACTTCGGTCATCGGTAAATTATTGGAAAGGGACCTGAGGGATAGGATTTATGATCATTTGGAAAGATGCAGCTTAATCCAGGATAGTCAGCACGGATTTGTGAAGGGTAAGTCTTGCCTCACAAGTTTGATTGTATTCTTTGAGGAGGTAACTAAGTGTGTCGATGAAGGTAGAGCAGTTGATGTCGTATACATTGTTTTTAGTAAGGCGTTTGATAAGGTTCCCCATGGTCGGCTCATGAAGAAAGTAAGGAGGTGTGGGATAGAGGGAAATTTGGCCAATTGGATAAGTAACTGGCTATCACATAGAAGACAGAGGGTGGTGGTGGATGGAAAATGTTCAGACTGGAGACCAGTTACCAGCGGTGTACCACAGGGATCAGTGCTGGGTCCTCTGCTATTTGTGATTTTTATCAATGACTTGGAGGAGGGGGCTGAAGGGTGGGTCAGTAAATTTGCTGATGACACCAGGATTGGTGGAGTAGTGGATGAGGTGGAGGGCTGTTGTAGGCTGCAAAGAGACATTGATAGGATGTGGAAGCATTGGAAAGGGTGCAAAGGAGATTTACCAGGATGCTGCCTGGATTGGAGGGTAGGTCTTATGAGGAAAGGCTGAGGGAGCTAGGGCTTTTCTCATTGGAGTTAAGGAGGATGAGAGGTGACTTAATAGAGGTGTATAAGATAATGAGGGGGATAGATAGAGTGGACGTTCAGAGACTATTTCCTCGGGTGGATGTAGCTGTTACAAGGGGGCATAACTATAAGATTCAGGGTGGGAGATATCGGAGGGATGTCCGAGGTAGGTTCTTTACTCAGAGAGTGGTTAGGGTGTGGAATGGACTGCCTGCTGTGATAGTGGAGTCGGCACTTTGGGAACTTTCAAGCCCAACACTGATCCCTGAGGGACACCACTAGCTACTGATTGCCAACCAAAGAAACACCCATTAATCCCCACTCTTTTTTTTCTATTAATTAACCAATCCTCTATCCATGCTACTACTTTCCCCTTAAACACACATACATTCTTTTATAAAAGGGGGGGATGTCATAATATACACCAGTATATCATGGTGCAGACACACACACTGATGGACACACAGCAAGACCAATCAACACACACAACACCGCAGCCAATCACCAGTTAGAGCACACTCACTATAAAGACAGGAGGCATCAGAGTTCCCGCGCATTCGGGATGCAGCCTCCTAGAAGGACAGAGCTTACAGCTTACAGCACAGATCCTCACCATGTGCTCAGTGCATAGACTGGTTCGGACAGGCATAGATCTTTAGCTTAATCTAACATCGTGTTAACCCACAGTGAAGGTATGTTCAATAGTTTCTAACTTAATAAAACAGTGTTGCACTATTTTAAGTGTTGGTGGCCTGTATGTGTTCCACGGATCCAGAGCGCCCAACACATCATGATACCAGGTGTGGAGGGATATTAGAACTTCTTAGACCTACCTGCAAGTGATCTGCCTTCCACCAGCCTACAGCCGTCCTGCAAAATGGACAGCGTCCGCCCGCCGCCGCCACTCCGCATCATCCTCTCCCCCCTTCCCTTCTGAGCAACAGGGACAGACTCCGTGCCAGAGGCCCGTACCCCATGGCTTACCCCTGGTAAGTCCCCCCCCCCCACAAGTATCCAAAGCGGTATACTTGTTTCTCAGGGGAACGACCGCAGGGGATCCCTGCACTGACTGCTTTTTCCCAGTCCCTCTTACAGTTACCCATCTATCTCCAATCTTTGGTGTAACTAATTCCCTGAAGCTGCTATCTATGACCCCCTCTGCCTCCCGAATGATCCGAAGTTCTTCCAACTCCAGCTCCAGTTCCCTAACTCGGTCTTGGAGGAGCTGGAGATGGCAGCACTTCCTGCAGGTAAAATCAGCAGGGACACTAACTGCATCCCTCACCTCAAACATCCTGCAGGAGGAACATTGCACTCCCTTCCCTGCCATTCCTCTAACTTTCTACCAAGATCTGGCTAACAACTAAATTAAATTTTTATAAAAAATAATAATAATATAATAAAATATGGTACTTACCTCAGACCAATGGGTTTTATTATTCGGTTAGAGGAGGAGGGCGGGTGGGAGACACTACACGTGTAGTGTCTCGGGTTTCCTCTCCACCAGAATTTATTGGTGAGGGTCTTCCCAGACGTCCGCGGGTCGACTTCCTGTTCCCGCCTAAAAAACTAATTTTAAAAAAAAGAAGAAAAATTCTCAGCTCCTGCTGAAATTGACTAACCAGCCAGCTCCACTCCCGCTGAAATCGACTGGCCTGCCCCTGCAAAGACAAGTGCTTTTAAAGGACAGACTTACCTCCCAGCAACCACTTCCGCACTGCTCCCGCTGAAACTGACTCACCAGCTGTTCTCACGCCGAAATCGACTGGCCTGCCCCTGCAAAGACAAGTGCTTTTAAAGGACAGACTTACCTCCCAGCAACCACTTCCGCACTGCTCCCGCTGAAACTGACTCACCAGCTGTTCTCACGCCGAAATCGACTGGCCTGCCCCTGCAAAGACAAGTGCTTTTAAAGGTTCGGTTTTCCCTACAACCGAAGTTAAGCTTACCGGCCTATAATTACCCGCTTTCTGCCGACCTCCTTTTTTAAACAGTGGTGTCACGTTTGCTACTTTCCAATCCTCTGGGACCACCCCAGAGTCTAGTGAATTTTGATAAATTATCACTAGTGCATTTGCAATTTCCCTAGCCATCTCTTTTAACACTCTGGGATGCATCCCATCAGGGCCAGGAGACTTGTCTACCTTTAGCCCCATTCGCTTGCCCATCACTACCTCCTTGGTGATTACAATCATCTCAAGGTCCTCACCTATCATATCCTTATTTCCATCAGTCACTGGCATGTTATTTGTGTCTTCCACTGTGAAGACTGACCCAAAAATCCTGTTCAGCTCCTCAGCCATTTCCCCGTCTCCTATTATTAAATCTCCCTTCTCATCTTCCAAAGGACCAATAGTTACCTTAGCCACTCTTTTTTGTCTTATATATTTGTAGAAGCTTTTACTATCTGCTTTTATGTTCTGAGCAAGTTTACTTTCATAGTCTACCTTACTCTTCTTTATGGCTTTTTTAGTAGCTTTCTGTTGTCCCCTAAAGACTTCCCAGTCCTCTAGTCTCCCACTACTTTTTGCCACTTTGTATGTTTTTCCCTTCAATTTGATACTCTCCCTCACCTCCTTAGATATCCATGGTCGATTGTTCCCCTTTCTACCGTCTTTCTTTTTTGTCGGTATGAACCTTTCCTGAACACTGAAAGATCGCTCGGAAGGTTCTCCACTGTTCCTCAACTGCTTCACCATAAAGTCTTTGCTCCCAGTCTACCTTAACTAGTTCTTCTCTCATCCCATTGTAATCACCTTTGTTCAAGCACAAAACACTAGTGTTTGATTTTACCTTGTCATCCTCCAACTGTATTTTAAATTCCACCATATTGTGGTCGCTCCTTCCAAGAGGATCCCGAACTATGAGATCATTAATCAATCCTGCCTCATTACACAGGACCAGATCTAGGACCGCTAGTTCCCTTGTAGGTTCCATTACATACTGTTCCAGGAAATTATCCCGGGCACATTCTATAAACCCCTCCTCAAGGCTGCCTTTACCAACCTGGTTAAACCAATCGATATGCAGATTAAAATCCTTTCCAGTCCTTTCTCACCCACCTCCGCATCCTTGCGCAGTCCTGTAATTACGGGCCCACCTCCGACTCCATGATACGCGACCAGATCGTTTTCGGTGTTCAGTCGGACCCCCTACGCCAGCAGCTCCTCAAGGTACAGCAACTCACCCTAGCGACTGCCATCGAGACCTGCGTGCTACATGAACACGCCATTAGTCGGTATTCCCACATCCAAGCGGCTGAAATGGCGCGGCAAGGTCCCCACGAGGCAGAACGGGTCCAAGTAATCGAGCAACTCCAGGGCCTCAGCCTGGATGAGGACGGCCATTTTGCGTGTTTTTCGCAGACTCCCGCGCTTGTGCGCACCGAACGAGGGGACGTCGACGTCGATGAACGTACTGCGCAGGCGCGCACCACGTACGGCCGCACCGCGCATGCGTGGTGGCGCAGCGAACGTACTGGCGCTACAACGTGCGGCAACTGTGGCTCCGCCCACTTAAAGCGGCAATGCCCTGCCAAATCCCGACGATGCCTGAGATGTGGCAAACTTGGCCACTATGCTGCTTTATGCAGATCAGCTCAGCCTGCCAACTCTCGTCGCTCCAGCCAGCCCCGCAGGAATGTCCGGGCCATTCAACCCACGGTCACCAAGCCCGATGCGGACCTGCTCCCCGATATTGACACCGAGGACCCAAAGGCGCCTTTTCGAGTCGGTATCGTTACAAAAACAGGGTGTCCCCGAAGCAAAGAATCCAGCCTCTATCGGTATACAGCATCGATCCAGGCGATGAGTGGTGTGCCACCCTGACGGTCAACCAGAATTCATCGCCCACCTCAGAGACTTAATTTATGAACTTTGCGGAATTATAGACTCTCTGAATTGTTTTGTTGCTTTGTTTGATCGTTTCCCTGGTTTGTATATAGTGTTGATCTCATTATTCTTGTTGCATACTGCTTCTCTGCACCAGGCACCTTCCCATGTAAATAGCTTAGTTCTCATGTACGTAGTCCTGTAAGTATGTCTTCGCACCCCACACGTAGTTAGGAACATTCTCACCACGCATTATTTATTGCCACACACATACATTCTTTTATAAAAGGGGGGATGTCATAATATACACCAGTGTATCATGGTGCAGACACACACACTGATGGACACACAGTGGGACCAATCAACACTCACAACACCGCAGCCAATCACCAGTTAGAGCACACTCACTATAAAGACAGGGGACATCAGAGTTCCCGCGCATTCGGGATGCAGCCTCTCAGGAGGACAGAGCTTACAGCTTACAGCACAGATCCTCACCATGTGCTGAGAGCATCGACTGGTTCGGACAGGCACAGGTCTTTAGTTTAATCTAACATAGTGTTAACCCACAGTGAAAGTATGTTCAACAGTTTCTAACTTAATAAAATAGTGTTGCACTATTTTAAGTGTTGGTGGCCTGTATGTGATCCACGGATCCAGAGCACCCAACACATCAGTAGCGACTGCATCCTGTCCAGCAGGCTGCGGCCACGCGGACCGGGTCACAGGGTCGCCATAAAAACAGGGGCTGTCAAAACTGTTCCCAAATTGGTTGTATTCTTTATTCATAACTACGCAATCTCATACTCTCCCCCCACCCACCCCTTTCACTCCCCCAATTCAGTTAAAGAAGGAATCACAATCACAAGAAGCCAAAATCAACGCATTTTGCTGAATATCAGACGTTACAAGAGGATGAAAGTTGGTTCCTCAGTTTTGATCCAGTTGGACGAACAGAGCTCACACCATCTTTGGGAGCGATTCAGCGGATTGGCTACACCTCCCGCTGCCTGGGGAAAGCGGGCAGCACAATCAAAGACCCCTCCCACCCGGCTTATTCACTCTTCCAACTTCTTCCATCGGGCAGGAGATACAGAAGTCTGAGAACACGCACGAACAGACTCAAAAACAGCTTCTTCCCCGCTGTCACCCTCCTGAATGACCCTCTTATGGACTGAACTGGGGCGGGATTGTCTCCTACCCGGCGGAGTGGCGTGAACCACTCTGGCATCGGGCCGCCCCCAAGATGCGGATTTCTCACATCGGCGGGACTGGCATGACAGCAGCGGGATCGGCCCATCGTGGGCCGGAGAATCGGCGGGGGAGTGGGGGGACCGCCGACTGGCGCGGCGCGATTCCCGCCCCAGCCGAATTTTCGGTGCCGGAGAATTCGGCGGCTGGCGGGGGGTCGGAGAATCCCGCCCCTGATCTCTTCACACATCTTCTCTACTGAGCAGTACTACACTCTGAATGCTTCACCCGATGCCTGTGTCTCTGTATTTACACCGTGGGCGGGATTCTCTGACTCCCCGCCGAACTGGAGAATCGCCAGGGGGAGCGGCGTGAATCCCGCCCCGCCGCTCCGGCGCCGGTTTGCGGGTGGGGACGGGGTTTATGCTGCACCGGTCGGGGGCCATTGGCAGCGCCCCCCCCCCCCCCCCGGCAATTCTCCGAGCTCCAATGGGCTGAGCAGCCGTCATTTCCTGACCCGTCCCGTCGCCGTGAAATGGACATCACGGTGGGACCTGGCTTGTAGGCCGGCTAGCGGGGTCCTCAGGGGGGCGCACGGGGATCCGACTCCGGGGGGGTGCCCCCACGATGGCCTGGCCTGCGATCGGGGCCCACCGATCTGCGGGCGGGCCTGTGCCGTGGGGGCACTCTTTCCCTCCGCGCCAGCCTCTGTAAGGCTCCGCCATGGCCGGAGCGGAGAACAAACCCCCTGCTCATACGCAGGAAACACGCCAGCGGTCTGCACATGCGCCAACTGGCGCGGCCTAGTCCCCGGAAGTGCGAAGGATTAGGTAAGGCAGATGAGCTTAGAGCTTGGATTAGTACTTGGAACTATGATGTTGTTGCCTTTACAGAGACCTGGTTGAGGGAAGGGCAGGATTGGCAGCTAAACGTTCCAGGATTTAGATGTTTCAGGCGGGATAGAGGGGGATGTAAAAGGGGAGGCGGAGTTGCGCTACTTGTTCGGGAGAATATCACAGCTGTACTGCGGGAGGACACCTCAGAGGGCAGTGAGGCTATATGGGTAGAGATCAGGAATAAGAAGGGTGCAGTCACAATGTTGGGGGTATACTACAGGCCTCCCAACAGCCAGCGGGAGATAGAGGAGCAGATAGGTAGACAGATTTTGGAAACGAGTAAAAACAACAGGGTTGTGGTGATGGGGGACTTCAACTTCCCCAATATTGACTGGGACTCACTTAGTGCCAGGGGCTTAGACGGGGCGGAGTTTGTAAGGAGCATCCAGGAGGGCTTCTTAAAACAATATGTAGACAGTCCAACTAGGGAAGGGGCGGTACTGGACCTGGTATTGGGGAATGAGCCCGGCCAGGTGGTAGACGTTTCAGTAGGGGAGCATTTCGGGAACAGTGACCACAATTCAGTAAGTTTTAAAGTGCTGGTGGACAAGGGTAAGAGTGGTCCTAGGATGAGTGTGCTAAATTGGGGGAAGGCTAATTATAACAATATTAGGCGGGAACTGAAGAACATAGATTGGGGGCGGATGTTTGAGGGCAAATCAACATCTGACATGTGGGAGGCTTTCAAGTGTCAGTTGAAAGGAATACAGGACAGGCATGTTCCTGTGAGGAAGAAAGACAAATACGGCAAATTTTGGGAACCTTGGATGACGAGTGATATTGTAGGCCTCGTCAAAAAGAAAAAGGAGGCATTTGTCAGGGCTCAAAGGCTGGGAACAGACAATATAATTGGAACAGCGAATGTAAGGTAGTTAATTGTAGTCGTGAATTGATGAGGGAAGGGCTGTAGATGTCATATACATGGACTTCAATAAGGCGTTTGATAAAGTTTCCCATGGCAGGTTGATGGAAAAAGTGAAGTCGTATGGGGTTCAGGGTGTACTAGCTAGATGGCTAAAGAACTGGCTGGGCAACAGGAGACAGAGAGTAGTGGTGGAAGGGAGTGTCTCAAAATGGAGAAAGGTGACTAGTGGTGTTCCACAGGGATCCGTGCTGGGACCACTGTTGTTTGTGATATACATAAATGATCTGGACGAAGGTATAGGTGGTCTGATTAGCAAGTTTGCAGATGATACTAAGATTGGTGGAGTAGCAGATAGCGAGGAGGACTGTCAGAGAATACAGCAAAATATAAATAGATTGGAGAGTTGGGCAGAGAAATGGCAGATGGAGTTCAATCCAGGCAAATGCGAGGTGATGCATTTTGGAAGATCTAATTCAAGAGCGGACTATACGGTCAATGGAAGAGTCCTGGGGAAAATTGATGTACAGAGAGATCTGGGAGTTCCGGTCCATTGTGGAGGTAATAAACGAGTTTAGGGAGTTAGGCTGGAACTTAAAAGCCAGGACAGACAGAGTTGTCATCTCTGGTTTGTTGCAGGTGCCACGTGATAGTGAGGTAAGGAATAGGGAGAGGGTGCAGCTGAACACGTGGCTGCAGGAATGGTGTAGGAGGGAGGGCTTCAGGTATTTGGATAATTGGAGCGCATTCTGGGGAAGGTGGGTCCTGTACAAGCAGGAGGGGTTGCATCTGAACCAGAGGGGCACCAATATCCTGGGAGGGAGGATTGCTAGTACTCTTCGGGAGGGTTTAAACTAATCTGGCAGGGGAATGGGGAACCGGATTTGTAGTCCAGCAACTAAGGTAGCCGATATTCAGGACGCCAAAGCGTGTAGTGAGGCAGTGGGGAAGGGAACACTGACAAAGGAGAGTACTTGCAGGCATGGAGATGGGTTGAAGTGTGTATACTTCAACGCAAGAAGCATCAGGAATAAGGTGGGTGAACTTAAGGCATGGATCGGCACTTGGGACTACGATGTGGTGGCCATCACGGAAACTTGGATAGAAGAGGGGCAGAAATGGTTGTTGGAGGTCCCTGGTTATAGATGTTTCAATAAGATTAGGGAGGGTGGTAAAAGAGGTGGGGGTGGCATTGTTAATTAGAGATAGTATAACAGCTGCAGAAAGGCAGTTTGAGGAGTATCACCCTATTGAGGTAGTATGGGTTGAAGTCAGAAATAGGAAAGGAGCAGTCACCTTGTTAGGAGTTTTCTATAGGCCCTCCAATAGTAGCAGAGATGTGGAGGAACAGATTGGGAAACAGATTTTGGAAAGGTGCAGAAGTCATAGGGTGGTAGTCATGGGCGACTTTAACTTCCCAAACACTGAGTGGAAACTCTTTAGATCAAATAGTTTGGATGGGGTGGTGTTTGTGCAGTGTGTCCAGGAAGCTTTTCTAACACAGTATGTAGATTGTCCGACCAGAGGAGGGGCAATATTGGATTTAGTACTGGGTAATGAACCAGGGCAAGTGATAGATTTGTTAGTGGGGGAGCATTTTGGAGATAGTGACCACAATTCTGTGACTTTCACTTTAGTAATGGAGAGGGATAGGTACGTGTAACAGGGCAAGGTTTACAATTGGGGGAAGGGTAAATACGATGAGGTGGGCACGATAGCATCATTTAAGATGCATCTAGACAGATATATGAACGGGCGGGGAACAGAGGGAAGTAGATCCTTGGAAAATAGGCGACAGGTTTAGATAAAGGATCTGGATCGGCGCAGGCTGGGAGGGCCGAAGGGCCTGTTCCTGTGCTGTAATTGTCTTTGTTCTAATTTTCTTTGAAAGTAGGAAGGAACTTAAACAAGGAGTCAGGAAGGCTTAAAGGGGTCTCGAAGAGTCATTGGCAAATAGGGTTAAGGAAAATCCCAAGGCTTTTTACACGTACATAAAAAGCAAGAGGGTAGCCAGGGAAAGGGTTGGCCCACTGAAGGATAGGCAAGGGAATCTATGTGTGGAGCCAGAGGAAATGGGCGAGGTACTAAATGAATACTTTGCATCAGTGTTCACCAAAGAGAAGGAATTGGTGGATGTTGAGTCTGGAGAAGGGGGTGTAGATAGCCTGGGTCACATTGTGATCCAAAAAGACGAGGGGCGGGATTCCCCACTAACCAGCGGGGCGGGAATCCTCCGCACCTTCAGGGGCTAGGCCGGCGCCTGCGGGGTTGGCACCACGCCAGCTGGTGCGGAATGGCTTGGCGCCGTGCAGGGGGGTTCTTCTCCGCGCTGGCCATGGCGAAGGTTGACAGCAGCCGGCGCAGAGGGAAAGAGTGCCCCCACGGCACAGGCCCGCCCGTGGATCGGTGGGCCTCGATCGCGGGCCAGGCCAACCGTGGGGGCACTCCCCGGGGCCAGTTCCCCCCGGGCCCCCCCGAGGACTCTGCAGACTGCCCGCAGAGCCAGGTCCCGCCATCACGGACCTGGTTTGATTTACGCTGGCGGGACCAGCCGAAAACGGGCCGCGGGGCGGAGAATCGCCGGGGGGGGGGGTCGCTGCCAACGGCCCCCGACAGGCGCAACGCGATTCCCGCCCCCGCCAAAAAACTGGCGCCGGAGAATTCGGCAGCTGGTGTCGGCGGGGAGGGATTCACGCCGCCCCCGGCGATTCTCCGACCCGACGGGGGGGGTCGGAGAATCCTGCCCGAGGTGTTGGGCGTCTTGAAAAATATTAAGGTAGATAAGTCCCCAGGGCCCGATGGGATCTACCCCAGAATACTGAAGGAGGCTGGAGAGGAAATTGCTGAGGCCTTGACAGAAATCTTTGGATCTTCACTGTCTTCAGGGGATGTCCCGGAGGACTGGAGAATAGCCAATGTTGTTCCTCTGTTTAAGAAGGGAAGCAAGGATGATCCCGGGAACTACAGGCCGGTGAGCCTTACTTCAGTGGTAGGGAAATTACTGGAGAGAATTCTTCGAGACAGGATCTACTTCCATTTGGAAGCAAATGGACCTATTAGTGAGAGGCAGCACGGTTTTGTGAAGGGGAGGTCGTATTGTGATTGGAGGGCTGTGACCAGTGGTGTTCCGCAGGGATCAGTGCTGGGACCTTTGCTCTTTGTAGTATATATAAATGATTTGGAGGAAAATGTAACAGGTCTGATTAGTAAGTTTGCAGACGACACAAAGGTTGGTGGAATTGCGGATAGCGATGAGGACTGTCAGAGGATACAGCAGGATTTAGATCGTTTGGAGACTTGGGCGGAGAGATGGCAGATGGAGTTTAATTGGGACAAATGTGAGGTAATGCATTTTGGAAGGTCTAATGCAGGTAGGGAATATACAGTGAATGGTAGAACCCGCAAGAGTATTGAAAGTCAGAGAGATCTAGGAGTACAGGTCCACAGGTCATTGAAAGGGGCAACACAGGTGGAGAAGGTAGTCAAGAAGGCATACGGCATGCTTGCCTTCATTGGCCGGGCAGCAGTCTTTGAATATTTTTAAGGCAGAGGTGGATAGATTCTTGGTAAGAAAGGGGGTGAAAGGTTATTGGTGGGGAGCAGGTTATTGGGGGAGTGACAGGTTATTGGAGAGAGACAGGTTATTGGGGGGTGACAGGTTAGTGGGGGGGGGTGACAGGTTAGTGGGGGGGTGACAGGTTAGTGGGGGGGTGACAGGTTAGTGGGGGGGTGACAGGTTAGTGGGGGGTGACAGGTCAGTGGGGGGGTGACAGGTTAGTGGGGGGGTGACAGGTTAGTGGGGGGGTGACTGGTTAGTGGGGGGTGACAGGTTAGTGGGGGGGTGACAGGTTAGTGGGGGGGTGACAGGTTAGTGGGGGGTGACAGGTCAGTGGGGGGGTGACTGGTTAGTGGGGGGTGACAGGTTAGTGGGGGGGTGACAGGTTAGTGGGGGGGTGACAGGTTAGTGGGGGGTGACAGGTCAGTGGGGGGGTGACAGGTTAGTGGGGGGGTGACAGGTCAGTGGGGGGGTGACAGGTTATTGGGGGGTGACTGGTTAGTGAGGGGTGACAGGTTAGTGGGGGGGTGACAGGTTAGTGGGGGGGTGACAGGTTAGTGGGGAGGTGACAGGTTAGTGGGGGGGTGACAGGTTAGTGGGGGGGTGACTGGTTAGTGGGAGGGTGACAGGTCAGTGGGGGGGTGACAGGTCAGTGGGGGGTGACAGGTCAGTGGGGGGGGTGACAGGTCAGTGGGGGGGTGACAGGTCAGTGGGGGGGTTAACAGGTCAGTGGGGGGGTGACAGGTCAGTGGGGGGGTGACAGGTCAGTGGGGGGTGACAGGTCAGTGGGGGGTGACAGGTCAGTGGGGGGTGACAGGTCAGTGGGGGGGTGACAGGTCAGTGGGGGGTGACAGGTTAGTGGGGGGTGACAGGTTAGTGGGGGGTGACAGGTCAGTGGGTGGTGACAGGTCAGTGGGGGGGTGACAGGTCAGTGGGGGGGTGACAGGTCAGTGGGGGGTGACAGGTCAGTGGGGGGTGACAGGTCAGTGGGGGGGTGACAGGTCAGTGGGGGGGTGACAGGTTAGTGGGGGGGTGACAGGTTAGTGGGGGGTGACAGGTCAGTGGGGGGGTGACAGGTCAGTGGGGGGCGACAGGTGTGTGGGGGGGTGACAGGTCAGTGGGGGGGGCGACAGGTCAGTGGGGGGGTGACAGGTCAGTGGGGGGTGACAGGTCAGTGGGGGGGTGACAGGTCAGTGGGGGGTGACAGGTCAGTGGGGGGTGACAGGTCAGGGGGGGGGTGACAGGTCAGTTGGGGGGTGACAGGTCAGTGGGGGGGCGATGCAGATTTGAAGTTACTGTCAGTCAGCGATGATCTGATTGAATGACAGAGCAGTCTCGAGGGGTAGAATGACCTCCTCCTGCTCCTTGTATATGATCCCTAAGCTGAGTAGGTGATGGTGGCAGGTTGGAGGAGTGTCTGTTTGTCGATGAACTCACCCATTTCAGGGAGAGTTGACGGAGGAGTTGGCGTTTCTTCCTGGCTGGTTTCGGTGGCCATGGACCTCGTTACTCGCCCCTTGCGCCTCCCCTGGCTGTTGGCTGTTTGACGGCCCCGGGATGCTGAAACCTCCTTTTCTTCGTTCTCCTCTGCTGAACTGTCTCCGCTCTTCACTTTCTCCTTGTCCCTGAGGAAGCACAACATAACAATTGTTTCCTATTGACACGAATCCCTGCATCTGGTACAAAACTGACAAAACAGCTAGATGTTTTCTAGTTCGCGATGATTCACCTTTCCCTGGATCCAGTCGGCGAATCATTTGAGCCAATACTCTGATTAGAGAAAGAAGCTATTCAAAAAGGGAGGTAGAGAGAAAACAGGGAACAATAGACCAGTGAGCCTGACGTCGGCAGTAGGGAAGTTGCTGGAGTCCATTATCAAGGGTTTCATAGCACAGCATTTGGAAAGCAGGGGTGTAATCAGACAGTCGGCATGGATTTACAAAAGGGAAATCATGCTTGACAAATCTACTGGAATTCTTTGAAGATGTAACTAGTATTTAACCAGGGAGGACCGGTGGATGTGGTTTACTTAGACTTTCAGAAGGCGTTCGACAAGGTCTCACATAACAGATTACTGTGTAAAGTTAAAGCCCATGGGATTACGGATAGTGTCTTGAGATGGATAGAAAGCTGGTTCGCAGGCAGGAAGCAAAAAAGTTGGACTAAATGGGTCTTTTTCTGATTGACAGGCAGTGGCTAGTGGGGTACCACAGGGATCTGTGCTGCGACCCCAACTGTTCACATTATATATTAATGACTTGAATTAGGGAGCTAAATGTATTATCTCCAAATTTGCAGAGTTGGGTGGGAGGGTGAGCTGTGAGGAGGATGCAGAAATGCTTCAGCGGGATTTGGACAGGCTGAGTGAGTGGGCACGTGCATGGCAGATGCAGTATAATGTGGATAAATGTGAGGTTATCATCTTTGGTAGCAAAAACAGGAAGACAGCAGGCAGTAAAGAAAGCAAATGGTATGTTGGCCTTCTAGCGAGAGGATTTGAGTACAGGAATAGAGATGTTTTACTGCAATTGTATACGGCATTGGTGAGGTCACACCTGGAGTATTGTGTGTAGTTTTGGTGCCCTTATCGGAGGAAGGATGTTCTTGCTACGGAGGGAGAGCAGCGAAGGTTTACCCGGCTGATTCCTTGGTTGGTGTCATATGAGGAGAGACTAAGTCGGTTAGGATTATATTCCTTGGAGTTTAGAAGAGTGAGAGGGGATCTCAGAGAAACTTACAAAATTCTAACAGGATTAGACAGGGTAGATTCAGAAAGAACGTTCCCGATGGTGGGGGGCGTCCAGAACACGGGGTCATAGTTTGAGGATAAGATATCGGCCGTGGGTCAGGATGTCCAAGGACTGAGTCACATTGTGCTGTGGCTGAGGCACAGAACAGGGCGGCCATGCCACAGGCAGCTGTGTGCCAGGGCCACATGGACATTGCTGTGATGCTCCTCAGCTTGTCCCAGTCACAACGGGTCATGGCTGCGGGTGTTGAGAGCATTGGCCGGGTGCTGGCTGGCCTGATCCACTCCCAGAGGGACCTGGCACGGTCACTGTGCAAAGTAGCACGGTCATTGTGCGAGGTATTTCGGCGGCGGCGGTGCGCAGGGGCCTTCTGGGAGGTGAGTAGTGAATTTAAAAACCCTTGCCTGGTCCCGTGTCTGTTCTTCTTTTCTCTTTTATTTGTTTTTCTATAAGGCGGGAACCGGAAGTTCGACCCGCGGACCTCTAGGAAGACCCCCCCCACCAACCAATAAATTCTGGTGGAGAGGAAACCCGAGACACTACACGTGTAGTGTCTCCCACCCGCCCTCCTCCTCTAACCTAATAATAAGACCCATTGGTGTAAGGTAAGTGCCATATTATATTATTATTATATTATTAGCATTGTGCAGGTCAAGGTTCGGAGGTGGAGGAGCAGTCTCTGTCAGCGAGAGAACCTGAGAACATCTAAGACACTCAGAAGGTAAGAAGGTAAGTAAGTGATTTTTACTTATTTTCACTTTTATACCTTTTTCAAATTGTGTGTGTCGGGGGGAAACTGAAGTGACATCACAGAAAAGCTGTGGCCAGAGTGGCTAGTATTTGGTAACTAATTAAACAGAATAACTTAATTATAATTTAGAGGATATCTAAGCCAGAGATCGGAGAGTATTATAGTTAGCTATCGCATTTCTATTAGAAATCTAGTGCTAGGAAACAGATAGTTGACAGTAACTTTGAAATTTAAAAAAATATATTTTTTTAAAAAAAGACAAATTTTAATTTTAATTAATTGACACAATCAGTTAGAGGGGTGCTGTGCTCTGACTGTGAGATGTGGCGGGTCCGGGAGGCTTCCAGCGTCCCGGATGGCTTCATCTGCAGAAAGTGCACCCAACTGGAGCTCCTCACAGACCGCATGGTTCGGTTGGAGCAGCAATTGGATGCACTTAGGAGCATGCAGGTGGCGGAAAGCGTCATAGATCGCAGTTATGTAAATGTGGTCACACCCAAGGTGCAGGCAGAGAAATGGGTGACCACCAGAAAGGGCAGGCAGTCAGTGCAGGAATCCCCTGTGGTTGTCCCCCTCTCGAACAGATATACCCCTTTGGATACTGTCGGTGGGGATAGCCTATCAGGGGAAAACAGCAGCAGCCAGAGCAGTGGCACCACGGCTGGCTCTGATGTTCAGAAGGGAGGGTCAAAGTGCAGAAGAGTAATAGTAATAGGGGACTCTATAGTCAGGGGCACAGGTAGGCGCTTCTGTGGACGTGAAAGAGACTCCAGGATGGTATGTTGCCTCCCTGGTGCCAGGGTCCAGGATGTCTCCGAACGGGTAGAGGGCACCCTGAAGGGGGAGGGCAAACAGGCAGAGGTCATTGTACATATTGGTACTAACGACATAGGCAGGAAGGGGCATGAGGTCCTGCAGCAGGAGTTCAGGGAGCTAGGCAGAAAGTTAAAAGACAGGACGTCGAGGGTTGTAATCTCGGGATTGCTCCCTGTGCCACGTGCCAGTGAGGATAGAAATAGGAAGATAGAGCAGCTAAACACGTGGCTAAACAGCTGGTGTAGAAGGGAGGGTTTCCATTATCTGGACCACTGGGAGCTCTTCCGGGGTAGGTGTGGTCTTCAGGGGATGTCCCGGAGGACTGGAGAATAGCCAATGTTGTTCCTCTGTTTAAGAAGGGTGGCAGGGATAATCCCGGGAACTACAGGCCGGTGAGCCTTACTTCAGTGGTAGGGAAATTACTGGAGAGAATTCTTAGAGACAGGATCTACTCCCATTTGGAAGCAAATGGACGTATTAGTGAGAGGCAGCACGGTTTTGTGAAGGGGAGGTCGTGTCTCACTAACTTGATAGAGTTTTTCGAGGAGGTCACTAAGATGATTGATGCAGGTAGGGCAGTAGATGTTGTCTATATGGACTTCAGTAAGGCCTTTGACAAGGTCCCTCATGGTAGACTAGTACAAAAGGTGAAGTCACACGGGATCAGGGGTGAACTGGCAAGGTGGATACAGAACTGGCTAGGCCATAGAAGGCAGAGGGTAGCAATGGAGGGATGCTTTTCTAATTGGAGGGCTGTGACCAGTGGTGTTCCACAGGGATCAGTGCTGGGACCTTTGCTCTTTGTAGTATATATAAATGATTTGGAGGAAAATGTAACTGGTCTGATTAGTAAGTTTGCAGACGACACAAAGGTTGGTGGAATTGCGGATAGCGATGAGGACTGTCTGAGGATACAGCAGGATTTAGATTGTCTGGAGACTTGGGCGGAGAGATGGCAGATGGAGTTTAACCTGGACAAATGTGAGTTAATGCATTTTTGAAGGGCTAATGCAGGTAGGGAATATACAGTGAATGGTAGAACCCTCAAGAGTATTGAAAGTCAAAGAGATCTAGGAGTACAGGTCCACAGATCACTGAAAGGGGCTACACAGGTGGAGAAGGTAGTCAAGAAGGCATACGGCATGCTTGCCTTCATTGGCCGGGGCATTGAGTATAAGAATTGGCAAGTCATGTTGCAGCTGTATAGAACCTTAGTTAGGCCACACTTGGAGTATAGTGTTCAATTCTGGTCGCCACACTACCAGAAGGATGTGGAGGCTTTAGAGAGGGTGCAGAAGAGATTTACCAGAATGTTGCCTGGTATGGAGGGCATAAGCTATGAGGAGCGATTGAATAAACTCGGTTTGTTCTCACTGGAACGAAGGAGGTTGAGGGGCGACCTGATAGAGGTATACAAAATTATGAGGGGCATAGACAGAGTGGATAGTCAGAGGCTTTTCCCCAGGGTAGAGGGGTCAATTACTAGGGGGCATAGGTTTAAGGTGAGAGGGGCAAAGTTTAGAGTAGATGTACGAGGCAAGTTTTTTACGCAGAGGGTAGTGGGTGCCTGGAACTCACTACCGGAGGAGGTAGTGGAGGCAGGGACGATAGGGACATTTAAGGGGCATCTTGACAAATATATGAATAGGATGGGAATAGAAGGATACGGACCCAGGAAGTGTAGAAGATTGTAGTTTAGTCGGGCAGTATGGTCGGCACGGGCTTGGAGGGCCGAAGGGCCTGTTCCTGTGCTGTACATTTCTTTGTTCTTTGTTGTTTGACCTGTACAGGAAGGACGGGTTGCATCTAAACCGGAGAGGCATAAATATCCTGGCCGCGAGGTTTGCTAGTGTCACACGGGAGGGTTTAAACTAGTATGGCAGGGAGGTGGGCACGGGAGCAATAGGTCAGAAGGTGAGAGCATTGAGGGAGAACTAGGGAATAGGGACAGTGTGGCTCTGAGGCAGAGCAGACAGGGAGAAGTTGCTGAACACAGCGGGTCTGGTGGCCTGAAGTGCATATGTTTTAATGCAAGGAGCATTACGGGTAAGGCAGATGAACTTAGAGTTTGGATTAGTACTTGGAACTATGATGTTGTTGCCATTACAGAGACCTGGTTGAGGAAAGGGCAGGATTCGCAGCTAAACGTTCCAGGATTTAGATGTTTCAGGCAGGATAGAGGGGGATGTAAAAGGGGAGGTGGGGTTGCGCTACTTGTTCGGGAGAATATCACAGCTGTACTGCGAGAGGACACCTCAGAGGGCAGTGAGGCTATATGGGTAGAGATCAGGAATAAGAAGGGTGCAGTCACAATGTTGGGGGTATACTACAGGCCTCCCAACAGCCAGCGGGAGATAGAGGAGCAGATAGGTAGACAGATTTTGGAAAAGAGTAAAAACAACAGGGTTGTGGTGATGGGAGACTTCAACTTCCCCAATATTGACTGGGACTCACTTAGTGCCAGAGGCTTAGACGGGGCGGAGATTGTAAGGAGCATCCAGGAGGGCTTCTTAAAACAATATGTAGACAGTCCAACTAGGGAAGGGGCAGTACTGGACCTGGTATTGGGGAATGAGCCCGGCCAGGTGGTAGACGTTTCAGTGGGGGAACATTTTGGGAACAGTGACCACAATTCAGTAAGTTTTAAAGTGCTGGTGGACAAGGATAAGAGTGGTCCGAGGATGAATGTGCTAAATTGGGGGAAGGCTAATTATAACAATATTAGGCGGGAACTGAAGAACATAGATTGGGGGCGGATGTTTGAGGGCAAATCAACATCTGACATGTGGGAGGCTTTCAAGTGGCAGTTGAAAGGAATACAGGACCGGCATGTTCCTGTGAGGAAGAAAGATAAATACGGCAATTTTCGGGAACCTTGGATGACGAGTGATATTGTAGGCCTCGTCAAAAAGAAAAAGGAGGCATTTGTCAGGGCTAAAAGGCTGGGAACAGACGAAGCCTGCGTGGAATATAAGGAAAGTAGGAAGGAACTTAAGCAAGGAGTCAGGAGGGCTAGAAGGGGTCACGAAAAGTCATTGGCAAATAGGGTTAAGGAAAATCCCAAGGCTTTTTACACATACATAAAAAGCAAGAGGGTAGCCAGGGAAAGGGTTGGCCCACTGAAGGATAGGCAAGGGAATCTATGTGTGGAGCCAGAGGAAATGGGCGAGGTACTAAATGAATACTTTGCATCAGTATTCACCAAAGAGAAGGAATTGGTAGATGTTGAGTCTGGAGAAGGGTGTGTAGATAGCCTGGGTCACATTGTGATCCAAAAAGACGAGGTGTTGGTTGTCTTAAAAAATATTAAGGTAGATAAGTCCCCAGGGCCTGATGGGATCTACCCCAGAATACTGAAGGAGGCTGGAGAGGAAATTGCTGAGGCCTTGACAGAAATCTTTGGATCCTCGCTGTCTTCAGGGGATGTCCCGGAGGACTGGAGAATAGCCAATGTTGTTCTTCTGTTTAAGAAGGGTCGCAAGGATAATCCCAGGAATTACAGGCCGGTGAGCCTTACTTCAGTGGTAGGGAAATTACTGGAGAGAATTCTTCGAGACAGGATCTACTCCCATTTGGAAGCAAATGGACGTATTAGTGAGAGGCAGCACGGTTTTGTGAAGGGGAGGTCGTGTCTCACTAACTTGATAGAGTTTTTCGAGGAGGTCACTAAGATGATTGATGCAGGTAGGGCAGTAGATGTTGTCTATATGGACTTCAGTAAGGCCTTTGACAAGGTCCCTCATGGTAGACTAGTACAAAAGGTGAAGTCACACGGGATCAGGGGTGAGCTGGCAAGGTGGATACAGAACTGGCTAGGCCATAGAAGGCAGAGAGTAGCAATGGAGGGATGCTTTTCTAATTGGAGGGCTGTGACCAGTGGTGTTCCACAGGGATCAGTGCTGGGACCTTTGCTCTTTGTAGTATATATAAATGAATTGGAGGAAAATGTAACTGGTCTGATTAGTAAGTTTGCAGACGACACAAAGGTTGGTGGAATTGCGGATAGCGATGAGGACTGTCGGAGGATACAGCAGGATTTAGATTGTCTGGAGACTTGGGCGGAGAGATGGCAGATGGAGTTTAATCTGGACAAATGTGAGGTAATGCATTTTGGAAGGTCTAATGCAGGTAGGGAATATACAGTGAATGGTAGAACCCTCAAGAGTATTGAAAGTCAAAGAGATCTAGGAGTACAGGTCCACAGGTCATTGAAAGGGGCAACACAGGTGGAGAAGGTAGTCAAGAAGGCATACGGCATGCTTGCCTTCATTGGCCGGGGCATTGAGTATAAGAATTGGCAAGTCATGTTGCAGCTGTATAGAACCTTAGTTAGGCCACACTTGGAGTATAGTGTTCAATTCTGGTCGCCACACTACCAGAAGGGTGTGGAGGCTTTAGAGAGGGTGCAGAAGAGATTTACCAGAATGTTGCCTGGTATGGAGGGCATTAGCTATGAGGAGCGGTTGAATAAACTCGGTTTGTTCTCACTGGAACGAAGGAGGTTGAGGGGCGGCCTGATAGAGGTATACAAAATTATGAGGGGCATAGACAGAGTGGATAGTCAGAGGCTTTTCCCCAGGGTAGAGGGGTCAATTACTAGGGGGCATAGGTTTAAGGTGAGAGGGGCAAGGTTTAGAGTAGATGTACGAGGCAAGTTTTTTACGCAGAGGGTAGTGGGTGCCTGGAACTCACTATCGGAGGAGGTAGTGGAAGCAGGGACGATAGGGACATTTAAGGGGCATCTTGACAAATACATGAATAGGATGGGAATAGAGGGATACGGACCCAGGAAGTGTAGAAGATTGTAGTTTAGTCGGGCAGCATGGTCGGCACGGGCTTGGAGGGCCGAAGGGCCTGTTCCTGTGCTGTACATTTCTTTGTTCTTTGTTCTTTGAGGTGGCACGGTCATTGTGCGAGGTGGCACGGTCATTGTGCGAGGTGGCACGGTCACTGTGCAAATTAGCACGGTCATTGTGCAAGGTGGCACAGTCATTGTGCGAGGTGACACAGTCATTGTGCGAAGTAGCACGGTCATTGTACGAGGTGGCATGGTCATTGTGCGAGGTGACACAGTCATTGTGCGAAGTAGCACGGTCATTGTGCGAGGTGGCACGGTCATTGTGCGAGGTGGCACGGTCACTGTGCGAGGTGGCACGGTCATTGTGCGAGGTGACACAGTCATTGTGCGAAGTAGCACGGTCACTGTGCGAGGTGGCACGGTCATTAGAACATAGAACATAGAAAATACAGCACAGAACAGGCCCTTCGGCCCACGATGTTATGCCAAACCTTTGTCCTAGATTAATCATAGATTATCATTGAATTTACAGTGCAGAAGGAGGCCATTCGGCCCTTTGAGTCTGCACCGGCTCTTGGAAAGAGCACCATACCCAAACTCAACACCTCCACCCAACACCAAGGGCAATTTGGACATTAAGGGCAATTTATCATTGGCCAATTCACCTAACCCGCACATCTTTGGACTGTGGGAGGAAACCGGAGCACCCGGAGGAAACCCACGCAGACACGGGGAGGACGTGCAGACTCCGCATAGACAATGACCCAAGCCGGAATCGAACCTGGGACCATGGAGCTGTGGAGCAATTGTGCTATCCACAATGCTACCGTGCTGCCCTTAAGAACAAATAAATCTACACTATATCATTTTACCGTCATCCATGTACCTATCCAATAGCTGCTTGAAGGTCCCTAATGTTTCCGACTCAACTACTTCCACAGGCAGTGCATTCCATGCCCCCACTACTCTCTGGGTAAAGAACATACCTCTGATATCCCTCCTATATCTTCCACCTTTCACCTTAAATTTATGTCCCCTTGTAATGGTGTGTTCCACCCGGGGAAAAAGTCTCTGACTGTCTACTCTATCTATTCCCCTGATCATCTTATAAACCTCTATCAAGTCGCCCCTCATCCTTCTCCGCTCTAATGAGAAAAGGCCGAGCACCCTCAACCTTTCCTCGTAAGACCTACTCTCCATTCCAGGCAATATCCTGGTAAATCTTCTTTGCACCTTTTCCAGAGCTTCCACATCCTTCCTAAAATGAGGCGACCAGAACTGTACACAGTACTCCAAATGTGGCCTTACCAAAGTTTTGTACAGCTGCATCATCACCTCACGGCTCTTAAATTCAATCCCTCTGTTAATGAACGCGAGCACACCATAGGCCTTCTTCACAGCTCTATCCACTTGAGTGGCAACTTTCAAAGATGTATGAACATAGACCCCAAGATCTCTCTGCTCCTCCACATTGCCAAGAACTCTACCGTTAACCCTATATTCCGCATTCATATTTGTCCTTCCAAAATGGACAACCTCACACTTTTCAGGGTTAAACTCCATCTGCCACTTCTCAGCCCAGCTCTGCATCCTATCTATGTCTCTTTGCAGCCGACAACAGCTCTCCTTACTATCCACAACTCCACCAATCTTCGTATCGTCTGCAAATTTACTGACCCACCCTTCAACTCCCTCATCCAAGTCATTAATGAAAATCACAAACAGCAGAGGACCCAGAACTGATCCCTGCGGTACGCCACTGGTAACTGGGATCCAGGCTGAATATTTGCCATCCACCACCACTCTCTGACTTCTATCGGTTAGCCAGTTCGTTATCCAACTGGCCAAATTTCCCACTATCCCATGCCTCCTTACTTTCTGCATAAGCCTACCATGGGGAACTTTATCAAATGCCTTACTAAAATCCATGTACACTACATCCACTGCTTTACCTTCATCCACATGCTTGGTCACCTCCTCAAAGAATTCAATAAGATTTGTAAGGCAAGACCTACCCCTCACAAATCCGTGCTGACTATCCCTAATCAAGCAGTGTCTTTCCAGATGCTCAGAAATCCTATCCTTCAGTACCCTTTCCATTACTTTGCCTACCTTCGAAGTAAGACTAACTCCCAGGGTAATTCCCAGGGTTATCCCTAGTTCCTTTTTTGAACAGGGGCACGACATTCGCCACTCTCCAATCCCCTGGTACCACCCCTGTTGACAGTGAGGACGAAAAGATCATTGCCAACGGCTCTGCAATTTCATCTCTTGCTTCCCATAGAATCCTTGGATATATCCCGTCAGGCCCGGGGGACTTGTCTATTCTCAAGTTTTTCAAAATGCCCAACACATCTTCCTTCCTGACAAGTATTTCCTCGAGCTTACCAATCTGTTTCACACTGTCCTCTCCAACAATATCGCCCCTCTCATTTGTAAATACAGAAGAAAAATACTCATTCAAGACCTCTCCTATCTCTTCAGACTCAATACACAATCTCCCGCTACTGTCCTTGATCGGACCTACCCTCGCTCTAGTCATTCTCATATTTCTCACATATGTGTAAAAGGCCTTGGGGTTTTCCTTGATCCTACCCGCCAAAGATTGTTCATGCCCTCTCTTAGCTCTCCTAATCCCTTTCTTCAGTTCCCTCCTGGCTATCTTGTATCCCTCCAATGCCCTGTCTGAACCTTGTTTCCTCAGCCTTACATAAGTCACCTTTTTCCTCTTAACAAGACATTCAACCTCTCTTGTCAACCATGGTTCCCTCACTCGACCATCTCTTCCCTGCCTGACAGGGACATACATATCAAGGACACGTAGCACCTGTTCCTTGAACAAGTTCCACATTTCACTTGTGTCCTTCCCTGCCAGCCTATGTTCCCAACTTATGCACTTCAATTCTTGTCTGACAACATCATATTTACCCTTCCCCCAATTGTAAACCTTGCCCTGTTGCACGTACCTATCCCTCTCCATTACTAAAGTGAAAGTCACAGAATTGTGGTCACTATCTCCAAAATGCTCCCCCACTAACAAATCTATCACTTGCCCTGGTTCATTACCCAGTACTAAATCCAATATTGCCCCTCCTCTGGTCGGACAATCTACATACTGTGTTAGAAAAGCTTCCTGGACACACTGCACAAACACCACCCCATCCAAACTATTTGATCTAAAGAGTTTCCACTCAATATTTGGGAAGTTAAAGTCGCCCATGACTACTACCCTATGACTTCTGCACCTTTCCAAAATCTGTTTCCCAATCTGTTCCTCCACATCTCTGTTACTATTGGGGGGCCTATAGAAAACTCCTAACAAGGTGACTGCTCCTTTCCTATTTCTGACTTCAACCCATACTACCTCAATAGGGTGATACTCCTCGAACTGCCTTTCTGCAGCTGTTATACTATCTCTAATTAATAATGCCACCCCCCCATCTCTTTTACCACCCTCCCTAATCTTATTGAAACATCTATAACCAGGGACCTCCAACAACCATTTCTGCCCCTCTTCTATCCAAGTTTCCGTGATGGCCACCACATCATAGTCCCAAGTACCGATCCATGCCTTAAGTTCACCCACCTTATTCCTGATGCTTCTTGCGTTGAAGTATACACACTTCAACCCATCTCCGTGCCTGCAAATACTCTCCTTTGTCAGTGTTCCCTTCCCCACTGCCTCATTACATGCTTTGGCGTCCTGAATATCGGCTACCTTAGTTGCTGGACTACAAATCCGGTTCCCATTCCCCTGCCAAATTAGTTTAAACCCTCCCGAAGAGTACTAGCAAACCTCCCTCCCAGGATATTGGTGCCCCTCTGGTTCAGATGCAACCCGTCCTGCTTGTACATGTCCCACCTTCCCCAGAATGCGCTCCAATTATCCAAATACCTGAAGCCCTCCCTCCTACACCATTCCTGCAGCCACGTGTTCAACTGCACTCTCTCCCTATTCCTAGCCTCGCTATCACGTGGCACCGGCAACAAACCAGAGATGACAACTCTGTTTGTCCTGGCTTTCAACTTCCAGCCTAACTCCCTAAACTTGTTTATTACCTCCACACCCCTTTTCCTACCTATGTCGTTGGTACCAATGTGCACCACGACTTCTGGCTGCTCACCCTCCCCCTTAAGGATCCTGAAGACACGATCCGAGACATCCCTGGCCCTGGCACCCGGGAGGCAACATACCTTCCGGGAGTCTCGCTCGCGACCACAGAATCTCCTATCTATTCCCCTAACCATTGAATCTCCTACAACTATTGCTTTTCTATTCTCCCCCCTTCCCTTCTGAGCCCCAGAGCCAGACTCCGTGCCAGAGACCTGACCGCTAGGGCCTTCCCCCGGTAGGTCATCCCCCCCAACAGCATCCAAAACGGTACACTTGTTTTGAAGGGGAACGGCCACGAGGGATCCCTGCACTGTCTGCCTGTTTGTTTTTTTCCCCCTGACTGTAACCCAGCTATTCTTGTCCTGTACCTTGGGTGTGGTTACCTCCCTGTAACTCTTCTCAATCACCCCCTCTGCCTCCCGGATGATCCGAAGTTCATCCAGCTTCAGCTCCAGTTCCCTAACACGGTCTTTGAGGAGCTGAAGTTGGGTGCACTTCCCGCAGGTATAGTCAGCGGGGACACCGGTGGTATCCCTCACCACCCACATCCTACAGGAGGAGCATGTAACTGGCCTAGCCTCCATCCCCTCTTCCCTTAAAGAATATAGCTGCTGTGTGGACTAACTAGATCTCCGCCCTCCGACTCTGCTCCCAGTCAGCTACACTTCCTGTAAACTCCTGGCTCTCTTCGCACTCTTTGCGGAAATGTCGGAAACAAAATGAAAGGAGCACCTTACTCCCTCCTCACCTAACTCCCTCGGTCACCAAACTCTCACTATCGCACTAAAAAAGCACCAAATTCAGAACTCATTGTGCGAGGTGGCACGGTCATTGTGCGAGGTGGCATGGTCATTGTGCGAGGTGGCACGGTCATTGTGCGAGGTGGCACGGTCATTGTGCGAGGTGGCACGGTCAATGTGCGAGGTGGCACGGTCAATGTGCGAGGTGGCACGGTCATTGTGCGAGGTGGCACGGTCATTGTGCGAGGTGGCACGGTCATTGTGCGAGGTGGCACGGTCAATGTGCGAGGTGGCACGGTCATTGTGCGAGGTGGCACGGTCATTGTGCGAGGTGGCACGGTCATTGTGCGAGGTGGCACGGTCATTGTGCGAGGTGGCACGGTCATTGTGCGAGGTGGCACGGTCATTGTGCGAGATGGCTCAGTCATTGTGCGGGGTGACCGCAAGCATGGAGACCCTGGTCAAGACAAGATTGGGTCTCCTGTGTAGCAGAGGCCCTGGAGATCGCTCCAGTCGCGCCCCCATCACAGGAGTAGCCCGAGGGCCACCGAGAGCCCCAAGGGAGGAGGAGACAATGAGGCACGAGCTGGTGAGACTCACAGAGGAGGTGCAGCGACACTGCAATGCCTCTGATGGGCAGTGGGCAGAACAGGGCGGCACCACACCAGCTGTGACACCCGAGCAGCAGCCGGGCCCATCCAGGCAGGGTGATTCGAGGTCAGCCGCCAAAGGGGACCGGGATCACAGGGCAGGAGACTCAGCTGGCCACCTCCACTCCGGATGTACCAGCTGGGGGACCACCTAGAAGGAGCTGGTTGGGGGGGGGGGGGTTGTGGGGGGGGGGGTTGTGGGGGGGGGGTTGAAGGGGAGTAGGGGGGGGGTGAAGGGGAGTCGGGGGGGGGGGGTGGGGGGGGGGGTGAGGGGGGGTGGGGGAGGGGAGGGGCTGAACGGCCTTTTCCATCACTAGATGGCACCAGGGCATAAACCAGAAGACAACGGGTTCAGACACGGTTCACAAGAATGTTCCCTGGAATGAAGAGCTTGTCGTATGAGGAGCGGTTGAGGACTCTGGGTCTGTACTCGTTGGAGTTTAGAAGGATGAGGGGGGATCTTATTGAAACTTACAGGATACTGCGGTGCCTGGATAGAGTGGACGTGGAGAGGATGTTTCCACTTGCAGGAAAAACTAGAAGCAGAGGCACCATCTCAGACTGAAGAGACGATCCTTTAAAGCCGAGATGAGGAGGAATTTCTTCAGCCAGAGGGTGGTGAATCTGTGGAACTCTTTGCCGCAGAAGGCTGTGGAGGCCAATTCACTGAGTGTCTTTAAGACAGAGATAGATAGGTTCTTGATTAATAAGGGGATCAGGGGTTATGGGGAGACGGCAGGAGAATGGGGATGAGAAAATATCAGCCATGATTGAATGGCGGAGCAGACTCGATGGGCCGAATGGCCTAATTCTGATCCTGCGTCTTAGGGTCTTCTGGTCTATACCCATCCTATCCATCTGTTTGTCAAGATGCCTTTTGAACACCGTTAATGCATCTGCTTCCACAACCTCCCCTGGCAACGCGTTCCAGGCACTCACCACCCTCTGTGTAACCTTGCATGTCTCCTCCCCCACAGACCTTAAACCTCTGCCCCCCGGTGACAGACCCCTCCATCCTGGGAAAGGGTGTCTGCCCATCCACCCTACCCATGACCCTCATAATCTTGGAAACCTCACAACCTCTGTCTTTCTAACGAAAACAGTCCGAATCTATTCAGCCTCTCCGCAGAAGACAATCGGAGTAGCGGATCGGTAATCAGCATTGAACAGGAGCAGGAGGATCGGTAATCAGCATTGAACAGGAGCAGGAGGATCGGATAATCAGCATTGAACAGGAGCAGGAGGATCGGATAATCAGCATTGAACAGGAGCAGGAGGATCGGATAATCAGCATTGAACAGGAGCAGGAGGATCGGATAATCAGCATTGAACAGGAGCAGGAGGAGGATCGGATAATCAGCATTGAACAGGAGCAGGAGGATCGGATAATCAGCACTGAACAGGAGCAGGAGGATCGGATAACCAGCATTGAACAGGAGCAGGAGGATCGGATAATCAGCACTGAACAGGAGCAGGAGGATCGGTTAATCAGCATTGAACAGGAGCAGGAGGATCGGATAATCAGCATTGAACAGGAGCAGGAGGATCGGATAATCAGCACTGAACAGGAGCAGGAGGATCGGATAATCAGCATTGAACAGGAGCAGGAGGATTGGATAATCAGCACTGAACAGGAGCAGGAGGATCGGATAATCAGCATTGAACAGGAGCAGGAGGAGGATCGGATAATCAGCATTGAACAGGAGCAGGAGGATCGGATAATCAGCACTGAACAGGAGCAGGAGGATCGGATAACCAGCATTGAACAGGAGCAGGAGGATCGGATAATCAGCACTGAACAGGAGCAGGAGGAGGATCGGATAATCAGCATTGAACAGGAGCAGGAGGATCGGATAATCAGCACTGAACAGGAGCAGGAGGAGGATCGGATAATCAGCATTGAACAGGAGCAGGAGGATCGGATAATCAGCATTGAACAGGAGCAGGAGGAGGATCGGATAATCAGCATTGAACAGGAGCAGGAGGATCGGATAATCAGCACTGAACAGGAGCAGGAGGATCGGATAATCAGCATTGAACAGGAGCAGGAGGATCGGATAATCAGCATTGAACAGGAGCAGGAGGAGGATCGGATAATCAGCATTGAACAGGAGCAGGAGGAGGATCAGATAATCAGCATTGAACAGGAGCAGGAGGAGGATCAGATAATCAGCATTGAACAGGAGCAGGAGGAGGATCGGATAATCAGCATTGAACAGGAGCAGGAGGAGGATCGGATAATCAGCATTGAACAGGAGCAGGAGGAGGATCGGATAATCAGCATTGAACAGGAGCAGGAGGAGGATCAGATAATCAGCATTGAACAGGAGCAGGAGGATCGGATAATCAGCATTGAACAGGAGCAGGAGGAGGATCAGATAATCAGCATTGAACAGGAGCAGGAGGATCGGATAATCAGCACTGAACAGGAGCAGGAGGATCGGATAATCAGCATTGAACAGGAGCAGGAGGAGGATCAGATAATCAGCATTGAACAGGAGCAGGAGGAGGATCGGATAATCAGCATTGAACAGGAGCAGGAGGAGGATCGGATAATCAGCACTGAACAGGAGCAGGAGGATCGGATAATCAGCATTGAACAGGAGCAGGAGGCGGATCGGATAATCAGCATTGAACAGGAGCAGGAGGATCGGATAATCAGCATTGAACAGGAGCAGGAGGATCGGATAATCAGCATTGAACAGGAGCAGGAGGATCGGATAATCAGCATTGAACAGGAGCAGGAGGATCGGATAATCAGCATTGAACAGGAGCAGGAGGAGGATCGGATAATCAGCATTGAACAGCAGCAGGAGGATCGGATAATCAGCACTGAACAGGAGCAGGAGGAGGATCGGATAATCAGCATTGAACAGGAGCAGGAGGATCGGATAATCAGCATTGAACAGGAGCAGGAGGATCGGATAATCAGCATTGAACAGGAGCAGGAGGATCGGATAATCAGCATTGAACAGGAGCAGGAGGAGGATCGGATAATCAGCACTGAACAGGAGCAGGAGGATCGGATAATCAGCATTGAACAGGAGCAGGAGGAGGATCAGATAATCAGCATTGAACAGGAGCAGGAGGAGGATCGGATAATCAGCATTGAACAGGAGCAGGAGGATCGGATAATCAGCATTGAACAGGAGCAGGAGGATCGGATAATCAGCATTGAACAGGAGCAGGAGGATCGGATAATCAGCATTGAACAGGAGCAGGAGGAGGATCGGATAATCAGCACTGAACAGGAGCAGGAGGAGGATCGGATAATCAGCATTGAACAGGAGCAGGAGGATCGGATAATCAGCATTGAACAGGAGCAGGAGGATCGGATAATCAGCATTGAACAGGAGCAGGAGGAGGATCGGATAATCAGCATTGAACAGGAGCAGGAGGATCGGATAATCAGCATTGAACAGGAGCAGGAGGATCGGATAATCAGCATTGAACAGGGGCAGGAGGAGGATCAGATAATCAGCATTGAACAGCAGCAGGAGGATCGGATAATCAGCATTGAACAGGAGCAGGAGGAGGATCGGATAATCAGCATTGAACAGCAGCAGGAGGATCGGATAATCAGCATTGAACAGGAGCAGGAGGAGGATCAGATAATCAGCATTGAACAGGAGCAGGAGGAGGATCGGATAATCAGCATTGAACAGGAGCAGGAGGATCGGATAATCAGCATTGAACAGGAGCAGGAGGAGGATCGGATAATCAGCATTGAACAGGAGCAGGAGGATCGGATAATCAGCATTGAACAGGAGCAGGAGGATCGGATAATCAGCATTGAACAGGAGCAGGAGGATCGGATAATCAGCATTGAACAGGAGCAGGAGGATCGGATAACCAGCATTGAACAGGAGCAGGAGGAGGATCAGATAATCAGCACT
The DNA here is from genome assembly GCF_047496885.1 of Scyliorhinus torazame. Lineage (NCBI taxonomy): Eukaryota > Metazoa > Chordata > Chondrichthyes > Carcharhiniformes > Scyliorhinidae > Scyliorhinus > Scyliorhinus torazame. The sequence goes on along the minus strand of NC_092707.1, from coordinate 1,283,543 downwards.
GAACAGGAGCAGGAGGATCGGATAATCAGCATTGAACAGGAGCAGGAGGAGGATCAGATAATCAGCATTGAACAGGAGCAGGAGGAGGATCGGATAATCAGCATTGAACAGGAGCAGGAGGAGGATCGGATAATCAGCATTGAACAGGAGCAGGAGGAGGATCGGATAATCAGCATTGAACAGGAGCAGGAGGAGGATCGGATAATCAGCATTGAACAGGAGCAGGAGGATCGGATAATCAGCATTGAACAGGAGCAGGAGGAGGATCGGATAATCAGCATTGAACAGGAGCAGGAGGATCGGATAATCAGCACTGAACAGGAGCAGGAGGATCGGATAATCAGCATTGAACAGGAGCAGGAGGATCGGATAATCAGCATTGAACAGGAGCAGGAGGAGGATCAGATAATCAGCATTGAACAGGAGCAGGAGGATCAGATAATCAGCATTGAACAGGAGCAGGAGGAGGATCGGATAATCAGCATTGAACAGGAGCAGGAGGAGGATCGGATAATCAGCATTGAACAGGAGCAGGAGGAGGATCGGATAATCAGCATTGAACAGGAGCAGGAGGATCGGATAATCAGCACTGAACAGGAGCAGGAGGATCGGATAATCAGCATTGAACAGGAGCAGGAGGAGGATCAGATAATCAGCATTGAACAGGAGCAGGAGGATCGGATAATCAGCATTGAACAGGAGCAGGAGGATCAGATAATCAGCATTGAACAGGAGCAGGAGGAGGATCGGATAATCAGCATTGAACAGGAGCAGGAGGAGGATCGGATAATCAGCATTGAACAGGAGCAGGAGGATCGGATAATCAGCATTGAACAGGAGCAGGAGGAGGATCGGATAATCAGCATTGAACAGGAGCAGGAGGATCGGATAATCAGCACTGAACAGGAGCAGGAGGATCGGATAATCAGCATTGAACAGGAGCAGGAGGAGGATCAGATAATCAGCATTGAACAGGAGCAGGAGGATCGGATAATCAGCATTGAACAGGAGCAGGAGGATCGGATAATGAGCATTGAACAGGAGCAGGAGGATCGGATAATCAGCATTGAACAGGAGCACAGCTATTACATTGAGACAGAATGAAGAGCAGTGATTGGCGGCTGCGTCTTACCCCATTAGTTGATCTTTGATGGTGTCACTCTCTCCCTCTTTGTCTACTTTCTCTGTGTCCTCGTCTCTCTCAACTTCCTTCGCCTTCTCACCTGGGTACTGCTGGATATTTCGGGAGATGTGCTGTAGCTGTTGATACAATCAGATGTGGAAAAGTCAAGACCAGGAGATTTGGGGCTTTTCCAGGTGTGAGTCAGTCATACCGGGGGAGGAGGGAGGGACTGATACCAGGAAATGGAGTGAAATCATCCCTGTATTGACTGACAACAAACATTCTCAGATTGACAATCCAGTGCATAAAACAAAACATAATTCGGTCCCAGCAAGAGAGTAAAAAACCTCAATTAATTTGATTGGTCATTTTCAAAGAAAGGTGCTCCAATGGCACACTCTCACACTCATCCATCCCTTACACACTCTCCCTTACACACACACGCTCACATTCACACACACACACACTCTCTCACACACACTCTCTCTCACACATACACACACTCTCTCACACATACACACACTCTCTCACACACACACTCTCTCACACACTCACATACACACACACACACTCTCAGACACACACACTCTCAGACACACACACTCTCTCACACACACACACTCTCAGACACACACACTCTCTCACACACACACACTCTCAGACACACACACTCTCTCACACACACACACTCTCAGACACACACACTCTCTCACACATACACACTCTCAGACACACACTCTCTCACACACACACACTCTCAGACACACACACTCTCTCACACACACACACTCTCAGACACACACTCTCTCACACACACACACTCTCAGACACACACACACACACACTCTCTCACACACTCTCACATACACACACTCTCACACCCACACTCTCGCACACACACACTCTCACACACACACACTCTCTCACACATACACACACTCTCACACACACACACACTCTCTCACACACACTCTCACACACACACTCTCACACACACACTCTCTCACACACACACACATACTCTCTCTCACACACACTCTCTCACACACACTCTCTCTCACACACTCTCTCTCACACACTCTCTCTCACACACTCTCTCTCACACACACACTCTCAGACACACACACACTCTCTCACACACTCTCACATACACACACACACACACTCACACACACTCTCTTTCACACACACTCACACTCCATAAGACCATAAGACCTAGGAGTGGAAGTAAGGCCATTTGGCCCATCGAGTCCACTCCACCATTCAATCATGGCTGATTTCAACTCCATTTACCCGCTCTCTCTCCATAGCCCTTAATTCCTCGAGAAATCAAGAATTTATCAACTTCTGTCTTAAAGACACTCAACGTCCCGGCCTCCACCGCCCTCTGTGGCAATGAATTCCACAGACCCGCCACTCTCTGGCTGAAGAAATTTCTCCTCATCTCTGTTCTAAAGTGACTCCCTTTTATTCTAAGGCTGTGCCCCCGGGTCCTAGTCTCCCCTGCTAATGGAAACAACTTCCCTACATCCACCCTATCTAAGCCATTCATTATCTTGTAAGTTTCTATTAGATCTCCCCTCAACCTCCCAAACTCCAATGAATATAATCCCAGGATCCTCAGATGTTCATCGTATGTTAGGCCTACCATTCCTGGGATCATCCGTGTGAATCTCCGCTGGACCCGCTCCAGTGCCAGTATGTCCTTCCTGAGGTGTGGGGCCCAAAATTGCTCACAGTATTCTAAATGGGGCCTAACTAATGCTTTATAAAGCTTCAGAAGTACATCCCTGCTTTTATATTCCAAGCCTCTTGAGATAAATGACAACATTGCATTTGCTTTGTTAATTACGGACTCAACCTGCAAGTTTCCCTTTAGAGAATCCTGGACTAGGACTCCCAAGTCCCTTTGCACTTCAGCATTATGAATTTTGTCACCGTTTAGAAAATAGTCCATGCCTTTATTCTTTTTTCCAAAGTGCAAGACCTCGCACTTGCCCACGTTGAATTTCATCAGCCATTTCTTGGACCACTCTCCTAAACTGTCTAAATCTTTCTGCAGCCTCCCCACCTCCTCCATACTACCTGTCCCTCCACCTATCTTTGTATCATCGGCAAACTTAGCCAGAATGCCCCCAGTCCCGTCATCTAGATCGTTAATATATAAAGAGAACAGCTGTGGCCCCAACACTGAACCCTGCGGGACACCACTCGTCACCGGTTGCCATTCCGAAAAAGAACCTTTTATCCCAACTCTCTGCCTTCTGCCTGACAGCCAATCGTCAATCCATGTTAGTACCTTGCCTCGAATACCATGGGCCCTTATTTTACTCAGCAGTCTCCCGTGAGGCACCTTATCAAAGGCCTTTTGGAAGTCAAGATAGATAACATCCATTGGCTCTCCTTGGTCTAACCTATTTGTTATCTCTTCAAAGAACTCTAACAGGTTTGTCAGGCACGACCTCCCCTTACTAAATCCATGCTGACTTGTCCTAATCCGGCCCTGCACTTCCAAGAATTTAGAAATCTCATCCTTAACGATGGATTCTAGAATCTTGCCAACAACCGAGGTCAGGCTAATTGGCCTATAATTTTCCATCTTTTTCCTTGTTCCCTTCTTGAACAGGGGGGTTACAACAGCGCTTTTCCAATCCTCTGGGACTTTCCTGACTCCAGTGACTGTTGAAACATCATCACCAACGCCTCCACTATTTCTTCAGCTATCTCCTTTAGAACTCTAGGATGTAGCCCATCTGGGCCCGGAGATTTGTCAATTTTTAGACCTCTTAGTTTCTCTAGCACTTTCTCCTTTGTGATGGCTCCCATGTTCAACTCTGCCCCCTGACTCTCCGGAATTGTTGGGATATTACTCGCGTCTTCTACTGTGAAGACTGACGCAAAGTACTTATTTAGTTCCTCAGCTATTTCCTTGTCTCCCATCACTAGATTACCAGCGTCATTTTGGAGCGGCCCAATGTCAACTTTTGCCTCCCGTTTGTTTTTAATGTATTTAAAGAAACTTTTACTATCATTCCTAATGTTACTGGCTAGCCTACCTTCAAATTTGATCCTCTCTTTCCTTATCTCTCTCTTTGTTATCCTCTGTTTGTTTTTGTAGCCTTCCCAATCTTCTGACTTCCCACTACTCTTTGCCACATTATAGGCTTTCTCTTTTGCTTTGATGCATTCCCTAACTTCCTTTGTCAGCCATGGCTGCCTAATCCCCCCTCTGATAACCTTTCTTTTCTTTGGGATGAACCTCTGTACTGTGTCCTCAATTACTCCCAGAAACGCCTGCCATTGCTGTTCTACTGTCTTTCCCACTAGGCTCTGCTCCCAGTCGATTTTCGTCAGTTCCTCCCTCATGCCCCTGTAGTTACCTTTATTTAACTGTAACACCTTTACATCTGATTCTACCTTCTTTCTTTCAAATTGGAGATTGAATTCTACCATATTATGATCACTGCCTCCTAAGTGCTCCCTTACTTTAAGATCTTTAATCAATCTGGCTCATTACATAACACTAAGTCCAGAATGGCCTGTTCACTCGTGGACTCCATCACAAGCTGTTCCAAAAAGCCCTCCTGTAAACATTCAATGAATTCCCTTTCCTTGGGTCCACTGGCAGCATTATTTACCCAGTCCACCTGCATATTGAAGTCCCCCATGATCACTGTGACCTTGCCTTTCTGACATGCACTTTCTATTTCGTGGTGCATTTTGTGCCCCCGGTCCTGACCACTGTTAGGAGGCCTGTACATAACTCCCATTATGGTTTTTTTGCCTTTGTGGTTCCTCAACTCTACCCACACAGACTCCACATCATCTGACCCTATGTCGTTTAGTGGTATTGATTTAATTTCATTCCTAATTAACAAGGCAACCCCGCCCCCTCTGCCCACCTCTCTGTCTTTTTGATAGGTTGTGAATCCCTGGATGTTTAAATGCCAGTCCTGAACCCCCTGCAACCATGTCTCTGTGATGCCTACCACATCATACCTGCCAGTCACAATCTGGGCCACAAGCTCATCTACCTTGTTCCGTACACTGCGCACATTTAAATATAGCACCTTTAATTCTCTATTGACCGTCCCTTTTTGTTTTCTTAGTGTGGTGGACCTTGGTTTACTGAGCCTTTCCATACACTGTCATATTTTGTGGGATGGGGACTATCGTAACCTCTCCTGAGTTTTGTCTTTTCGTGCTTTTTTGTATTCCTAAGCAGCTACGCTTCCCACTGATTACTTCACCTCTTGGTTCCCTGACTTTCCCTTCCCCCCCCAATCTTTAGTTTAAAGTCCTATTGACCACCCTATTTACTCTTTTCGCCAGAACACTGGTCCCAGCTCGGTTCAGGTGGAGACCATCCCAACGGTATAGGTCCCCCCTGTCCCAAAACTGATGCCAGTGTCCCATGAAAAGGAACCCCTCTTTCCCACACCACTCTTTCAGCCACGTGTTAACTTCCCTTATTCTTGCCTCCCTATGCCAATTTGCACGGGGCTCGGGCAGTAATCTGGAGATTATGACCCTTGCGGACCTGTTTTTTAATTTGAATCCTAGCTCTTTATAATCTCTAAACTGGTCCTCTTTTCTAGACTTGCCTATGTTGTTGGTACCGATATGGACCACAACAACTGGTTCCTCTCCCTCCCTCTCCAGTATCCTTTCAAGCCGGTCAGAGATGTCCCGCTCCCTAGCACCGGGCAGGCAACATACCATGCGGGACTCTTTACCCTGCTCACAAAGGATACTATCTATCCCCCTGATAATAGAATCCCCTACAACTACAACTTGCCTATTTACTCCCTCCCCTTGAATGGCCTGCTGAACCATGGTGCCTTGGTCAGCTGACTCATCCTTCCTACAGCCCTGTTCGCCATCCACACAGGGAGCAAGTGCCTCATACCTGTTGGACAGAGTCAAGGGCTGAGGCTCCTGAGTTCCTGACTGCTGGTTCCCTTTACCTGCCTGACTTGCAGTCACACCCTGCTGTCCCTGGCCACTGGCAGGATTTAAACTACTTACTCTGACAGGTGTGACTGCCTCCTGAAACACAGTGTCCAGGTAAGTCTCCCCCTCCCGGATGTGCCTCAGTGTTTGATGCTCAGACTCCAGCTCATCAACTCTGACTCCAGCTCATCACACTCTCTCACACACACTCTCACGCACACTCTCATGCACACTCTCTCTCACGCACACTCCCTCTCACACTCACACACTGTCTCACGCACTCTCTCACACACACTCTCACACACACACTCTCACGCACACTCTCTCTCATGCACACTCTCTCTCACGCACACTCTCTCTCACGTACACTCCCTCTCACACTCACACACTCTCTCACACACACAATCTCTCACACACTCTCTCTGCCACACACTTACACTCTCTCTGACACACACACTCTCTGCCACACACTCTCTTATTCTCTCTCTGATGCACTCTCACTCTCACACTCGTACACACTATCACACACTCTCCCTCACATGCACTTTCTCTCTGACACACTCTGTCACACTCACACAGACACTCTCACACACTCTCTCTCTGACATACACTCTCTCTTACACACTAGAGGAGGATGCAGAGATGCTTTACTGGGCTTTGGGGATGGGGTGGAGGTGTGGGCTTAGGTAGGGTTCTCTTTCAAGGGCCGGTGTAGACTCGACGGGCTGGAATCCGCCTTCTGCACAGTAATGTCTCTGATTCCGTGGGATTTGGACAGGCTGAGTGAGTGGGCACATGCCTGGCAGATGCTGTTAATGTGGATAAATGTGAGGTTATCCACTTTGGTATAATCATAGAGTCATAGAATTCCTACAATACAGAAGGAGGCCATTCAGCCCATCAAGTCTGCACTAAACCTCTGAAAGGCACCTGGGCCCAATGACCCACCCTATCCCCATAACCCCCACAATTTATCACGGCCAATCCACCTAACCTGCACATTTTTGGACTGCGGGAGGAAACCGGAGCACCTACTGGTTCGGCTAAAGTAGGGCCTCAGTTATAGAGTTTAAATTGGTCGTCACATGCACAGTCTTCACTTGAAACCCTGACAGATCCCATACCGATGGCTAAATGCTGACTAAACCTACTTGTCAGTTTTTTAAGGTAAGGGATTATATTCGGAAGAAATGCAGAGAATATTATACAAAGAACAATAAACATTAACGATAACATAAGGTAAATAATATTGCCCTCGGATTATAAAATGATGAAAGTTTTCGATAAAAGCAGTTCTTTGTCAAACCTAACGGACACTGGGATGTATGTGAGAGACGAGATTCCTCGGTCAGGTTATAAGCTCTGCAAGAAATAGATTAGCCAGCCTAATATTAAGTTAAATGGAGAACATTGTGATTGGTGATTTCCGACAGACAGTGTGAGTGAGACAGAGGGGGAAAGACAAGACTGAACCACACAACCCAGGTGGGAGTCACTGGGGCCTTTGGTATTCTGAAAGTGCAAATTCCCCATGGATACAACCTAAATTAAACCTTCAGAAGTTGCAGTGTCAGTTCATTCAACAGCACACACCTTGACTGACCTTTACAGTCAATCATGCAAAACTCCCAAATATTCCCTCATTTAAAATGTATCAATTTAAACTCCAAAGATTAACTTGAGAATTAATTCCCCATTAGTTTCAGTCTGAAGGGTTCTTGTTCTTAGCTAAACTGGTTCAACAATGCTGAGGAATATATTTCTTTCACTCATAAAATAATTAGACTGAGAAACATTGCTGATAATTTCTTTAGAACAAAACTTCCGTTGTCCAAAAACAATTCTCTCCCTGTAACTATCACCTACAACTTGTCACGTATAACACACGGGTTTTTACAACATGCAGCTGTGGTTACAATTGAAATTTTCATTACAGATTTCATATCCTGGGGAGGGTTGTGAACCAGCGTTCCCGGAGCTTTACACTGGGATTCGGGATTAACTGTGTTCCCGGAGCTTTACACTGGGATTCGGGATTATCTGTGTTCCCGGAGCTTTACACTGGGATTCGGGATTAACTGTGTTCCCGGAGCTTTACACTGGGACTCGGGATTAACTGTGTTCCCGGAGCTTTACACTGGGATTCGGGATTAACTGTGTTCCCGGAGCTTTACACTGGGACTCGGAATTAACTGCGTTCCCGGAGCTTTACACTGGGATTCAGGATTAAATGTGATCCCGGAGTTTTACACTGGGATTCGGGATTAACTGTGATCCCGGAGTTTTACACTGGGATTCGGGATTAACTGTGTTCCCGGAGCTTTACACTGGGTTTCAGGATTAACTGTGTTCCCGGAGCTTTACACTGGGATTCAGGATTAACTGTGATCCCAGAGTTTTACACTGGGATTTGGGATTAACTGTGTTCCCGGAGCTTTACACTGGGATTCGGGATTAACTGTGTTCCCGGAGCTATTAACTGGGATTCGGGATTAACTGTGTTCCCGGAGCTTTACACTGGGATTCGGGATTAACTGTGTTCCCGGAGCTTTACACTGGGATTCGGTATTAACTGTGTTCCCGGAGCATTACACTGGGATTCGGGATTAACTGTGTTCCCGGAGCTTTACACTGGGATTCGGGACTAACTGTGTTCCCGGAGCTTTACACTGGGATTCGGGATTAACAGTGTTCCCGGATTTTTACACTGGGATTCGGGAGTAACTGTGTTCCTGTAGCTTTACACTGGGATTCGGGATTAACTGTGTTCCCGGAGCTTTACACAGGGAATCGGGATTAACTGTGTTCCCGGACTTTTACACTGGGATTCGGGAGTAACTGTGTTCCCGGAGCTTTAATCTGGAATTCGGGATTAACTGTGTTCCTGGAGTTTTACACTGGGACTCGGGATTAACTGGGTTCCCGGAGCTTTACCTGGGATTTCGGATTAACTATGTTCCCGGAGGTTTACTTTGGAATTCGGGATTAACTGTGTTCCCGGAGCTTTGTACTGGGATTCGGGATTAACTGTGTTCCCGGTGCTTTACACAGGGATTCGGGATTAACTGTGTTCCCGGATTTTTACACTGGGATTCAGGAGTAACTGTGTTCCTGGAGCTTTACACTGGGATTGGGGATTATCTGTGTTCCCGGAGCTTTACACTGGGAATCGGGATTAACTGTGTTCCCGGAGCTTTACCTGGGATTTGGGATTAACTATGTTCCCGGAGCTTTATACTGGGATTCGGGATTAACTGTGTCCCGGTGCTTTACACTGGGATTCGGTTTAACTGTGTTCCCGGAGCTTTACACTGGAATTCGGGGCTAATTGTGTTCTCGGAGCTTTACGCTGGGATTCGGGATTAACTGTGTTCACGGATTTTTACACTGGGTTTCGGGAGTAACTGTGTTCCAGGAGCTATACACTGGGATTAGGGATCAACTGTGTTCCCGGAGCTTTACACTGCGAATCGGGATTAATTGTGTTCGCGGACTTTTACACTGGGATTCGGGAGTAACTGTGTTCCTGGAGTTTACACTGGGATTCGGAATTAACTGTGTTCCCGGAGCTTTACACTGGGAATCGGGATTAACTGTGTTCCCGGGGTTTTACACTGGGACTTGGGATTAACTGTGTTCCCGGAGTTTTACACTGGGACTCGGGATTAACTGTGTTCCCGGAGCTTAACCTGGGATTTGGGATTAACTATGTTCCCGGAACTTTACATTGGGATTTAAGATTAACTGTGTTCCTGGAGCTTTACACTGGGATTCGGGATTAACTGTGTTCCCGGAGCATTACACTAGGATTCGGGATTAACTGTGTTCCCGGAGCTTTACACTAGTATTCAGGATTAACTGTGTTCCCTGAGATTTACACCGCGATTCGGGATTAATTGTGTTCCAGGAGCTTTATGCTGGGACTCGGGATTAATTGTGTTCGCGGACTTTTACACTGGGATTCGGGAGTAACTGTGTTCCTGGAGTTTACACTGGGATTCGGAATTAACTGTGTTCCCGGAGCTTTACACTGGGAATCGGGATTAACTGTGTTCCCGGGGTTTTACACTGGGACTTGGGATTAACTGTGTTCCCGGAGTTTTACACTGGGACTCGGGATTAACTGTGTTCCCGGAGCTTTACCTGGGATTTGGGATTAACTATGTTCCCGGAGCTTTACATTGGGATTTAAGATTAACTGTGTTCCTGGAGCTTTAAACTGGGATTCGGGATTAACTGTGTTCCCGGAGCATTACACTAGGATTCGGGATTAACTGTGTTCCCGGAGCTTTACACTAGTATTCAGGATTAACTGTGTTCCCTGAGATTTACACCGCGATTCGGGATTAATTGTGTTCCAGGAGCTTTATGCTGGGACTCGGGATTAACTGTGTTCCGGGAGCTTTACACTTGGATTCGGGATTAACTGTGTTCCTGGAGCTTTATGCTGGGATTTGGGAGTAACAGTGTTCCTGGAGCTTTACACTGGGATTCGGGATTAACTGTGTTCCCGGAGCTTTACACTGGCAATTGGGATCAACTGTGTTTTTGGGGTTTTACACTGGGATTCGGGATTAACTGTGTACCCAGTGCTTTTCACTGGGATTCGGGATTAACTGCATTCCCAGAGTTTTACACTGGGATTTGGGATTAACTGTGTTCCCAGAGCTTTATGCTGGGATTCGGTATTAACTGTGTTCCCGGAGTTTTACACTGGGACTCGGGATTAACTGTGTTCCCGGAGTTTTACACTGGGATTCGGGATTAACTGTGTTCCCGGAGCTTTACACTGGGATTCGGGATTATCTGTGTTCCCGGAGCTTTACACTGGGATTCGGGATTAACTGTGTTCCCGGAGCTTTACACTGGGACTCGGGATTAACTGTGTTCCCGGAGCTTTACACTGGGATTCGGGATTAACTGTGTTCCCGGAGCTTTACACTGGGACTCGGAATTAACTGCGTTCCCGGAGCTTTACACTGGGATTCAGGATTAAATGTGATCCCGGAGTTTTACACTGGGATTCGGGATTAACTGTGATCCCGGAGTTTTACACTGGGATTCGGGATTAACTGTGTTCCCGGAGCTTTACACTGGGTTTCAGGATTAACTGTGTTCCCGGAGCTTTACACTGGGATTCAGGATTAACTGTGATCCCAGAGTTTTACACTGGGATTTGGGATTAACTGTGTTCCCGGAGCTTTACACTGGGATTCGGGATTAACTGTGTTCCCGGAGCTATTAACTGGGATTCGGGATTAACTGTGTTCCCGGAGCTTTACACTGGGATTCGGGATTAACTGTGTTCCTGGAGCTTTATGCTGGGATTCGGGATTAACTGTGTTCCCGGAGCTTTACACTGGGATTCGGTATTAACTGTGTTCCCGGAGCTTTACTCTGGGATTCAGGATTAACTGTGTTCCCGGAGCTTTGCACTGGGATTCGGTATTAACTGTGTTCCCGGAGCATTACACTGGGATTCGGGATTAACTGTGTTCCCGGAGCTTTACACTGGGATTCGGGACTAACTGTGTTCCCGGAGCTTTACACTGGGATTCGGGATTAACAGTGTTCCCGGATTTTTACACTGGGATTCGGGAGTAACTGTGTTCCTGTAGCTTTACACTGGGATTCGGGATTAACTGTGTTCCCGGAGCTTTACACAGGGAATCGGGATTAACTGTGTTCCCAGACTTTTACACTGGGATTCGGGAGTAACTGTGTTCCCGGAGCTTTAATCTGGAATTCGGGATTAACTGTGTTCCTGGAGTTTTACACTGGGACTCGGGATTAACTGGGTTCCCGGAGCTTTACCTGGGATTTCGGATTAACTATGTTCCCGGAGGTTTACTTTGGAATTCGGGATTAACTGTGTTCCCGGAGCTTTGTACTGGGATTCGGGATTAACTGTGTTCCCGGTGCTTTACACAGGGATTCGGGATTAACTGTGTTCCCGGATTTTTACACTGGGATTCAGGAGTAACTGTGTTCCTGGAGCTTTACACTGGGATTGGGGATTATCTGTGTTCCCGGAGCTTTACACTGGGAATCGGGATTAACTGTGTTCCCGGAGCTTTACCTGGGATTTGGGATTAACTATGTTCCCGGAGCTTTATACTGGGATTCGGGATTAACTGTGTCCCGGTGCTTTACACTGGGATTCGGTTTAACTGTGTTCCCGGAGCTTTACACTGGAATTCGGGGCTAATTGTGTTCTCGGAGCTTTACGCTGGGATTCGGGATTAACTGTGTTCACGGATTTTTACACTGGGTTTCGGGAGTAACTGTGTTCCAGGAGCTATACACTGGGATTAGGGATCAACTGTGTTCCCGGACCTTTACACTGCGAATCGGGATTAATTGTGTTCGCGGACTTTTACACTGGGATTCGGGAGTAACTGTGTTCCTGGAGTTTACACTGGGATTCAGAATTAACTGTGTTCCCGGAGCTTTGCACTGGGAATCGGGATTATCTGTGTTCCCGGGGTTTTACACTGGGACTTGGGATTAACTGTGTTCCCGGAGTTTTACACTGGGACTCGGGATTAACTGTGTTCCCGGAGCTTTACCTGGGATTTGGGATTAACTATGTTCCCGGAGCTTTACATTGGGATTTAAGATTAACTGTGTTCCTGGAGCTTTACACTGGGATTCGGGATTAACTGTGTTCCCGGAGCATTACACTAGGATTCGGGATTAACTGTGTTCCCGGAGCTTTACACTAGTATTCAGGATTAACTGTGTTCCCTGAGATTTACACCGCGATTCGGGATTAATTGTGTTCCAGGAGCTTTATGCTGGGACTCGGGATTAATTGTGTTCGCGGACTTTTACACTGGGATTCGGGAGTAACTGTGTTCCTGGAGTTTACACTGGGATTCGGAATTAACTGTGTTCCCGGAGCTTTACACTGGGAATCGGGATTAACTGTGTTCCCGGGGTTTTACACTGGGATTTGGGATTAACTGTGTTCCCGGAGTTTTACACTGGGACTCGGGATTAACTGTGTTCCCGGAGCTTTACCTGGGATTTGGGATTAACTATGTTCCCGGAGCTTTACATTGGGATTTAAGATTAACTGTGTTCCTGGAGCTTTAAACTGGGATTCGGGATTAACTGTGTTCCCGGAGCATTACACTAGGATTTGGGATTAACTGTGTTCCCGGAGCTTTACACTAGTATTCAGGATTAACTGTGTTCCCTGAGATTTACACCGCGATTCGGGATTAATTGTGTTCCAGGAGCTTTATGCTGGGACTCGGGATTAACTGTGTTCCGGGAGCTTTACACTTGGATTCGGGATTAACTGTGTTCCTGGAGCTTTATGCTGGGATTTGGGAGTAACAGTGTTCCTGGAGCTTTACACTGGGATTCGGGATTAACTGTGTTCCCGGAGCTTTACACTGGCAATTGGGATCAACTGTGTTCCTGGGGTTTTACACTGGGATTCGGGATTAACTGTGTACCCAGTGCTTTTCACTGGGATTCGGGATTAACTGCATTCCCAGAGTTTTACACTGGGATTTGGGATTAACTGTGTTCCCAGAGCTTTATGCTGGGATTCGGTATTAACTGTGTTCCCGGAGTTTTACACTGGGACTCGGGATTAACTGTGTTCCCGGAGTTTTACACTGGGATTCGGGATTAACTGTGTTCCCGGAGCTTTACACTGGGATTCGGGATTATCTGTGTTCCCGGAGCTTTACACTGGGATTCGGGATTAACTGTGTTCCCGGAGCTTTACACTGGGACTCGGGATTAACTGTGTTCCCGGAGCTTTACACTGGGATTCGGGAGTAACTGTGTTCCCGGAGCTTTACACTGGGACTCGGAATTAACTGCGTTCCCGGAGCTTTACACTGGGATTCAGGATTAAATGTGATCCCGGAGTTTTACACTGGGATTCGGGATTAACTGTGATCCCGGAGTTTTACACTGGGATTCGGGATTAACTGTGTTCCCGGAGCTTTACACTGGGTTTCAGGATTAACTGTGTTCCCGGAGCTTTACACTGGGATTCAGGATTAACTGTGATCCCAGAGTTTTACACTGGGATTTGGGATTAACTGTGTTCCCGGAGCTTTACACTGGGATTCGGGATTAACTGTGTTCCCGGAGCTATTAACTGGGATTCGGGATTAACTGTGTTCCCGGAGCTTTACACTGGGATTCGGGATTAACTGTGTTCCCGGAGCTTTACACTGGGATTCGGTATTAACTGTGTTCCCGGAGCTTTACTCTGGGATTCAGGATTAACTGTGTTCCCGGAGCTTTGCACTGGGATTCGGTATTAACTGTGTTCCCGGAGCATTACACTGGGATTCGGGATTAACTGTGTTCCCGGAGCTTTACACTGGGATTCGGGACTAACTGTGTTCCCGGAGCTTTACACTGGGATTCGGATTAACAGTGTTCCCGGATTTTTACACTGGGATTCGGGAGTAACTGTGTTCCTGTAGCTTTACACTGGGATTCGGGATTAACTGTGTTCCCGGAGCTTTACACAGGGAATCGGGATTAACTGTGTTCCCAGACTTTTACACTGGGATTCGGGAGTAACTGTGTTCCCGGAGCTTTAATCTGGAATTCGGGATTAACTGTGTTCCTGGAGTTTTACACTGGGACTCGGGATTAACTGGGTTCCCGGAGCTTTACCTGGGATTTCGGATTAACTATGTTCCCGGAGGTTTACTTTGGAATTCGGGATTAACTGTGTTCCCGGAGCTTTGTACTGGGATTCGGGATTAACTGTGTTCCCGGTGCTTTACACAGGGATTCGGGATTAACTGTGTTCCCGGATTTTTACACTGGGATTCAGGAGTAACTGTGTTCCTGGAGCTTTACACTGGGATTGGGGATTATCTGTGTTCCCGGAGCTTTACACTGGGAATCGGGATTAACTGTGTTCCCGGAGCTTTACCTGGGATTTGGGATTAACTATGTTCCCGGAGCTTTATACTGGGATTCGGGATTAACTGTGTCCCGTTGCTTTACACTGGGATTCGGTTTAACTGTGTTCCCGGAGCTTTACACTGGAATTCGGGGCTAATTGTGTTCTCGGAGCTTTACGCTGGGATTCGGGATTAACTGTGTTCACGGATTTTTACACTGGGTTTCGGGAGTAACTGTGTTCCAGGAGCTATACACTGGGATTAGGGATCAACTGTGTTCCCGGACCTTTACACTGCGAATCGGGATTAATTGTGTTCGCGGACTTTTACACTGGGATTCGGGAGTAACTGTGTTCCTGGAGTTTACACTGGGATTCGGAATTAACTGTGTTCCCGGAGCTTTACACTGGGAATCGGGATTAACTGTGTTCCCGGGGTTTTACACTGGGACTTGGGATTAACTGTGTTCCCGGAGTTTTACACTGGGACTCGGGATTAACTGTGTTCCCGGAGCTTTACCTGGGATTTGGGATTAACTATGTTCCCGGAGCTTTACATTGGGATTTAAGATTAACTGTGTTCCTGGAGCTTTACACTGGGATTCGGGAGTAACTGTGTTCCCGGAGCATTACACTAGGATTCGGGATTAACTGTGTTCCCGGAGCTTTACACTAGTGTTCAGGATTAACTGTGTTCCCTGAGATTTACACCGCGATTCGGGATTAATTGTGTTCCAGGAGCTTTATGCTGGGACTCGGGATTAATTGTGTTCGCGGACTTTTACACTGGGATTCGGGAGTAACTGTGTTCCTGGAGTTTACACTGGGATTCGGAATTAACTGTGTTCCCGGAGCTTTACACTGGGAATCGGGATTAACTGTGTTCCCGGGGTTTTACACTGGGACTTGGGATTAACTGTGTTCCCGGAGTTTTACACTGGGACTCGGGATTAACTGTGTTCCCGGAGCTTTACCTGGGATTTGGGATTAACTATGTTCCCGGAGCTTTACATTGGGATTTAAGATTAACTGTGTTCCTGGAGCTTTAAACTGGGATTCGGGATTAACTGTGTTCCCGGAGCATTACACTAGGATTCGGGATTAACTGTGTTCCCGGAGCTTTACACTAGTATTCAGGATTAACTGTGTTCCCTGAGATTTACACCGCGATTCGGGATTAATTGTGTTCCAGGAGCTTTATGCTGGGACTCGGGATTAACTGTGTTCCGGGAGCTTTACACTTGGATTCGGGATTAACTGTGTTCCTGGAGCTTTATGCTGGGATTTGGGAGTAACAGTGTTCCTGGAGCTTTACACTGGGATTCGGGATTAACTGTGTTCCCGGAGCTTTACACTGGCAATTGGGATCAACTGTGTTCCTGGGGTTTTACACTGGGATTCGGGATTAACTGTGTACCCAGTGCTTTTCACTGGGATTCGGGATTAACTGCATTCCCAGAGCTTTACACTGGGATTTGGGATTAACTGTGTTCCCAGAGCTTTATGCTGGGATTCGGTATTAACTGTGTTCCCGGAGTTTTACACTGGGACTCGGGATTAACTGTGTTCCCGGAGCTTTACACTGGGATTCGGGACTAACTGTGTTCCCGGAGCTTTACACTGGGATTCGGGATTAACAGTGTTCCCGGATTTTTACACTGGGATTCGGGAGTAACTGTGTTCCTGTAGCTTTACACTGGGATTCGGGATTAACTGTGTTCCCGGAGCTTTACACAGGGAATCGGGATTAACTGTGTTCCCAGACTTTTACACTGGGATTCGGGAGTAACTGTGTTCCCGGAGCTTTAATCTGGAATTCGGGATTAACTGTGTTCCTGGAGTTTTACACTGGGACTCGGGATTAACTGGGTTCCCGGAGCTTTACCTGGGATTTCGGATTAACTATGTTCCCGGAGGTTTACTTTGGAATTCGGGATTAACTGTGTTCCCGGAGCTTTGTACTGGGATTCGGGATTAACTGTGTTCCCGGTGCTTTACACAGGGATTCGGGATTAACTGTGTTCCCGGATTTTTACACTGGGATTCAGGAGTAACTGTGTTCCTGGAGCTTTACACTGGGATTGGGGATTATCTGTGTTCCCGGAGCTTTACACTGGGAATCGGGATTAACTGTGTTCCCGGAGCTTTACCTGGGATTTGGGATTAACTATGTTCCCGGAGCTTTATACTGGGATTCGGGATTAACTGTGTCCCGGTGCTTTACACTGGGATTCGGTTTAACTGTGTTCCCGGAGCTTTACACTGGAATTCGGGGCTAATTGTGTTCTCGGAGCTTTACGCTGGGATTCGGGATTAACTGTGTTCACGGATTTTTACACTGGGTTTCGGGAGTAACTGTGTTCCAGGAGCTATACACTGGGATTAGGGATCAACTGTGTTCCCGGACCTTTACACTGCGAATCGGGATTAATTGTGTTCGCGGACTTTTACACTGGGATTCGGGAGTAACTGTGTTCCTGGAGTTTACACTGGGATTCGGAATTAACTGTGTTCCCGGAGCTTTACACTGGGAATCGGGATTATCTGTGTTCCCGGGGTTTTACACTGGGACTTGGGATTAACTGTGTTCCCGGAGTTTTACACTGGGACTCGGGATTAACTGTGTTCCCGGAGCTTTACCTGGGATTTGGGATTAACTATGTTCCCGGAGCTTTACATTGGGATTTAAGATTAACTGTGTTCCTGGAGCTTTACACTGGGATTCGGGATTAACTGTGTTCCCGGAGCATTACACTAGGATTCGGGATTAACTGTGTTCCCGGAGCTTTACACTAGTATTCAGGATTAACTGTGTTCCCTGAGATTTACACCGCGATTCGGGATTAATTGTGTTCCAGGAGCTTTATGCTGGGACTCGGGATTAATTGTGTTCGCGGACTTTTACACTGGGATTCGGGAGTAACTGTGTTCCTGGAGTTTACACTGGGATTCGGAATTAACTGTGTTCCCGGAGCTTTACACTGGGAATCGGGATTAACTGTGTTCCCGGGGTTTTACACTGGGACTTGGGATTAACTGTGTTCCCGGAGTTTTACACTGGGACTCGGGATTAACTGTGTTCCCGGAGCTTTACCTGGGATTTGGGATTAACTATGTTCCCGGAGCTTTACATTGGGATTTAAGATTAACTGTGTTCCTGGAGCTTTAAACTGGGATTCGGGATTAACTGTGTTCCCGGAGCATTACACTAGGATTCGGGATTAACTGTGTTCCCGGAGCTTTACACTAGTATTCAGGATTAACTGTGTTCCCTGAGATTTACACCGCGATTCGGGATTCATTGTGTTCCAGGAGCTTTATGCTGGGACTCGGGATTAACTGTGTTCCGGGAGCTTTACACTTGGATTCGGGATTAACTGTGTTCCTGGAGCTTTATGCTGGGATTTGGGAGTAACAGTGTTCCTGGAGCTTTACACTGGGATTCGGGATTAACTGTGTTCCCGGAGCTTTACACTGGCAATTGGGATCAACTGTGTTCCTGGGGTTTTACACTGGGATTCGGGATTAACTGTGTACCCAGTGCTTTTCACTGGGATTCGGGATTAACTGCATTCCCAGAGTTTTACACTGGGATTTGGGATTAACTGTGTTCCCAGAGCTTTATGCTGGGATTCGGTATTAACTGTGTTCCCGGAGTTTTACACTGGGACTCGGGATTAACTGTGTTCCCGGAGTTTTACACTGGGATTCGGGATTAACTGTGTTCCCGGAGCTTTACACTGGGATTCGGGATTATCTGTGTTCCCGGAGCTTTACACTGGGATTCGGGATTAACTGTGTTCCCGGAGCTTTACACTGGGACTCGGGATTAACTGTGTTCCCGGAGCTTTACACTGGGATTCGGGATTAACTGTGTTCCCGGAGCTTTACACTGGGACTCGGAATTAACTGCGTTCCCGGAGCTTTACACTGGGATTCAGGATTAAATGTGATCCCGGAGTTTTACACTGGGATTTGGGATTAACTGTGATCCCGGAGTTTTACACTGGGATTCGGGATTAACTGTGTT
Source organism: Scyliorhinus torazame (assembly GCF_047496885.1). Taxonomy (NCBI): domain Eukaryota; kingdom Metazoa; phylum Chordata; class Chondrichthyes; order Carcharhiniformes; family Scyliorhinidae; genus Scyliorhinus; species Scyliorhinus torazame. The sequence continues at coordinate 1,264,547 of NC_092707.1, read as the reverse complement.
CCCGGAGCTTTACACTGGGTTTCAGGATTAACTGTGTTCCCGGAGCTTTACACTGGGATTCAGGATTAACTGTGATCCCAGAGTTTTACACTGGGATTTGGGATTAACTGTGTTCCCGGAGCTTTACACTGGGATTCGGGATTAACTGTGTTCCCGGAGCTATTAACTGGGATTCGGGATTAACTGTGTTCCCGGAGCTTTACACTGGGATTCGGGATTAACTGTGTTCCCGGAGCTTTACACTGGGATTCGGTATTAACTGTGTTCCCGGAGCTTTACTCTGGGATTCAGGATTAACTGTGTTCCCGGAGCTTTGCACTGGGATTCGGTATTAACTGTGTTCCCGGAGCATTACACTGGGATTCGGGATTAACTGTGTTCCCGGAGCTTTACACTGGGATTCGGGACTAACTGTGTTCCCGGAGCTTTACACTGGGATTCGGGATTAACAGTGTTCCCGGATTTTTACACTGGGATTCGGGAGTAACTGTGTTCCTGTAGCTTTACACTGGGATTCGGGATTAACTGTGTTCCCGGAGCTTTACACAGGGAATCGGGATTAACTGTGTTCCCAGACTTTTACACTGGGATTCGGGAGTAACTGTGTTCCCGGAGCTTTAATCTGGAATTCGGGATTAACTGTGTTCCTGGAGTTTTACACTGGGACTCGGGATTAACTGGGTTCCCGGAGCTTTACCTGGGATTTCGGATTAACTATGTTCCCGGAGGTTTACTTTGGAATTCGGGATTAACTGTGTTCCCGGAGCTTTGTACTGGGATTCGGGATTAACTGTGTTCCCGGTGCTTTACACAGGGATTCGGGATTAACTGTGTTCCCGGATTTTTACACTGGGATTCAGGAGTAACTGTGTTCCTGGAGCTTTACACTGGGATTGGGGATTATCTGTGTTCCCGGAGCTTTACACTGGGAATCGGGATTAACTGTGTTCCCGGAGCTTTACCTGGGATTTGGGATTAACTATGTTCCCGGAGCTTTATACTGGGATTCGGGATTAACTGTGTCCCGGTGCTTTACACTGGGATTCGGTTTAACTGTGTTCCCGGAGCTTTACACTGGAATTCGGGGCTAATTGTGTTCTCGGAGCTTTACGCTGGGATTCGGGATTAACTGTGTTCACGGATTTTTACACTGGGTTTCGGGAGTAACTGTGTTCCAGGAGCTATACACTGGGATTAGGGATCAACTGTGTTCCCGGAGCTTTACACTGCGAATCGGGATTAATTGTGTTCGCGGACTTTTACACTGGGATTCGGGAGTAACTGTGTTCCTGGAGTTTACACTGGGATTCGGAATTAACTGTGTTCCCGGAGCTTTACACTGGGAATCGGGATTAACTGTGTTCCCGGGGTTTTACACTGGGACTTGGGATTAACTGTGTTCCCGGAGTTTTACACTGGGACTCGGGATTAACTGTGTTCCCGGAGCTTTACCTGGGATTTGGGATTAACTATGTTCCCGGAGCTTTACATTGGGATTTAAGATTAACTGTGTTCCTGGAGCTTTACACTGGGATTCGGGATTAACTGTGTTCCCGGAGCATTACACTAGGATTCGGGATTAACTGTGTTCCCGGAGCTTTACACTAGTATTCAGGATTAACTGTGTTCCCTGAGATTTACACCGCGATTCGGGATTAATTGTGTTCCAGGAGCTTTATGCTGGGACTCGGGATTAATTGTGTTCGCGGACTTTTACACTGGGATTCGGGAGTAACTGTGTTCCTGGAGTTTACACTGGGATTCGGAATTAACTGTGTTCCCGGAGCTTTACACTGGGAATCGGGATTAACTGTGTTCCCGGGGTTTTACACTGGGACTTGGGATTAACTGTGTTCCCGGAGTTTTACACTGGGACTCGGGATTAACTGTGTTCCCGGAGCTTTACCTGGGATTTGGGATTAACTATGTTCCCGGAGCTTTACATTGGGATTTAAGATTAACTGTGTTCCTGGAGCTTTAAACTGGGATTCGGGATTAACTGTGTTCCCGGAGCATTACACTAGGATTCGGGATTAACTGTGTTCCCGGAGCTTTACACTAGTATTCAGGATTAACTGTGTTCCCTGAGATTTACACCGCGATTCGGGATTAATTGTGTTCCAGGAGCTTTATGCTGGGACTCGGGATTAACTGTGTTCCGGGAGCTTTACACTTGGATTCGGGATTAACTGTGTTCCTGGAGCTTTATGCTGGGATTTGGGAGTAACAGTGTTCCTGGAGCTTTACACTGGGATTCGGGATTAACTGTGTTCCCGGAGCTTTACACTGGCAATTGGGATCAACTGTGTTCCTGGGGTTTTACACTGGGATTCGGGATTAACTGTGTACCCAGTGCTTTTCACTGGGATTCGGGATTAACTGCATTCCCAGAGTTTTACACTGGGATTTGGGATTAACTGTGTTCCCAGAGCTTTATGCTGGGATTCGGTATTAACTGTGTTCCCGGAGTTTTACACTGGGACTCGGGATTAACTGTGTTCCCGGAGTTTTACACTGGGACTCGGGATTAACTGTGTTCCTGGGGTTTTACACTAGTACATAGAACATAGAACATAGAAAATACAGCACAGAACAGGCCCTTCGGCCCACGATGTTGTGCTAAACCTTTGTCCTAGATTAATCATAGATTATCATTGAATTTACAGTGCAGAAGGAGGCCATTCGGCCCTTTGAGTCTGCACCGGCTCTTGGAAAGAGCACCATACCCAAACTCAACACCTCCACCCAACACCAAGGGCAATTTGGACATTAAGGGCAATTTATCATTGGCCAATTCACCTAACCCGCACATCTTTGGACTGTGGGAGGAAACCGGAGCACCCGGAGGAAACCCACGCAGACACTGGGAGGACGTGCAGACTCCGCACAGACAATGACCCAAGCCGGAACCGAACCTGGGACCATGGAGCTGTGAAGCAATTGTGCTATCCACAATGCTACCGTGCTGCCCTTAAGAACAAATAAATCTACATTATATCATTTTACCGTCATCCATGTACCTATCCAATAGCTGCTTGAAGGTCCCTAATGTTTCCGACTCAACTACTTCCACAGGCAGTGCATTCCATGCCCCCACTACTCTCTGGGTAAAGAACCTACCTCTGATATCCCTCCTATATCTTCCACCTTTCACCTTAAATTTATGTCCCCTTGTAATGGTGTGTTCCACCTGGGGAAAAAGTCTCTGACTGTCTACTCTATCTATTCCCCTGATCATCTTATAAACCTCTATCAAGTCGCCCCTCATCCTTCTCCGCTCTAATGAGAAAAGGCCTAGCACCCTCAACCTTTCCTCGTAAGACATACTCTCCATTCCAGGCAACATCCTGGTAAATCTTCTTTGCACCTTTTCCAGAGCTTCCACATCCTTCCTAAAATGAGGCGACCAGAACTGTACACAGTACTCCAAATGTGGCCTTACCAAAGGTTTGTACAGCTGCATCATCACCTCACGGCTCTTAAATTCAATCCCTCTGTTAATGAACGCGAGCACACCATAGGCCTTCTTCACAGCTCTATCCACTTGAGTGGCAACTTTCAAAGATGTATGAACATAGACCCCAAGATCTCTCTGCTCCTCCACATTGCCAAGAACTCTACCGTTAATCCTATATTCCGCATTCATATTTGTCCTTCCAAAATGGACAACCTCACACTTTTCAGGGTTAAACTCCATCTGCCACTTCTCAGCCCAGCTCTGCATCCTATCTATGTCTCTTTGCAGCCGACAACAGCCCTCCTTACTATCCACAACTCCACCAATCTTTGTATCGTCTGCAAATTTACTGACCCACACTTCAACTCCCTCATCCAAGTCATTAATGAAAATCACAAACAGCAGAGGACCCAGAACTGATCCCTGCGGTACGCCACTGGTAACTGGGATCCAGGCTGAATATTTGCCATCCACCACCACTCTCTGACTTCTATCGGTTAGCCAGTTCGTTATCCAACTGGCCAAATTTCCCACTATCCCATGCCTCCTTACTTTCTGCATAAGCCTACCATGGGGAACTTTATCAAATGCCTTACTAAAATCCATGTACACTACATCCACTGCTTTACCTTCATCCACATGCTTGGTCACCTCCTCAAAGAATTCAATAAGATTTGTAAGGCAAGACCTACCCCTCACAAATCCGTGCTGACTATCCCTAATCAAGCAGTGTCTTTCCAGATGCTCAGAAATCCTATCCTTCAGTACCCTTTCCATTACTTTGCCTACCTTCGAAGTAAGACTAACTCCTAGGGTTATCCCTAGTTCCTTTTTTGAACAGGGGCACGACATTCGCCACTCTCCAATCCCCTGGTACCACCCCTGTTGACAGTGAGGACGAAAAGATCATTGCCAACGGCTCTGCAATTTCATCTCTTGCTTCCCATAGAATCCTTGGATATATCCCGTCAGGCCCGGGGGACTTGTCTATCCTCAAGTTTTTCAAAATGCCCAACACATCTTCCTTCCTGACAAGTATTTCCTCGAGCTTACCAATCTGTTTCACACTGTCCTCTCCAACAATATCGCCCCTCTCATTTGTAAATACAGAAGAAAAATACTCATTCAAGACCTCTCCTATCTCTTCAGACTCAATACACAATCTCCCGCTACTGTCCTTGATCGGACCTACCCTCGCTCTAGTCATTCTCATATTTCTCACATATGTGTGAAAGGCCTTGGGGTTTTCCTTGATCCTACCCGCCAAAGATTGTTCATGCCCTCTCTTAGCTCTCCTAATCCCTTTCTTCAGTTCCCTCCTGGCTATCTTGTATCCCTCCAATGCCCTGTCTGAACCTTGTTTCCTCAGCCTTACATAAGTCACCTTTTTCCTCTTAACAAGACATTCAACCTCTCTTGTCAACCATGGTTCCCTCACTCGACCATCTCTTCCCTGCCTGACAGGGACATACATATCAAGGACACGTTGCACCTGTTCCTTGAACAAGTTCCACATTTCACTTGTGTCCTTCCCTGCCAGCCTATGTTCCCAATTTATGCACTTCAATTCTTGTCTGACAACATCGTATTTACCCTTCCCCCAATTGTAAAACTTGCCCTGTTGCACGTACCTATCCCTCTCCATTACTAAAGTGAAAGTCACAGAATTGTGGTCACTATCTCCAAAATGCTCCCCCACTAACAAATCTATCACTTGCCCTGGTTCATTGCCCAGTACTAAATCCAATATTGCCCCTCCTCTGGTCGGACAATCTACATACTGTGTTAGAAAAGCTTCCTGGACACACTGCACAAACACCACCCCATCCAAACTATTTGATCTAAAGAGTTTCCACTCAATATTTGGGAAGTTAAAGTCGCCCATGACTACTACCCTATGACTTCTGCACCTTTCCAAAATCTGTTTCCCAATCTGTTCCTCCACATCTCTGTTACTATTGGGGGGCCTATAGAAAACTCCTAACAAGGTGACTGCTCCTTTCCTATTTCTGACTTCAACCCATACTACCTCAATAGGGTGATACTCCTCGAACTGCCTTTCTGCAGCTGTTATACTATCTCTAATTAATAATGCCACCCCCCCACCTCTTTTACCACCCTCCCTAATCTTATTGAAACATCTATAACCAGGGACCTCCAACAACCATTTCTACCCCTCTTCTATCCAAGTTTCCGTGATGGCCACCACATCGTAGTCCCAAGTACCGATCCATGCCTTAAGTTCACCCACCTTATTCCTGATGCTTCTTGCGTTGAAGTATACACACTTCAACCCATCTCCGTGCCTGCAAATACTCTCCTTTGTCAGTGTTCCCTTCCCCACTGCCTCATTACATGCTTTGGCGTCCTGAATATCGGCTACCTTAGTTGCTGGACTACAAATCCGGTTCCCATTCCCCTGCCAAATTAGTTTAAACCCTCCCGAAGAGTACTAGAAAACCTCCCTCCCAGGATATTGGTGCCCCTCTGGTTCAGATGCAACCCGTCCTGCTTGTACAGGTCCCACCTTCCCCAGAATGCGCTCCAATTATCCAAATACCTGAAGCCCTCCCTCCTACACCATTCCTGCAGCCACGTGTTCAACTGCACTCTCTCCCTATTCCTAGCCTCGCTATCACGTGGCACCGGCAACAAACCAGAGATGACAACTCTGTTTGTCCTGGCTTTCAACTTCCAGCCTAACTCCCTAAACTTGTTTATTACCTCCACACCCCTTTTCCTACCTATGTCGTTGGTACCAATGTGCACCACGACTTCTGGCTGCTCCCCCTCCCCCTTAAGGATCCTGAAGACACGATCCGAGACATCCCTGGCCCTGGCACCCGGGAGGCAACATACCTTCCGGGAGTCTCGCTCACGACCACAGAATCTCCTATCTATTCCCTTAACTATTGAATCTCCTACAACTATTGCTTTTCTATTCTCCCCCCTTCCCTTCTGAGCCCCAGAGCCAGACTCCGTGCCAGAGACCTGACCGCTAGGGCCTGCCCCCGGTAGGTCATCCCCCCCAACAGCATCCAAAACGGTATACTTGTTTTGAAGGGGAACGGCCACGAGGGATCCCTGCACTGTCTGCCTGTTTATTTTTTTCCCCCTGACTGTAACCCAGCTATTCTTGTCCTGTACCTTGGGTGTGGTTACCGCCCTATAACTCTTCTCAATCACCCCCTCTGCCTCCCGGATGATCCGAAGTTCATCCAGCTTCAGCTCCAGTTCCCTAACACGGTCTTTGAGGAGCTGAAGTTGGGTGCACTTCCCGCAGGTATAGTCAGCGGGGACACCGGTGGTATCCCTCACCACCCACATCCTACAGGAGGAGCATGTAACTGGCCTAGCCTCCATCCCCTCTTACCTGACAGAATATAGCTGCCGTGTGGACTAACTAGATCTCCGCCCTCCGACTCTGCTCCCAGTCAGCTGCAAGTGCCTAGAAGTAGAAGCCTGTTTAAAGCTGATTGAAAATTCACCTTCTTCTAAACCAAACAGCAACTTTTAAGTTAATTAACTAAATAAAAGAAAGACTAAACTTTAGATAAAAATGAAGCCTTATACTCCCTCGGTCACCAAACTCTCACTATCGCACTCAAATGCACCAAATTCAGCACTCCCTCGGTCACCAAACTCTCACTATCGCACTCAAATGCACCAAATTCAGCACTCAGTGCAAAACGAAGACATTACCTATGTTCCCGGAGTTTTACACTGGGATTCGGGATTAACTGTGTTCCCGGAGCTTTCCACTGGGATTTGGGATTAACTGTGTTCCCGGAGCTTTCCACTGGGATTTGGGATTAACTGAGTTCCTGGAGCTTTATGCTGGGATTCGGGATTAACTGCGTTCCCAGAGCTCTACACTGGGATTTGGGATTAACTGTGTTCCCGGAGTTTTACACTGTGAATCAGGATTGGGCAGCACGGTAGCATTGTGGATAGCACAATTGCTTCACAGCTCCAGGGTCGCAGGTTCGATTCCTGCTTGGGTCACTGTCTGTGCGGAGTCGACACATCCTCCCCGTGTCTGCGTGGGTTTCCTCCGGGTGCTCCGGTTTCCTCCCACAGTCCAAAGATGTGCAGGTTAGGTGGATTGGCCGTGATAAATTGCCCTTAGTGTCCAAAATTGCCCTTAGTGTTGGGCGAGGTTTCTGGGTTATGGGGATATGGTGGAGGTGTTGGACCTTGGGTAGGGTGCTCTTTCCAAGAGCCGGTGCAGGCTCGATGGGCCGAATGGCCTCCTTCTGCACTGTAAATTCTATGATTAACTGTGTTCCTGGAGTTTTACACTGGGATTCGAGATTAACTGCATTCCCAGAGCTTTACACTGGGATTTGGGATTAACTGTGTTCCCAGAGCTTTATGCTGGGATTCGGGATTAAATGTATTCCTGGAGTTTTACACTGAGACTCGGGATTAACTGTGTTCCCGGAGTTGTACACTGGGACTCGGGATTAACTGTGTTCCCGGAGCTTTACATTGGGATTCGGGATAAACTGTTCCCGGAGCTTTACACTGGGACTCGGGATTAACTGTGTTCCCGGAGTTGTACACTGGGACTCGGGATTATAACGGAGTTTTACACTGGGATTCGGGATTAACTGCATTCCCAGAGCTTTTCACAGGGATTCGGGATTAACTGTGTTCCCGGAGCATTACACTAGGATTTGGGATTAACTGTGTTCCTGGAGCTTCACACTAGTATTCGAGATTTACTGTGTTCCCAGAGATTTACACTGCGATTCGGGATTAACTGTGTTCCTGGAGCTTTACACTAGTATTCGAGATTTACTGTGTTCCCAGAGATTTACACTGCGATTCGGGATAAATTGTGTTCCAGGCTCTTCACACTGGGATTCGGGATTAACTGTGTTCCTGGAGTTTTATGCTGGGACTCGGGATTAACTGTGTTTTCATATCATAGATCATAGAATTTACAGTGCTGAAGGAGGCCATTCGGCCCATCGAGTCTGCACCGGCTCTTGGAAAGAGCACCCTACCCAAGGTCAACACCTCCACCCTATCCCCATAACCCAGTAACCCCACCCAACACTAAGGGCAATTTTGGACACTAAGGGCAATTTATCATGGCCAATCCACCGAACCTGGAGCCGTACACTGGGATTCAGGATTAATTGTGTTCCCAGAGCTCTACACTCGGATTTGGGATTAACTGTGTTCCAGGATCTTTACACTGGGATTCGGGATTAACTGTGTTCCTGGAACTTTACGCAAGGATTTGGGATTAATTGTGCTCCCTAATTTTACACTGGGATTAACTGTGTTCCCGGAGCTTTGCACTGGGATTCGGGATTAATTGTGTTCCAGGAGCTTCACACTGGGATTCGGGATTAACTGTGTTCCTGGAGTTTTATGCTGGGACTCGGGATTAACTGTGTTTTCATATCATAGATCATAGAATTTACAGTGCTGCAGGAGGCCATTCGGCCCAACGAGTCTGCACCGGCTCTTGGAAAGAGCACCCTACCCAAGGTCAACACCTCCACCCTATCCCCATAACCCAGTAACCCCACCCAACACTGAGGGCAATTTTGGACACTTAGGGCAATTTATCATGGCCAATCCGCCTAACCTGGAGCCTTACACTGGGATTCAGGATTAATTGTGTTCCCAGAGCTCTACACTCGGATTTGGTATTAACTGTGTTCCCGGATCTTTACACTGGGATTAACTGTGTTCCCGGAGCTTTGCACTGGGATTCGGGATTAACTGCGTTTCCGGAGTTTTACACTAGTTTCGGGATTAACTGTGTTCCCGGAGATTTACACTGCGATTCGGGATTAATTGTGTTCTAGGAGCTTTATGCTGGGACTCGGGATTAACTGTGTTCCTGGAGTTTTACACTGGGATTCGGGATTAACTGTGTTCCCGGAGCTTTACACTGGGATTCGGGATTAACTGTGTTCTCGGAGCTTTACACTGGGATTCGGGATTAACTGTGTTCCCGGAGCATTGCACTAGGATTCGGAATTAACTGTGTTCTCGGAGCTTTACACTGCGATTTGGGATTAATTGTGTTCCAGGAGCTTCACACTGGGATTTGGGATCAACTGTGTTCCCGGAGATTTACACTGCGATTCGGGATTAATTGTGTTCCAGGAGCTTTATGCTGGGACTCGGGATTAACTGTGTACCTGGAGCTTTACACTGGGATTCGGGATTAACTGTGTTCCTGGAGCTTTACATTGGGATTCAGGATTAATTGTGTTCCCGGTGCTCTACACTGTGTTATGGGATAAACTGTGTTCACGGATCTTTACACTGGGATTTGGGATTGCCTGTGTACCCCGATCTTTATCCTGGGATTTGGGATTACCTATGTTGCCGGAGCTTCACACTGTGATTCGGGATTAACTATGTTCCTGGAGCTTTACACCGGGATTCGGGATTAACTGCGTTCCTGGGGTTTAACACTAGTATTCGGGATTAACTGTGTTCCCGGAGATTTACACTGCGATTCGGGATTAATTGTGTTCCAGGAGCTTTATGCTGGGACTCGGGATTAACTGTGTTCCTGGAGTTTTACACTGGGATTTGGGATTAACTGTGTTCCTGGAGCTTTTGTTGGGATTCGGGATTAACTGTGTTCCCAGTGCTTTACACTGGGATTCGGGATTAACTGCATTCCCAGAGTTTTACACTGGGATTTGGGATTAACTGTGTTCCCGGAGCTTTACATTGGGAATCAGGATTGGGCAGCGCGGTAGCATTGTGGATAGCACAATTGCTTCACAGCTCCAGGATTGCAGGTTCGATTCCTGCTTGGGCCACTGTCTGTGTGGAGTCTGCACATCCTCCCTGTGTGTGCGTGGGTTTCCTCCGGGTGCTCCGGTTTCCTCCCACAGTCCAAAGATGTGCAGGTTAGGTGGGTTGGCTGTGCTAAATTACCCTTAGTGTCCAAAATTGCCCTTAGTGTTGGGTGGGGTTTCTGGGTTATGGGGATATGGTGGAGGTGTTGACCTTGGGTAGGGTGCTCTTTCCAAGAGCCGGTGCAGACTCGATGGGCCGAATGGCCTCATCTGCACTGTAAATTCTATGATTAACTGTGTTCCCGGAGATTTACACTGCGATTCGGGATTAATTGTGTTCCAGGAGCTTTATGCTGGGACTCGGGATTAACTGTGTTCCTGGAGCTTTACACTGGGATTCGGGATTAACTGTGTTCCTGGAGCTTTATGCTGGGACTCGGGATTAACTGTGTTCCTGGAGCTTTACACTGGGATTCGGGATTAACTGTGTTCCTGGAGTTTTACACTGGGATTCGGGATTAACTGTGTTCCCAGAGCTTTACACTGCGATTCGGGATTAATTGTGTTCCAGGAGCTTTATGCTGGGACTCGGGATTAACTGTGTTCCTGGAGCTTTACACTGGGATTCGGGATTAACTGTGTTCCTGGAGCTTTATGCTGGGACTCGGGATTAACTGTGTTCCTGGAGCTTTACACTGGGATTCGGGATTAACTGTGTTCCTGGAGCTTTATGCTGGAATTCGGGAGTAACAGTGTTCCTGGAGCTTTACACTGGGATTCGGGATTAACTGTGTTCCCGGAGCTTTACACTGGGATTCGGGATTACCTGTGTTCCTGGGGTTTTACTCTGGGATTCGGGATTAACTGTTCCCGGAGCTTTACAGTGGGATTTAAGATTAACTGTGTTCCTGGAGCTTTACACTGGGATTCGGGATTAACTGTGTTCCCGGAGCATTACACTAGGATTCGGGATTAACTGTGTTCCCGGAGCTTTACACTAGTATTCAGGATTAACTGTGTTCCCGGAGATTTACACTGCGATTCGGGATTAATTGTGTTCCAGGAGCATCACAATGGGATTTGGGATTAACTGTGTTCCCAGTGCTTTTCACTGGGATTCGGGATTAACTGCAGTCCCAGAGCTTTACGCTGGGATTTGGGATTAACTGTGTTCCCAGAGTTTTACACTGGGACTCGGGATTAACTGTGTTCCCAGAGTTTTACACTGAGACTCGGGATTAACTGTGTTCCCGGAGTTTTACACTGGGATTCGGGATTAACTGTGTTCCCGGAGTTTTACACTGGGACTCGGGATTAACTGTGTTCCCGGAGTTTTACACTGGGACTCGGGATTAACTGTTTTCCCGGATCTTAACCTGGGATTTGGGATTAACTATATTCCCGGAGCTTTACATTGGGATTCAAGGTTAACTGTGTTCCCGGAGCTTTACACTGGGATTTGGGATTAACTGTGTTCCTGAAGCTTTACACAAGTATTCAGGATTAACAGTGTTCCCGGAGATTTGCACTGCGATTCGGGATTAATTGTGTTCCAGGAGCTTCACACTGGGATTTGGGATTAACTGTGTTCCTGGAGTTTTATGCTGGGACTCGGGATTAACTGTGTTCCTGGAGTTTTACACTGGGATTCAGGATTAATTGTGTTCCCGGTGCTCTACACTGGGTTATGGGATTAACTGCGTTCACGGATCTTTACACTGGGATTTGGGATTACCTGTGTACCCCGATCTTTATACTGGGATTTGGGATTGCCTATGTTGCCGGAGCTTCACACTGTGATTCGGGATTAACTGTGTTACTGGAACTTTACACAAGGATTCGGGATTAATTGTGTTCCTGAAGTTTTACACTGGGATTAACTATGTTCCTGGAGCTTTACACCGGGATTCGGGATTAACTGCGTTCCTGGGGTTTTACACTAGTATTCGGGATTAACTGTGTTCCCGGAGATTTACACTGCGATTCGGGATTAATTGTGTTCCAGGAGCTTTATGCTGGGACTCGGGATTAACTGTGTTCCTGGAGTTTTACACTGGGATTCGGGATTAACTGTGTTCCTGGAGCTTCACACTGGGATTCGGGATTAACTGTGTTCCTGGAGCTTTATGCTGTGATTCGGGATTAACTGTGTTCCCAGTGCTTTACACGGGGATTCGGGATTAACTGCATTCCCAGAGCTTTACACTGGGATTTGGGATTAACTGTGTTCCCGGAGCTTTACACTGGGAATCAGGATTGGGCAGCACGGTAGCATTGTGGATAGCAAAATTGCTTCACAGCTCCAGGATCGCAGGTTCGATTCCTGCTTGGGTCACTGTCTGTGCGGAGTCTGCACGTTCTCCCCGTGTCTGCGTGGGTTTCCACCGGGTGCTCCGGTTTCCTCCCACAGTCCAAAGATGTACAGGTTAGGTGGATTGGCCATGATAAATTGCCGAGTGTCCAAAATTGCCCTTAGTGCTGGGCGAGGTTTCTGGGTTATGGGGATAGGGTGGAGGTGTTGACCTTGGATAGGGTGCTCTTTCCAAGAGCCGGTGCAGACTCGATGGGCCGAATGGCCTCGTTCTGCACTGTAAATTCTATGATTAACTGTGTTCCTGGAGTTTTACACTGGGATTCGAGATTAACTGTGTTCCTGGAGTTTTACACTGAGACTCGGGATTAACTGTGTTCCCGGAGTTGTACACTGGGACTCGGGATTAATCGTGTTCCCGGAGCTTTACACTGGGTTTCGGGATTAACTATGTTACCGGAGCTTTACATTGGGATTCGGGATAAACTGTTCCCGGAGCTTTACACAGGGATTTGGGATTAACTGTGTTCCTGGAGCTTTACACTAGTATTCGAGATTTGCTGTGTTCCCGGAGATTTACACTGCGATTCGGGATTAATTGTGTTCCAGGAGCTTCACACTGGGATTTGGGATCAACTGTGTTCCCGGAGATTTACACTGCGATTCGGGAATAATTGTGTTCCAGGAGCTTTATAGTGGGATTCGGGATTAACTGTATTCCTGGAGCTTTACACTGGGACTCGGGATTAATCGTGTTCCCGGAGCTTTACACTGGGTTTCGGGATTAACTATGTTCCCGGAGCTTTACATTGGGATTCGGGATAAACTGTTCCCGGAGCTTTACACAGGGATTCGGGATTAACTGTGTTCCCGGAACTATACACTGGCAATTGGGATTAGCTGTGTTCCTGGAGTTTTACACTGGGATTCGGGATTAACTGTGTTCCCAGTGCTTTTCACTGGGATTCGGGATTAACTGCATTCCCAGAGCTTTACACAGGGATTCGCGATTAACTGTGTTCCCGGAGCATTACACTAGGATTCAGGATTAACTGTGTTCCCGGAGATTTACACTGCGATTCGGGATTAATTGTGTTCCAGGAGCTTCACACTGGGATTTGGGATCAACTGTGTTCCCGGAGATTTACACTGCGATTCGGGAATAATTGTGTTCCAGGAGCTTTATAGTGGGATTCGGGATTAACTCTGTTCCCAGTGCTTTTCACTGGGATTCGGGATTAACTGCATTCCCAGAGCTTTACACAGGGATTCGCGATTAACTGTGTTCCCGGAGCATTACACTAGGATTCGGGATTAACTGTGTTCTCGGAGCTTTACACTAGTATTCAAGATTTACTGTGTTCCCGGAGATTTACACTGCGATTCTGGATTAATTGTGTTCCAGGAGCTTCACACTGGGATTCGGGATTAACTGTGTTCCTGGAGTTTTATGCTGGGACTCGGGATTAACTGTGTTTTCATATCATAGATCATAGAATTTACAGTGCTGCAGGAGGCCATTCGGCCCATCGAGTCTGAACCGGCTCTTGGAAAGAGCACCCTACCCAAGGTCAACACCTCCACCCTATCCCCATAACCCAGTAACCCCACCCAACACTAAGGGCAATTTTGGACACTTAGGGCAATTTATCACGGCCAATCCACCTAACCTGGAGCCTTACACTGGGATTCAGGATTAATTGTGTTCCCAGAGCTCTACACTCGGATTTGGGATTAACTGTGTTCCCGGATCTTTACACTGGGATTCGGGATTAACTGTGTTCCTGGAACTTTACACAAGGATTTGGGATTAATTGTGTTCCCTAATTTTACACTTGGATTAACTGTGTTCCCGGAGCTTTACACTGGGATTCGGGATTAACTGCGTTTCCGGAGTTTTACATTAATTTTGGGATTAACTGTGTTCCCGGAGATTTACACTGCGATTCGGGATTAATTGTGTTCCAGGAGCTTTATGCTGGGACTCGGGATTAACTGTGTTCCTGGAGTTTACACTGGGATTCGGAATTAACTGTGTTCCCGGAGCTTTACACTGGGAATCGGGATTAACTGTGTTCCCGGAGTTTTACACTGGGACTCGGGATTAACTGTGTTCCCGGAGCTTTACCTGGGATTTGGGATTAACTATGTTCCCGTAGCTTTACATTGGGATTTAAGAGTAACTGTGTTACTGGAGCTTTACACTGGGATTCGGGATTAACTGTGTTCCATGAGCATTACACTAGGATTCGGGATAAACTGTGTTCCCGGAGCTTTACACTGGTATTCAGGAGTAACTGTGTTCCCGGAGATTTACACTGCGATTCGGGATTAACTGTGTTCCTGGAGCTTTATGCTGGGATTCGGGAGTAACAGTGTTCCTGGAGCTTTACACTGGGATTCGGGATTAACTGTGTTCCCGGAGCTTTACACTGGCAATTGGGATTAACTGTGTTCCCAGTGCTTTTCACTGGGATTCGGGATTAACTGCATTCCCAGAGTTTTACACTGGGACTCGGGATTAACTGTGTTCCCGGAGCTTTACACTGGGACTCGGGATTAACTGTGTTCCCGGATATTAACTTGGGATTTGGGATTAACTATGTTACCGGAGCTTTACATTGGGATTCAAGATTAACTGTGTTCCCGGAGCTTTACACTGGTATTCGGGATTAACTGTGTTCCTGGAGCTTTACACTAGTATTCAGGATTAACAGTGTTCCCGGAGATTTGCACTGCGATTCGGGATTAATTGTGTTCCAGGAGCTTCACACTGGGATTTGGGATTAACTGTGTTCCTGGAGTTTTATGCTGGGACTCAGGATTAACTGTGTTCCTCGAGCTTTACACTGGGATTCAGGATTAATTGTGTTCCCGGAGCTCTACACTGGGATATGGGATTAACTGTGTTCACGGATCTTTACACTGGGATTTGGGATTACCTTTGTAACCCGATCTTTATCCTGGGATTTGGGATTACCTATGTTGCCGGAGCTTCACACTGTGATTCGGGATTAACTGTGTTCCTGGAACTTTACACAAGGATTCGGGATTAATTGTGTTCCTGAAGTTTTACACTGGGATTAACTATGTTCCTGGAGCTTTACACCGGGATTCGGGATTAACTGCGTTCCTGGGGTTTTACACTAGTATTCGGGATTAACTGTGTTCCCGGAGATTTACACTGCGATTCGGGATTAATTGTGTTCCAGGAGCTTTATGCTGGGACTCGAGATTAACTGTGTTCCCGGAGTTTTACACTGGAATTTGGGATTAACTGTGTTCCTGGAGCTTTATGCTGGGATTCGGGATTAACTGTGTTCCCAGTGCTTTACACTGGGATTCGGGATTAACTGCATTCCCAGAGCTTTACACTGGGATTTGGGATTAACTGTGTTCCCAGAGCTTTATGCTGGGATTCGGGATTAACTATGTTCCCGGAGCTTTACATCAGGGATTCGGGATAAACTGTGTTCCCGGAGCATTACACTAGGATTCGGGATTAACTGTGTTCCTGGAGCTTTACACTAGTATTCGAGATTTACTGTGTTCCCGGAGATTTACACTGCGATTCGGGATTAATTGTGTTCCAGGAGCTTCACACTGGGATTCGGGATTAACTGTGTTCCTGGAGTTTTATGCTAGGACTCGGGATTAACTGTGTTTTCAGATCATAGATCATAGAATTTACAGTGCTGCAGGAGGCCCATCGAGTCTGCAACATCCTGGTAAATCTCCTCTGCACCCGTTCCAAAGCCTCCACGTCCTTCCTATAATGCGGTGACCAGAACTGTACGCAATACTCCAAATGCGGCCGGACCAGAGTTCTGTACAGCTGCAACATGACCTCCCGACTCCGGAGTTCCTGGAGTTTTACACTGGGATTCGGGATTAACTGTGTTCCCAGTGCTTTTCACTGGGATTCGGGATTAACTGCATTCCCAGAGCTTTACACAGGGATTCGGGATTAACTGTGTTCCCGGAGCATTACACTAGGATTCGGGATTAACTGTGTTCCTGGAGCTTTACACTAGTATTCGAGATTTACTGTGTTCCCAGAGATTTACACTGCGATTCGGGATTAATTGTGTTCCAGGCGCTTCACACTGGGATTCGGGGTTAACTGTGTTCCTGAAGAATTATGCTGGGACTCGGGATTAACTGTGTTTTCAGATCATAGATCATAGAATTTGCAGTGCTGAAGGAGGCCATTCGGCCCATCGAGTCTGCACCGGCTCTTGGAAAGAGCACCCTACCCAAGGTCCACACCTCCACCCTATCCCCATAACCCAGTAACCCCACCCAACACTAAGGGCAATTTTGGACACTAAGGGCAATTTATCATGGCCAATCCACCTAACCTGGAGCCGTACACTGGGATTCAGGATTAATTGTGTTCCCAGAGCTCTACACTCGGATTTGGGATTAACTGTATTCCCGGATCTTTACACTGGGTTTCGGGATTAACTGTGTTCCTGGAACTTTACACAAGGATTTGGGATTAATTGTGTTCCCTAATTTTACACTGGGATTAACTGTGTTCCCGGAGCTTTACACTGGGATTCGGGATTAACTGCGTTTCAGGAGTTTTACACTAGTTTCGGGATTAACTGTGTTCCTGGAGATTTATGCTGGGATTCGGGATTAACTGTGTTCCTGGAGCTTTATGCTGGGATTCGGGAGTAACAGTGTTCCTGGAGCTTTACACTGGGATTCGGGATTAACTGTGTTCCCGGAGCTTTACACTGGGATTCGGGATTAACTGTGTTCCCAGTGCTTTTCACTGGGATTCGGGATTACCTGTGTACCCCGATCTTTATACTGGGATTTGGGATTACCTATGTTGCCGGAGCTTCACACTGTGATTCGGGATTAACTGTGTTGCTGGAACTTTACACAAGGATTCGGGATTAATTGTGTTCCTGAAGTTTTACACTGGGATTAACTATGTTCCTGGAGCTTTACACCGGGATTCGGGATTAACTGCGTTCCTGGGGTTTTACACTAGTATTAGGGATTAACTGTGTTCCCGGAGATTTACACTGCGATTCGGGATTAATTGTGTTCGAGGAGCTTTATGCTGGGACTCGGGATTAACTGTGTTCCTGGAGCTTTACACTGGGATTCGGGATTAACTGTGTTCCTGGAGCTTTATGCTGGGACTTGGGATTAACTGTGTTCCTGGAGCTTTATGCTGGGATTCAGGATTAACTGTGTTCCTGGAGTTTTACACTGGGATTTGGGATTAACTGTGTTCCCAGAGCTTTACACTGGGATTCGGGAATACCTGTGTTCCTGGAGTTTTACTCTGGGATTTGGGATTACCTGCGTTTACGGAGCTTTACACTGAGATTTGGGAATAACTGTGTTCCCGCAGCTTTACACTGGGAGTCGGGATTTACTGTGTTCCCGAAGCTTTATGCTGGGACTCGGGATTAACGGTGTTCCTGGAGCTTTACACTGGGATTTGGGATTACCTATGTTCCCGGAGCTTTACACTGGGATTCGGGATTAACTGTGTTCCTGGAACTTTACACAAGGATTCGGGATTAATTGTGTCCCTGAAGTTTTACACTGGGATTAACTGTGTTCCCGGAGCTTTACACTGTGATTCGGGATTAACTGCGTTCCTGGAGTTTTACAGTAGTATTCGGGATTAACTGCGTTCCCGGAGATTTACACTGCCATTCGGGATTAATAGTGTTCCAGGAGCTTTATGCTGGTGTGAAAGTGTACAAACTCAGCAATAGCATGATGGGAAAAATAGCCAACTTGTGTAACCAAGTGTGAGACAGCTGTGTCAGCTAAGTGCCAAGACCAGACCCTGACAAACTAGACAAAGCTAAGAATCCACATAATTGTATCATACAAGGCCAGAAGAGGGAAGATAGTGCCTGACCTTGTTAAAACCTGATAACAAAGCCACGATCTAGGAATGTCCTAATAACACAACCTCCTCATGGCCTAGGTCCATCTGCGTCAAGGCATCATGAGGGCAGAGGTGAAAAACAAAATAGGACCACGTCTTAAACCCTCTAAAGACAAAATACTGCAAATAAGCCGAGTCAGGGTCTTTCCATGACAACATGTTTGATCAGAAGTTATGACTGTATTGACATTTTTGAACAAGGTCTGTTTTTGTAAAATGATACAGCTTTTGTATAAATATTGAACGTTTTCTCCATGTCTTTGCGAGCTTGAGAAAGAATGAGCAGGTTTACCTTAACAGCTCTCTCTCTCTCTAACCTGTAGCCATCTGCATGCAGACTTTGGTCAATAAAGACAAAGTTAGTTTTATCGAAACCAAGGTGTAAAGTTGTTTTTTTCACAGTCTTGAAGTAGGAAAGATTTTAAAAGACGACAGTGGCGCTGCGAGCCCTCACCAATACCCTGAGTGGCTTCCGTGGGGGACCGAACAAGTGATCGAGCACGAACCCGGAGAGCGGAGACGGACGGCGCAACAAGGTAAGCTTTAACCTTGGTCTCTCTCTCTCTCTCGGATCGGTGCTGTGACCCCTCGTCCCTGACGGATAACGCTGACAGGTGACGGTGTTCGAATCTAAATTTGACTGTGAGTAATGTTCTTAGGGTCTGGGACCCGGTTGTCGTTCAAAGCCTAAGGTCAGGGACCACCTGCTCTTGTTTTTTTCCCCAGGACAGGGATACACAGGCTTGGCTAGGTCAGGGACCAGATTTGGATTTTTGACTTTTAAATTTACAAGGCAGTTTTTCCCCATTTTTTTTCTCTTCTCTCTCTCTTTTAATTTTTTTTCCACTCCTTAAAAGTCATGGGCCAGAGCCTGGACAAAACGGAGGACAATTCTCCCTTGCTTTTTATGTGCACCATGTTCACTGATCAGGAACGCAATTTACGCCTCTTGTCTTCAGCTTTAAATAAGAAATTCGGATCTGAAATTTGGCCACTAGGAGGTACCTGGAATTTAGAAAACTGCACCGCGGCAGAGACAGCCATTTGGTCTCGGAATGCCAGAGCCAAATGGAAGAAATTAATTACCAAATGGCAAAAAGAATCAGACAGACGACACAAACTGTCCTTGTTAATGAGTTGGAGGGACAATGCCCGTAGGAGAGGGATTGCTGATTATAAAGATGGAGAAACCAAAGACTGGGAAACGTTGAAATTCGAATGTGAACTATGGGACAGGAAAGATCCTAAGAATCAAGGGGGGGGGATAATACTGCATCGGGTGTTAAGCAGGTCGGAATAGTCCATCAGATTAAAAATCAGGAGGATCCTCCCACTACCTCTGGCATGCCGTTGTTTTCCTATTTGATTGATACAGAGGAGGAGGAGGAGGAATTAAATCCCACGATGCCCCCATGGCCACCTCTTCCCAGCTCCACGGTGCGGCAGCCCCGTTCTCCCCCTCCCCCTGGTAACAACCTTGCTGCCGATAATCTCCCTTCTGCTATTTCTCCCACTGCAACACGCACTCGCTCAAAAGCACCAACCACCTTCCTCGATCAGCCCGTTACCTCTGTTAATCAGGCTTTCCAAGAATTAACTATCAGTACCGCACCGGTAGAGGAGCCTTTTCCACCACCGCCTCCCCCTGCAAATTTTCCAATCCGACGTCTCGTTAACCCTCGAGCGACTAATGACGACGACCGATTTATTGAGACATGGCAGGCTTTTAAACCTCAGGAGCTCTGTTTGATCCTGGCTCACTGTCCGTCACATAAAACGGACCCAGAGGGCTTTACTGAATATCTGAGGAGAACTGCGACTGTGTATGGTGCTACCCCTAGGGATCAGTATTCCCTTATTTTTTCATCCCTTCCCCCAGATTTAGGTGAGAAATGGAAACGGGAATTAGGGGATCATGGGACCACATGGGATGCGTTTAAAACCAACAATCCATCAGATGAGGCTCAACTCGCTTTAATGTTCCCAGCACTTAAGAGTGCTCGCCATAAACCTGTAGACATCTCCAAAATTCTTGATTGTACACCCACTCCTAAGGAGGAGGGTCCTGAATTTTTTGACCGCTTTTGTGGAATTTACACTCTTTATTCCGGTGATGAGACTTTTAATGCGGGCTTGAAATCTCCCCAGTTCAATGCGCTGCTTATGCAGGTCGTGCCTGACCGCATAGCAACCAGTATTAAAACTAATAATACGGATTGGTCTGATAGCTCCAAATCCCACATGCGACGTGCTATCTCTTATTACTGGAGCAATGGCCGTGACAGAGAAGCTTTCGGAAGGGACCCTCCTACACCCAAAATAAAGTCGGAGTTTGTCCAGCGACCCGCTCGCAGGAACCCCCCACCTTATGAACGTCACCATGGCCCTCCCCGGCCTTGTCCTCCAACCCGAGACAGTGTCACTTGCTTTAATTGCAGACGGACGGGTCACTATGCTAGGGATTGCCCTGCTCCACGCAGAGACAGGGCACCCCCTCCACGGCGGTATGCTCCCTTCACTGACTCCCACCCCTATTGACTGGCCCGCTCCAATTTCCCGGTTCTCTCTGGCGACCACTCTGAGGAACCCACAGCTACAATTCACATTGAGGGTATTCCCGTCCCCTTCCTCATTGATACAGGGGCAAATGCTTCTACGTTGAATTTGACGTTAGTTAAACAGTATTGTTTTCCTCTCTCAGACGAATATGTGGAACTTTCTGGTTTTATGGGTGAGAGGGCTACATACCAACTCACGAAACCCCTTCTGGTTCAATTTAATGACCGTCAATGTTGTATTCCCTTCACTGTCACGCGTACCCTCGGTGTTAATCTTGCTGGCCGTGATCTGTTATGTCCCTTACAAGTTGAGATTGTTTGCCTTGACGATGGCGTCACGATCTCCACGACTCCACAAGTCCAGCCTCGAAATTTACCCCTTTTTTTCACTCCCCAATGGTGGTCCGTTGATTTTGATCCCTCCAATTTTTCACCTCCCTTGCATGTTCCTCATCCACACGTGACCCTTTGCTATGACCACACGGGGTGCTCGCCCGATTTGGAGACCATCTACCAGGACTCCCTCGGGTCCACGGTGGCGGTTACTTTCATCGCTCATGCTGAGGGAAAAGAGGGCTCTGCATTTCTTGTTGAAGTGCCCCTCGTATTCTGGAAACAGTCTGGTCTAGTGGCACCTCACGTTACCCTCACTGTCAATGCAGGCTACAGTGCCAGGTCACTGGGCTTTCTGGTTGCTACCCTCCAAGGAAAATGTGATCCTTTTTATACTGGACGACAGACCTTCCCTGAAGGCACGTTACAGTATTTTTCACAGCCCTTTTGTGTTGATGGTACATTGAACCACCATCGGACCAACCGTTCCCCGTCCCCAGAGATTCCTGCAGACTTATGGGCTGCGTCCAAACACGAAGTTGGTCTTACTAATGTGCCTCCAGTTCTCATTAAGGTTAAGTCCGGTGTGCCCCTGCCCTCCATTTCTCAGTCCCCTATTCGCCCTGACGCTGAGGAAGGAATCTCCAGCATGATACAGTCCTTCCTTCAACAGGGAATTTTGGTTCCGTGCCAATCGTCCTGTAACACCCCTATTCTTCCGGTTCCTAAGGTTGGGCGGCCGTCTGAATGGCGTTTGGTCCAGGACCTCCACCGCATCAATCAGATCGTTGAACCCTTGCATCCCCTGGTCCCTAACCCGGCTACAATCCTCAGTAATATCCCGCCTGAGGCAGCTGTCTTTACCCTGGTGGACTTACAACACGCCTTTTTTGCGATACCCCTTGCCGCTGAATCCCAGTATTTGTTTGCCTTCACATTCAAAGGGCACCAGTACACTTGGACTAGGCTACCGCAAGGTTTCATTCATTCACCAACACTCTTCTCACAGGCACTGCACTCCCAATTAGCTACTTTGACACCCCCGGGGGGATCTACTATTATACAGTATGTCGATGACTTACTCCTTGCTAGCCCTGACTTTGCTTCTAACGAACGCGACTCCATTTATCTGCTCACCCGTCTCCATTCCTGGGGATATGTAATACCGCCTAATAAAGTACACAAAGGACAGAGGCAGGTTAAATTTCTGGGTGTTCTGATAAGCGCTACTGAACGTTCCCTTACGCAGGATCGTATTACTCCCATTTTGCAAACCGCACTTCCTACCTCGCCAAAGCAGATGAGAGCCTTTTTAGGTTTAGTGAACTTTTGCAGACAATGGATTCCAAATGTTACTGCTCATACCAAGGAGCTTACTCCTTATTCCTCCCAGAATTCACCCCTTAAGTTTGAACTACCCGATTTAGCACAGCAATCTTTTGTTACTCTCAAGAACGCGCTGGCTTCCGGCTCTAGGATGACCTCTTTATGACAGGCCCTTCCAGTTGTATGTTAGTGTCCTGGACATATGTGCCACGGGTGTCTTGACACAGGAACATGGTGACCAACGCCGTCCGGTTGCCTATTATTCTACTAAATTGGATCCAGTAGCTTGTGGTTTGCCCCCCTGCACTCAAATTTTCACTGCTGTACATGTGTTAGCTCAGGCAGCCTCTAATCTAACCCTTCATCAGCCCGTGCATGTGTAGACCTCACACTCTGTTGTGGCTCTCCTTCCATCTCAGCAGACCCAGCATCTGACACAGGCCCGCTTGAGCCGATATGAGGTCTCACTATTACAGAACCCATATCTGTCTTTCCATTACTGTTCCACTTTAAATCTCGCAGCATTCCTCGAACATCCCCCTGACGTACTTGTTGATCCACCACATGATTGTTTGCTTAGGAATCACTTCCTTACCGCCCCTCGTCCCGATTTAACTGACCACCCTCTTGATAATCCTAATCTCACGTTTTATGTTGATGGCAGTTCTTCTATTTCCCAAATGGGGGTCCCGCAATCGGGGTATGCCATTGTTACAGACACTGACATTCTGGAAGCAGCTGCTTTCCAGATTCCAGTCTCGGCACAGAAAGCTGAGCTATTCGCCCTTACTAGAGCTTGTGTTCTGGCCAAAGACCAAAGTGCGAATGTGTACACAGACTCTAGGTACGCTTTTGGTGTCACCCACGATTTTGGCCGCCTCTGGCAGCAACGTGGATTCCTTACCTCTGCAGGCTCTCCCATTCTAAATGCTCTTTGGGTTAAAAATCTCCTCGTTGCTATTCAACTTCCTCGTCAATTGGCTATCATTAAATGTGCTGCGCACACTTCCGGGGACACTCCTGTGCAATTAGGAAACGCCCGTGCTGGTTCAGCCGCTAAGGCAGCGTCTGCATCAGCCTCTATGATTGTTCCCGCAGGGGGTACACAGGCTTTAAATCAGCTACCTATTCTAGCAAAAAAGGGCATGCCAGAGTTAGCTGAAATTCAAAGGTTACAGAGGGACGCCTCTGATTCTGAGTGCACACTATGGAAGTCAATGGGGTGTTCGCACTCGTTGACACAAAACCTCTGGCTTACCCCAGTAGGTCAAGTTTGTGTTCCAGATTCGTTATTGCCGATACTTATTGATTATTTGCATTCTTGTACACATCTTGGCAAGGAGGGAATGGTACAGCGACTTTTGAAAACTTGGTGGCACCCGGAACAACCCCCTTGCCAGATGGTCCTTTTGCCTGCATACAGCTTGATTTTATTGAATTACCTAAAGTACAATGCTATAAATATTGTTTAGTGATCATTGATGTACTTAGTAAATGGATTGAAGCCTTCCCCACCACCAACTGTACTGCACATACGGTGGTAAAATTACTATTGACAGAAATTATTCCCCGATTTGGGATTCCCAGAACGATGAGCTCAGACAATGGGACACATTTTGTGGCTCGAATCAATTCTGAATTATGCGAAGCACTCAAAATTAAACAACAACTGCACTGCGCGTATCATCCACAGGCAGCAGGAATTGTAGAAAGAGCAAATGGGACCTTAAAAGAAAAATTATCTAAATTGACCGAAGAAACTGGATTAAATTGGCTAAAGGTATTGCCTTTGGCACTGTTTCACATGAGGGTTACTCCACATTCGTGGTCCGGACTGTCAGCTGCAGAGATAGTCTACGGTCGGCCAATGAGGACTCCCTGGGATGCCCATGAAGACCCCCCAGAGGGAGTAGACCTCCACGTTATGGGAGATAAAATGCTGAGTTATTTGAAGCAATTAACATTTTCTTTGAAGTTTCTCCACTCGCAGGTAAAACAGGCCCATCTCCCAGCAGCAGCCGGAACAAAGATCCCTCGCTATCCAGTAGTCAAACCAGGAGACTACGTGCTGATAAAGAATTGGGACAGAGAGAAGTTAGGGCAACGCTGGAGCGGCCCTTTTCAAGTATTGCTGACTACACCGACTGCCGTTAAACTCGAAGGACGTTCGAGTTGGGTACACCTATCGGATTGTAAGAAGATTGGTTCCAGCCCCAACGAGGACGCAGAATGAGGATCTTCATTATCACATTTGGACTATTTGGACTAATTGGTCTTAATGGCCATTCGACAGTAGGCGAACAAACTGACCAAGAGCTGCGTGCTAATAGCTTTCTATATATGTCATATATTTATGCTGACAGATTGAATGTAAGTAACTGTTGGGTTTGTACCCGTATCCCCATCCATTCCAAGGAGGGGCTACCTCTCCAATCACTCCCATTCCACTTAGCAGAAACAGTTGAGTGGATTCTGCGTCAAAACCGAACACAGGGGTTCAGTGGAGATATGAAAATTTGGAAATCGGCTGGCTATGGGATGACTAGATTTTCAGCCTGGTATCAACCTGGATATCCCCATGTCTCGAATCCCCCTGCCCTTACCATCCCATCGAGCACTGCGCAGGGATCCCTATGTTTTAGTAAATCAGGAGAAGGACCATCAATGGGGCAGAGTAGGTGTAATCTTACAACTGAATGGCAGGGACCGATACCAAACATCTCCAACAAGGGTATGTTTGTTCTTGATTGGTCCAGGGTGTGGAATAAAACATCAAATAGCTCATGGACGCAGAATTCCCAGGTACCCTGGATGACAATGGCTGAGAATTTTACGGCCTATAACGGGACCTATTTCATATGTGGCACTAAAGCATACTCCTGGCTTCCCAGAAATTGGACAGGGTCCTGTTATCTAGGATATGTCGTACCCTGCATGCACCACCTACTCTCCCTTAAACAACACTCCTCACGAATCAGGAGGACCATTAGTAAAACCGAGGAGTTCTTTATGACCGCCTTTCCACAATACGGAACAGGCAAGGCAGCAAACGAACTGATCCTTATGGCCTCGGCATTGGAACAACTGTCGAACATAACAGCAGCAGAATCCAGGGCAACCGGACGGGCACTAGCCGAGGTCTCGGCTGAGCTGGTGGCTGTCTGGACTGTGGCATTATAAAATCGAATGGCTCTGGATTATCCGTTAGCCTCGCAGGGAGGAACGTGTGCCATTATAGGTCAGGAATGCTGTACTTGTATCCCAGATGCCTCTGAAAATATTACCAACCTAGCTGACCATATAAGAAGACAGGCGGATCAACTTCAAGAAATTGGCCAAGAATTTCACGATTATAACCCACCAGGTTGGTTAGGTTGGCTGGGACACGGATTGTTCGATTGGATCTTTAAGGCCTTCATACTATTACTATTATTACTATTAGCAATAGGATTGCTTGGATGCTTGTGTCAATGTATTTACACCCGTCTCCTGAATATCCCTATTTGAACAAATTGAGTGGTTGTCCTGATGGGACAACAGGAGGGAATGTGAAAGTGTACAAACTCAGCAATAGCATGATGGGAAAAATAGCCAACTTGTGTAACCAAGTGTGAGACAGCTGTGTCAGCTAAGTGCCAAGATCAGACCCTGACAAACTAGACAAAGCTAAGAATCCACATAATTGTATCATACAAGGCCAGAAGAGGGAAAATAGTGCCTCACCTTATTAAAACCTGATAACAAAGCCACGATCTAGGAATGTCCTCTAATAACACAACCTCCTCATGACCTAGGTCCATCTGCGTCAAGGCATCATGAGGGCAGAGGTAAAAACAAAATAGGACCACGTCTTAAATCCTCTAAAGACAAACTACTGCAAATAAGCCGAGTCAGGGTCTTTCCATGACAACATGTTTGATCAGAAGTTATGACTGTATTGACATTTTTGAACAAGGTCTGTTTTTGTAAAATGATACAGCTTTTGTATAAATATTGAACGTTTTCTCCATGTCTTTGCGAGCTTGAGAAAGAATGAGCAGGTTTACCTTAACAGCTCTCTCTCTCTCTAACCTGTAGCCATCTGCATGCAGACTTTGGTCAATAAAGACAAAGTTATTTATTTCGAAACAGAGTTGTAAAGTTGTTTTCTTCACAGTCTTGAAGTAGGAAAGATTTTAAAAGACGACACTGGGACTCGGGATTAACTGTGTTCCTGGAGCTTTACAGTGGGATTCAGGATTAACTGTGTTCCTGGAGCTTTATGCTGGGATTCGGGAGTAACTGTGTTCCTGGAGCTTTACACTGGGATTCGGGATTAACTGTGTTCCTGGAGCTTTACACTGGGATTCGGGATTAACTGTGTTCCTGGAGCTTTATGCTGGGATTCGGGAGTAACTGTGTTCCTGGAGTTTTACACTGGGACTCGGGATTAACTGTGTTCCTGGAGCTTTATGCTGGGACTCGGGATTAACTGTGTTCCCGGAGCTTTACACTGGGACTCGGGATTAACTGTGTTCCTGGAGCTTTACACTGGGACTCGGGATTAACTGTGTTCCTGGAGCTTTACACTGGGACTCGGGATTAACTGTGTTCCTGGAGCTTTACACTGGGATTCGGGATTAACTGTGTTCCTGGAGCTTTACACTGGGATTCGGGATTAACTGTGTTCCTGGAGCTTTATGCTGGGATTCGGGAGTAACTGTGTTCCTGGAGCTTTATGCTGGGATTCGGGAGTAACTGTGTTCCTGGAGCTTTACACTGGGATTCGGGATTAACTGTGTTCCTGGAGCTTTACACTGGGATTCGGGATTAACTGTGTTCCTGGAGCTTTATGCTGGGATTCGGGAGTAACTGTGTTCCTGGAGTTTTACACTGGGACTCGGGATTAACTGTGTTCCTGGAGCTTTACACTGGGATTCGGGGTTAACTGTGTTCCTGGAGAATTATGCTGGGACTCGGGATTAACTGTGTTTTCATATCATAGATCATAGAATTTACAGTGCTGAAGGAGGCCATTCGGCCCATCGAGTCTGCACCGGCTCTTGGAAAGAGCACCCTACCCAAGGTCCACACCTCCACCCTATCACCATAACCCAGTAACCCCACCCAACACTAAGGGCAATTTTGGACACTAAGGGCAATTTATCATGGCCAATCCACCTAACCTGGAGCCGTACACTGGGATTCAGGATTAATTGTGTTCCCAGAGCTCTACACTCGGATTTGGGATTAACTGTGTTCCCGGATCTTTACACTGGGATTCGGGATTAACTGTGTTCCTGGAACTTTACACAAGGATTTGGGATTAATTGTGTTCCCTAATTTTACACTGGGATTAACTGTGTTCCCGGAGCTTTGCACTGGGATTCGGGATTAACTGCGTTTCTGGAGTTTTACACTAGTTTCGGGATTAACTGTGTTCCCGGAGATTTACACTGCGTTTTTGGGATTAATTGTGTTCCAGGAGCTTTATACTGGGACTCGGGATTAACTGTGTTTCTGGAGCTTTACACTGGGATTCGGGATTAACTATGTTCCTGGAGCTTTATGCTGGGACTCGGGATTAACTGTGTTCCTGGAGTTTTACACTGGGATTTGGGATTAACTGTGTTCCCGGAGCTTTACATTGGGATTCGGGATTACCTGTGTTCCTGGAGTTTTACTCTGGGATTCGGGATTAACTGTGTTCCTGGAGCTTTATGCTGGGACTCGGGATTAACTGTGTCCCTGGATCTTTACACTGGGATTCGGGATTAACTGTGTTCCCGGAGCTTTACACTGGGATTCGGGATTACCTGCGTTTACGGAGCTTTACACTGAGATTCGGGATTAACTGTGTTCCCGCAGCTTTACACTGGGATTCGGGATTTACTGTGTTCCCGAAGCTTTATGCTGGGACTTGGGATTAACAGTGTTCATGGAGCTTTACACTGGGATTCGGGATTAACTGTATTCCTGGAACTTTACACAAGGATTCGGGATTAATTGTGTCCCTGAAGTTTTACACTGGGATTGACTGTGTTCCCGGAGCTTTACACTGGGATTCGGGATTAACTGCGTTCCTGGAGTTTTACAGTAGTATTCGGGATTAACTGCGTTCCCGGAGATTTACACTGCCATTCGGGATTAATAGTGTTCCAGGTGCTTTATGCTGGGAATCGGGATTGACTGTGTTCCCGGAGCTTTACACTGGGATTCGGGATTAACTGCGTTCCTGGAGTTTTCCAGTAGTATTCGGGATTAACTGTGTTCCCGGAGTTTTACACTGGGACTCGGAATTAACTGTGTTCCCGGAGCATTACACTGGGATTCGGGATTAACTGTGTTCCCGGAGCTTTACATTGGGATTCGGGATTAACTGTGTTCCTGGAGCTTTACACAGGGATTCGGGAATAACTGTATTCCCGGAACATTACACTAGGATTCCGGGATTAACTGTGTTCCCGGAGCTTTACACTAGTATTCGGGATTAATTGTGTTCCCGGAGTTTTACACTGCGATTCGGGATTAATTGTGTTCCTGGAGTTTTGCACTGGGATTTGGGATTAACTGTATTAACGGAGCTTTACATTGGGATTCGGGATTAACTGTGTTCCCGGAGTTTTACACTGGGACTCGGGGTTAACTGTTTATCCGGAGCTTTACACTGGGATTCAGTATTAACTGTGTTCCCGGAGCTTTACATTGGGATTCGGGATTAACTGTGTTCCCGGAGCTTTACACTGGGATTTGGGATTACCTATGTTCCCGGAGCTTTACACTGGGATTCGGGATTAACTGTGTTCCCGGAGTTTTACACTGGGATTCGGGATTAACTGTGTTCCCGGAGCTTTCCACTGGGATTTGGGATTAACTGTGTTCCCGGAGCGTTGCACTGGGATTTGGGATTAACTGAGTTCCTGGAGCTTTATGCTGGGATTCGGGATTAACTGCGTTCCCAGAGCTCTACACTGGGATTTGGGATTAACTGTGTTCCTGGAGCTTTACACTGGGATTCGGGGTTAACTGTGTTCCTGGAGAATTATGCTGGGACTCGGGATTAACTGTGTTTTCATATCATAGATCATAGAATTTACAGTGCTGAAGGAGGCCATTCGGCCCATCGAGTCTGCACCGGCTCTTGGAAAGAGCACCCTACCCAAGGTCCACACCTCCACCCTATCACCATAACCCAGTAACCCCACCCAACACTAAGGGCAATTTTGGACTCTCAGGGCAATTTATCATGGCCAATCCACCTAACCTGGAGCCGTACACTGGGATTCAGGATTAATTGTGTTCCCAGAGCTCTACACTCGGATTTGGGATTAACTGTGTTCCCGGATCTTTACACTGGGATTCGGGATTAACTGTGTTCCTGGAACTTTACACAAGGATTTGGGATTAATTGTGTTCCCTAATTTTACACTGGGATTAACTGTGTTCCCGGAGCTTTGCACTGGGATTCGGGATTAACTGTGTTCCCGGAGATTTACACTGCGTTTCGGGATTAATTGTGTTCCAGGAGCTTTATACTGGGACTTGGGATTAACTGTGTTCCTGGAGCTTTACACTGGGATTCGGGATTAACTGTGTTCCTGGAGCTTTATGCTGGGACTCGGGATTAACTGTGTTCCTGGAGTTTTACACTGGGATTTGGGATTAACTGTGTTCCCGGAGCTTTACATTGGGATTCGGGATTACCTGTGTTCCTGGAGTTTTACTCTGGGATTCGGGATTAACTGTGTTCCTGGAGCTTTATGCTGGGATTCGGGATTAACTGTGTTCCTGGAGCTTTATGCTGGGACTCGGGATTAACTGTGTTCCTGGATCTTTACACTGGGATTCGGGATTAACTGTGTTCCCGGAGCTTTACACTGGGATTCGGGATTACCTGCGTTTACGGAGCTTTACACTGAGATTCGGGATTAACTGTGTTCCCGCAGCTTTACACTGGGATTCGGGATTTACTGTGTTCCCGAAGCTTTATGCTGGGACTTGGGATTAACAGTGTTCATGGAGCTTTACACTGGGATTCGGGATTAACTGTATTCCTGGAACTTTACACAAGGATTCGGGATTAATTGTGTCCCTGAAGTTTTACACTGGGATTGACTGTGTTCCCGGAGCTTTACACTGGGATTTGGGATTAACTGCGTTCCTGGAGTTTTACAGTAGTATTCGGGATTAACTGTGTTCCCGGAGTTTTACACTGGGACTCGGAATTAACTGTGTTCCCGGAGCATTACACTGGGATTCGGGATTAACTGTGTTCCCGGAGCTTTACATTGGGATTCGGGATTAACTGTGTTCCTGGAGCTTTACACAGGGATTCGGGAATAACTGTATTCCCGGAACATTACACTAGGATTCCGGGATTAACTGTGTTCCCGGAGCTTTACACTAGTATTCGAGATTAATTGTGTTCCCGGAGTTTTACACTGCGATTCGGGATTAATTGTGTTCCTGGAGTTTTGCACTGGGATTTGGGATTAACTGTATTCCCGGAGCTTTACATTGGGATTCGGGATTAACTGTGTTCCCGGAGTTTTACACTGGGACTCGGGGTTAACTGTTTATCCGGAGCTTTACACTGGGATTCAGTATTAACTGTGTTCCCGGAGCTTTACATTGGGATTCGGGATTAACTGTGTTCCCGGAGCTTTACACTGGGATTTGGGATTACCTATGTTCCCGGAGCTTTACACTGGGATTCGGGATTAACTGTGTTCCCGGAGTTTTACACTGGGATTCGGGATTAACTGTGTTCCCAGAGATTTACACTGGGATTTGGGATTACCTGTGTACCCAGATCTTTATACTGGGATTTGGGATTACCTATGTTGCCGGAGCTTTACACTGGGATTTGGGATTAACTGTGTTCCTGGAACTTTACACAAGGATTCGGGATTAATTGTTTTCCTGAAATTTTACACTGGGATTAACTCTGTTCCCAGAGCTTTACACTGGGATTCGGGATTAACTGCGTTTCTAGAGTTTTACACTAGTTTCGGGATTAACTGTGTTCCCGGAGATTTACACTGCGTTTCGGGATTAATTGTGTTCCAGGAGCTTTATACTGGGACTCGGGATTAACTGTGTTCCTGGAGCTTTACACTGGGATTCGGGATTAACAGTGTTACTGGAGCTTTATGCTGGGACTCGGGATTAACTGTGTTCCTGGAGTTTTATGCTGGGATTCGGGATTAACTGTGTTCCCGGAGCTTTACACTGGGATTCAGGATTACCTGCGTTTACGGAGCTTTACACTGAGATTCGGGATTAACTGTGTTCCCGCAGCTTTACACTGGGATTCGGGATTTACTATGTTCCCGAAGCTTTATGCTGGGACTTGGGATTAACAGTGTTCATGGAGCTTTACACTGGGATTCGGGATTAACTGTATTCCTGGAACTTTACACAAGGATTCGGGATTAATTGTGTCCCTGAAGTTTTACACTGGGATTAACTCTGTTCCCGGAGCTTTACACTGGGATTCGGGATTAACTGCGTTCCTGGAGTTTTACAGTAGTATTCGGGATTAACTGCGTTCCCGGAGATTTACACTGCCATTCGGGATTAATAGTGTTCCAGGTGCTTTATGCTGGGAATCGGGATTGACTGTGTTCCCGGAGTTTTACACTGGGATTCGGGATTAACTGCGTTCCTGGAGTTTTCCAGTAGTATTCGGGATTAACTGTGTTCCCGGAGTTTTACACTGGGACTCGGAATTAACTGTGTTCCCGGAGCATTACACTGGGATTCGGGATTAACTGTGTTCCCGGAGCTTTACATTGGGATTCGGGATTAACTGCGTTCCCGGAGCTTTACACTAGTATTCGGGATTAATTGTGTTCCCGGAGATTTACACTGCGATTCGGGATTAATTGTGTTCCCGGAGCTTTACATTGGGATTCGGGATTAACTGTGTTCCCGGAGTGTTACACTGGGACTCGGGGTTAACTGTTTATCCGGAGCTTTACATTGGGATTTGGGATTAGCTATGTTCCCGGAGCTTTACACTGGGATTCGGGATTAACTGTGTTCCCGGAGTTTTACACTGGGATTCGGGATTACCTGTGTACCCAGATCTTTATACTGGGATTTGGGATTACCTATGATGCCGGAGCTTTACACTGGGATTTGGGATTAACTGTGTTCCTGGAACTTTACACAAGGATTCGGGATTAATTGTTTTCCTGAAATTTTACACTGGGATTAACTCTGTTCCCAGAGCTTTACACTGGGATTCGGGACTAACTGCGTTCCAGGAGTTTTACACTAGTATTCGGGATTAACTGTGTTCCCGGAGATATACACTGCGATTCGGGATTAATTGTGTTCCAGGAGATTTATGCTGGGACGTGGGATTAACTGTGTTCCCGCAGCTTTACACTGGGATTCGGGATTCACTGTGTCCCCGAAGCATTATGCTGGGACCCGGGATTAACAGTGTTCCTGGAGCTTTATGCTGGGACTTGGGATTAACAGTGTTCCTGGAGCTTTACACTGGGATTCGGGATTAACTGTATTCCTGGAACTTTACACAAGGATTCGGGATTAATTGTGTCCCTGAAGTTTTACACTGGGACTGACTGTGTTCCCGGAGCTTTACACTGGGATTCGGGATTAACTGCGTTCCTGGAGTTTTACAGTAGTATTCGGGATTAACTGCGTTCCCGGAGATTTACAATGCCATTCGGGATTAATAGTGTTCCAGGAGCTTTATGCTGGGACTCGGGATTAACTGTGTTCCTGGAGTTTTACACTGGGATTCGGGATTAACTGTGTTCCCGGAACTTTACATTGGGATTCGGGATTAACTGTGTTCCTGGAGCTTTACACAGGGATTCAGGATTAACTGTGTTCCCGGATCTTTACACTAGTATTCGGGATTAATTGTGTTCCCGGAGCTTTACACTGGGATTCAGGATTAACTGTGTTCCTGGAGCTTTATACTGGGATTTGGGATTACCTATGTTCCCGGAGCTTTGCACAAAGATTCGGGATTAATTGTGTCCCTGAAGTTTTACACTGGGATTAACTGTGTTCCCGGAGCTTTACACTGGGATTCGGGATTAACTGCGTTCCTGGAGTTTTACAGTAGTATTCGGGATTAACTGCGTTCCCGGAGATTTACACTGCCATTCGGGATTAATAGTGTTCCAGGAGCTTTATGCTGGGACTTGGGATTAACTGTGTTCCTGGAGCTTTACACTGGGATTCGGGATTAACTGTGTTCCTGGAGCTTTATGCTGGGATTCGGGATTAACTGTGCTCCTGGAGCTTTACACTTGGATTCGGGATTAACTGTGTTCCTGGAGCTTTACACTGGGAATCGGGATTAACTGTTTTCCTGGAGTTTTACACTGGGATTCGGGATTAACTGTGTTCCCAGAGCTTTACACTGGGATTCGGGATTAACCGTGTTCCCAGATCTTTAAACTGGGATTCGCGATTAACTGTGTTCCCGAAGTTTTACACTGGGACTCGGGATCAACTGTGTTCCCGGAGTTTTACACTGCGACTCGGAATTAACTGTGTTCCCGGAGTATTAAACTGGGATTCGGGATTAACTGTGTCCCCGGAGCTTTACATTGGGATTCGGGATTAACTGTGTTCCTGGAGCTTTACACAGGGATTCAGGATTAACTGTGTTCCCGGAGCATTACATTGGATTCGGGATTAACTGTGTTCCCGGAGCTTTACACTAGTATTCAGGATTAATTGTGTTCCCGGAGATTTACACTGCGATTCGGGATTAATTGTGTTCCTGGAGTTTTACACTGGGATTTGGGATTAACTATTCCCAGAGCTTTACATTGGGATTCGGGATTAACTGTGTTCCCAGAGTTTTACACCGGGACTCGGAGTTAACTGTGTTCCCGGAGCTTTACACTGGGTTTTGGGATTAACTGTGTTCCCGGAGATTTACATTGGTGTTCGGGATTAACTGTGTTCCCGGAGCTTTACATTGGGATTTGGGATTACCTGTGTTCCCGGAGCTTTACACTGGGATTCGGGATTAACTGTGTTCCCGGAGTTTTACACTGGGATTAGCTGTGTTCCCAGAGGTTTACACAGAGATTTGGGATTACCTGTGCACCCAGATCTTCATACTGGGATTTGGGATTACCTATGTTGCCGGAGCTTTACACTGGGATTTGGGATTAACTGTGTTCCTGGAACTTTACACAAGGATTCGGGATTAATTGTGTTCCTGAAATTTTACACTGGGATTAGCTCTGTTCCCGGAGCTTTACACTGGGATTTGGGATTAACTGCGTTCCTGGAGTTTTACACTAGTATTCGGGATTAACTGTGTTCCCGGAGATTTACACATGCGATTCGGGATTAATTGTGTTCCAGGAGCTTTATGCTGGGACGTGGGATTAACTGTGTTGCTGGAGCTTTACACTGGGATTTGGGATTTACTGTGTTCCCGGTGCGTTACACTGGGATTTTGGATTACATAGAACATAGAAAATACAGCACAGAACAGGCCCTTCGGCCCACAATGTTGTGCCGAACCTTTGTCCTAGATTAATCATAGATTATCATTGAATTTACAGTGCAGAAGGGGGCCATTCGGCCCTTTGAGTCTGCACCGGCTCTTGGAAAGAGCACCCTACCCAAACTCAACACCTCCACCCAACACCAAGGGCAATTTGGATATTAAGGGCAATTTATCATTGGCCAATTCACCTAACCCGCACATCTTTGGACTGTGGGAGGAAACCGGAGCACCCGGAGGAAACCCACGCAGACACGGGGAGGACGTGCAGACTCCGCACAGACAGTGACCCAAGCCGGAATCGAACCTGGGACCCTGGAGCTGTGAAGCAATTGTGCTATCCACAATGCTACCGTGCTGCCCTTAAGAACAAATAAATCTACACTATATAATTTTACCGTAATCCATGTCCCTATCCAATAGCTGCTTGAAGGTCCCTAATGTTTCCGACTCAACTACTTCCACAGGCATTGCATTCCATGCCCCCACTACTCTCTGGGTAAAGAACCTACCTCTGATATCCCTCCTATATCTTCCACCTTTCACCTTAAATTTATGTCCCCTTGTAATGGTGTGTTCCACCCGGGGAAAAAGTCTCTGACTGTCTACTCTATCTATTCCCCTGATCATCTTATAAACCTCTATCAAGTCGCCCCTCATCCTTCTCCGCTCTAATGCGAAAAGGCCTAGCACCCTCAATCTTTCCTCGTAAGACCTACTCTCCATTCCAGGCAACATCCTGGTAAATCTTCTTTGCACCT
This sequence comes from Scyliorhinus torazame, assembly GCF_047496885.1. NCBI lineage: Eukaryota > Metazoa > Chordata > Chondrichthyes > Carcharhiniformes > Scyliorhinidae > Scyliorhinus > Scyliorhinus torazame. Next base: position 1,228,597 of record NC_092707.1, on the reverse strand, counting down.
TTTCCAGAGCTTCCACATCCTTCCTAAAATGAGGCGACCAGAACTGTACACAGTACTCCAAATGTGGCCTTACCAAAGTTTTGTACAGCTGCATCATCACCTCACGGCTCTTAAATTCAATCCCTCTGTTAATGAACGCGAGCACACCATAGGCCTTCTTCACAGCTCTATCCACTTGAGTGGCAACTTTCAAAGATGTATGAACATAGACCCCAAGATCTCTCTGCTCCTCCACATTGCCAAGAACTCTACCGTTAACCCTGTATTCCGCATACATATTTGTCCTTCCAAAATGGACAACCTCACACTTTTCAGGGTTAAACTCCATCTGCCACTTCTCAGCCCAGCTCTGCATCCTATCTATGTCTCTTTGCAGCCGACAACAGCCCTCCTTACTATCCACAACTCCACCAATCTTGGTATCGTCTGCAAATTTACTGACCCACCCTTCAACTCCCTCATCCAAGTCATTAATGAAAATCACAAACAGCAGAGGACCCAGAACTGATCCCTGCGGTACGCCACTGGTAACTGGGATCCAGGCTGAATATTTGCCATCCACCACCACTCTCTGACTTCTATCGATTAGCCAGTTCATTATCCAACTGGCCAAATTTAACACTATCCCATGCCTCCTTACTTTCTGCATAAGCCTACCATGGGGAACTTTATCAAATGCCTTACTAAAATCCATGTACACTACATCCACTGCTTTACCTTCATCCACATGCTTGGTCACCTCCTCAAAGAATTCAATAAGATTTGTAAGGCAAGACCTACCCCTCACAAATCCGTGCTGACTATCCCTAATCAAGCAATGTCTTTCCAGATGCTCAGAAATCCTATCCTTCAGTACCCTTTCCATTACTTTGCCTACCACCGAAGTAAGACTAACTGGCCTGTAATTCCCAGGGTTATCCCTAGTTCCTTTTTTGAAGAGGGGCACGACATTCGCCACTCTCCAATCCCCTGGTACCACCCCTGTTGACAGTGAGGACGAAAAGATAATTGCCAACGGCTCTGCAATTTCATCTCTTGCTTCCCATAGAATCCTTGGATATATCCCGTCAGGCCCGGGGGACTTGTCTATCCTCAGGTTTTTCAAAATGCCCAACACATCTTCCTTCCTAACAAGTATTTCCTTGAGCTTACCAATCTGTTTCACACTGTCCTCTCCAACAATATCGCCCCTCTCATTTGTAAATACAGAAGAAAAATACTCATTCAAGACCTCTCCTATCTCTTCAGACTCAATACACAATCTCCCGCTACTGTCCTTGATCGGACCTACCCTCGCTCTAGTCATTCTCATATTTCTCACATATGTGTAAAAGGCCTTGGGGTTTCCTTGATCCTACCTGCCAAAGATTGTTCATGCCCTCTCTTAGCTCTCCTAATCCCTTTCTTCAGTTCCCTCCTGGCTATCTTGTATCCCTCCAATGCCCTGTCTGAACTTTGTTTCCTCAGCCTCACATAAGTCTCCTTTTTCCTCTTAACAAGACATTCAACCTCTCTTGTCAACCATGGTTCCCTCACTCGACCATCTCTTCCCTGCCTGACAGGGACATACATATCAAGGACACGTTGCACCTGTTCCTTGAACAAGTTCCACATTTCACTTGTGTCCTTCCCTGCCAGCCTATGTTCCCAACTTATGCACTTCAATTCTTGTCTGACAGCATCGTATTTACCCTTCCCCCAATTGTAAACCTTGCCCTGTTGCACGTACCTATCCCTCTCCATTACTAAAGTGAAAGTCACAGAATTGTGGTCACTATCTCCAAAATGCTCCCCCACTAACAAATCTATCACTTGCCCTGGTTCATTACCCAGTACTAAATCCAATATTGCCCCTCCTCTGGTCGGACAATCTACATACTGTGTTAGAAAAGCTTCCTGGACACACTGCACAAACACCACCCCATCCAAACTATTTGATTTAAAGAGTTTCCACTCAATATTTGGGAAGTTAAAGTCGCCCATGACTACTACCCTATGACTTCTGCACCTTTCCAAAATCTGTTTCCCAATCTGTTCCTCCACATCTCTACTACTATTGGGGGGCCTATAGAAAACTCCTAACAAGGTGACTGCTCCTTTCCTATTTCTGACTTCAACCCATACTACCTCAATAGGGTGATACTCCTCGAACTGCCTTTCTGCAGATGTTATACTATCTCTAATTAATAATGCCACCCTCCCCACCACTTTTACCACCCTCCCTAATCTTATTGAAACATCTATAACCAGGGACCTCCAACAACCATTTCTGCCCCTCTTCTATCCAAGTTTCCGTGATGGCCACCACATCGTTGTCCCAAGTACCGATCCATGCCTTAAGTTCACCCACCTTATTCCTGATGCTTCTTGCGTTGAAGTATACACACTTCAACCCATCTCCGTGCCTGCAAGTACTCTCCTTTGTCAGTGTTCCCTTCCCCACTGCCTCATTACACGCTTTGGCGTCCTGAATATCGGCTACCTTAGTTGCTGGACTACAAATCCGGTTCCCATTCCCCTGCCAAATTAGTTTAAACCCTCCCGAAGAGTACTAGAAAACCTCCCTCCCAGGATATTGGTGCCCCTCTGGTTCAGATGCAACCCGTCCTGCTTGTACAGGTCCCACCTTCCCCAGAATGCGCTCCAATTATCCAAATACCTGAAGCCCTCCCCCCTACACCATTCCTGCAGCCACGTGTTCAGCTGCACTCTCTCCCAATTCCTAGCCTCGCTATCACGTGGCACCGGCAACAAACCAGAGATGACAACTCTGCCTGTCCTGGCTTTTAACTTCCAGCCTAACTCCCTAAACTTGTTTATTACCTCCACACCCCTTTTCCTACCTATGGCGTTGGTACCAATGTGCACCACGACTTCTGGCTGCTCCCCCTCCCCCTTAAGGATCCTGAAGACACGATCCGAGACATCCCTGGCCCTGGCACCCGAGAGGCAACATACCTTCCGGGAGTCTCGCTCGCGACCACAGAATCTCCTATCTATTCCCCTAACCATTGAATCTCCTACAACTATTGCTTTTCTATTCTCCCCCCTTCCCTTCTGAGCCCCAGAGCCAGACTCAGTGCCAGAGATCTGGCCGCTAGGGCCTTCCCCCGGTAGGTCAACCCCCCCAACAGCATCCAAAACGGTATACTTGTTTTGAAGGGGAACGGCCACGAGGGATCCCTGCACTTTCTGCCTGTTTGTTTTTTTCCCCCTGACTGTAACCCAGCTATTCTTGTCCTGTACCTTGGGTGTGGTTACCTCCCTGTAACTCTTTTCAATCACCCCCTCTGCCTCCCGGATGATCCGAAGTTCATCCAGCTTCAGCTCCAGTTCCCTAACACGGTCTTTGAGGAGCTGAAGTTGGGTGCACTTCCCGCAGGTATAGTCAGTGGGGACACCGGTGGTATCCCTCACCACCCACATCCTACAGGAGGAGCATGTAACTGGCCTAGCCTCCATCCCCTCTTACCTGACAGAATATAGCTGCCGTGTGGACTAACTAGATCTCCGCCCTCCGACTCTGCTCCCAGTCAGCTACACTTTCTGTAAACTCCTGGCTCTCTTCGCACTCTTTGCGGAAATGTCGGAAACAAAATGAAAGGAGCACCTTACTCCCTCCTCACCTAACTCCCTCGGCCACCAAACTCTCACTATCGCACTCAAATGCACCAAATTCAGCACTCTCTCGGTCACCAAACTCTTACTATAGCACTCAAAATGCACCAAATTCAGCACTCAGTGCAAACAAAGTCTGCACTGTAGGGGATCACTTTTATACTGTGAATCTAGCCTCTGAAAAACTGGCCTAATCCAATTAACTAATTAACAAGCTCCAGCTGCAAGTGCCTACAAGTAGAAGCCTGTTTAAAGCTGATTGAAAATTCACCTTCTTCTAAACCAAACAGCAACTTTTAAGTTAATGAACTAAATAAAAGAAAGACTAAACTTTAGATAAAAATGAAGCCTTATACTCCCTCGGTCACCAAACTCTCACTATCGCACTCAAATGCACCAAATTCAGCACTCAGTGCAAAACGAAGACATTACCTATGTTCCCGGAGCTTTACACTGGGATTCGGGATTAACTGTGTTCCCGGAGCTTTCCACTGGGATTTGGGATTAACTGTGTTCCCGGAGCTTTGCACTGGGATTTGGGGTTACCTGTGTCCCCGGAGTTTTACACTCGGATTTGGGATCAACTGTGATCCCGGAGTTTTACACTGGGATGTGGGATTAATTGTGTTCCCGGAGCTTTACGCTGGGATTTGGGATTAACTGTGTTCCTGGAGCTTCACACTGCGATTCGGATTAACAGTGTTCCCGGAGTTTTATACTGGGACTCGGGATTAACTGTGTTCCTGGAGCTTTACACTGGGACTCGGGATTAACTGTGTTCCCGGTGCTTCACACTGCGATTCGGGATTAACAGTGTTCCCGTAGTTTTATACTGGGACTCGGGATTAACTGTGTTCCTGGAGCTTTACACTCGGATTTGGGATTAATTGTGTTCCTCGAGCTTTCCACTGGGATTTGGGATTAACTGTGTTCCCAGGGTTTTACACTGGGATTCGGGATTAACTGTGTTCCTGGAGCTTCACACTGCGATTCGGGATTAACTGTGTTCCGGGAGCTTTACACGGGGATTTGGGATTAACTGTGTTCCCAGAGTTTTACACTGGGATGTGGGATTAATTGTGTTCCCGGACCTTTACGCCAGGATTTGGGATCAACTGTGTTCCTAGAGCTTTCCACTGGGATTCGGAATTTACTGTCTTCCCGGGGTTTTACACTGTGACTCCGGATTAACTGTGTTCCCGGAGCTTTGCACTGGGATTTGGGGTTCCCTGTGTTTTCGGACCTTTAAACTGGGATTCTGGATTAACTGTGTTCCCGGAGCTTTAAACTGGGATTCTGGATTAACTGTGTTCCCGGAGCATTACACTGGGATACAGGATTAACTGTGTTCCCGGAGCTTTACACTAGGATACGGGATCAACATATGTTCCTGGAGCTTTCCACTGGGATTTGGGATTGACTGTGTTCCCGGGGTTTTACACTGGGATTCGGGATTAACTGTGATCCCGGAGTTTTACGCTGGGATTCGGGATTAAATGTGTCCCCGAAGCTTTAAACTGGGATTCGGGATTAACTGTGTTCCCGGAGCATTACACTGGGATTCGGGATTAACTGTGTTCCCGGAGCATTACACTGGGATTCGGGATTAACTGTGTTCCCGGAGCTTTACACTAGGATTCGGGATGAACATATGTTCCTGGAGCTTTCCACTGGGATTTGGGATTAACTGTGTTCCCGGGGTTTTACATTGGGATTCGGGATTAACTGTGTTCCCGGAGTTTTACGCTGGGATTCAGGATTTTCTGTGTTCCCGGAGTTTTACACTGGGACTCCGGATTAACTGTGTTTAGGAGCTTTACACTGGGATATGGGATTAACTCTGTTCTTGGAGCGTTACACTGGGATTCGGGATTCACTGAGTTCCCGGAGCTTTACCCTCGGATTTGGGATTAACTGTGTTCCCGGAGTTTTACACTGGGATTCAGGATTAACAGTGTTTCCGGGATTTTACACTGGGATTGGGGATTAACTGTGTTCCCGGAGCTTTACACTGGGATTGGGGATTAACAGTGTTCCCGGAGCTTCAAACTGGGATTCGGGATTAACTGTGTTCCCGGAGCTTTACACTGGGATTCGGGATTAACTGTGTTCCCGGAGCTTTACACTGGGATTCGGGATCAAATGTGTTCCAGGAGCTTTCCACTTGGACTTGGGATTAACTGTGTTCCCGTGGTTTTACACTGGGATTCAGGTTAACTGTGTTCCCGGAGTTATACGCTGGGATTCGGGATTTACTGTGTTCCCGGAGTTTTACACTGGGACTCCGGATTAACTGTGTTCCCGGAGCTTTACACTCGGATTTGGGATTAACCGTATTCCCGGAGCTTTACACGGGGTTACGGGATTAACTGTGTTCCTGGAGTTTTACACTAGGATTCGGGATTTACTGTGTTCCCGGAGCTTTACAGTGGGATTCGGGATGAACATATGTTCCTGGAGCTTTCCACTGGGATTTGGGATTAACTGTTTTCCCGGGGTTTTACACTGGGATTCGGGATTAACTGTGTTCCCGAAGTTTTACACTGGGACTCCGGATTAACTGTGTTCCGGAGCTTTACACTGGGATATGGGATTAACTCTGTTCCTGGAGCTTTACACTGGGATTCGGGATTAACAGTGTTTCCGGGGTTTTACACTGGGACTCCGGATTAACTGTGTTCCCGGAGCTTTACACTGGGATTCAGGATTAACTGTGTTCCCGGAGCTTTACACTGGGATTGGGGATTAACTGTGTTCCTGGAGCTTTCCACTGGGATTTGGGATTAACTGTGTTCCCAGGGTTTTACACTGTGACTCCGGATTAACTGTGTTCCCAGAGCTTTGCACTGGGATTTGGGGTTCCCTGTGTTCCCGGAGCTTTAAACTGGGCTATGGGATTAACTGTGTTCCTGGAGCTTTAAACTGGGATTCGGGATTAACTGTGTTCCCGGAGCTTTAAACTGGGATTCGGTATTAACTGTGTTCCCGGAGCTTTACACTGGGATTAACTGTGTTCCTGGAGATTTCCACTGGGATTTGGGATTAACTTTTTTCCCGGGGTTTTACACTGGGATTCGGGATTAACTGTGTTCCCGGAGTTATACGCTGGGATTCGGGATTTTCTGTGTTCCCGGAGTTTTACACTGGGACTCCGGATTAACTGTGTTCCCGGAGCTTTACACTGGGATTAACTGTGTTCCTGGAGCTTTACACTAGGATTTGGGATCAACATATGTTCCTGGAGATTTCCACTGGGATTTGGGATTAACTTTTTTCCCGGGGTTTTACACTGGGATTCGGGATTAACTGTGTTCCCGGAGTTATACGCTGGGATTCGGGATTTTCTGTGTTCCCGGAGTTTTACACTGGGACTCCGGATTAACTGTGTTCCGGCGCTTTACACTGGGATTCGGGATTAACTGTGTTCCCGGAGCTTCACACTGGGATTCGGGATTAACTGTGTTCCCGGAGCTTTACACTGGGTTTCAGGATTAACTGTGTTCCCGGAGCTTCACACTGGGATTCGGGATTAACTGTGTTCCCGGAGCTTTACCCTCGGATTTGGGATTAACTGTGTTCCCGGAGCTTTACACTGGGATTCGGGATTAACTGTGTTCCCGGAGCTTTACACTGGGATTCGGGATTAACTGTGTTCCCGGAGCTTTACACTGTGATTCGGGATCAAATGTGTTCCAGGAGCTTTCCACTTGGAGTTGGGATTAACTGTGTTCCCATGGTTTTACACTGGGATTCGGGATTAACTGTGTTCCCGGAGTTATACGCTGGGATTCGGGATTAACTGTGTTCCCGGAGTTTTACACTGAGACTCCGGATTAACTGTGTTCCCGGAGCTTTACACTCAAAGAACAAAGAACAAAGAAAAGTACAGCACAGGAACAGGCCCTTCGGCCCTCCAAGCCCGTGCCGACCATGCTGCCCGTCTAAACTAAAATCTTCTACACTTCCTGGGTCCGTATCCCTCTATTCCCATCCTATTCATGTATTTGTCAAGATGCCCCTTAAATGTCCCTATCGTCCCTGCTTCCACTACCTCCTCCGGTAGCGAGTTCCAGGCACCCACTACCCTCTGCGTAAAAAACTTGCCTCGTACATCTACTCTAAACCTTGCCCCTCTCACCTTAAACCTATGCCTCCTAGTAATTGACCCCTCTACCCTGGGGAAAAGCCTCTGACTATCCACTCTGTCTATGCCCCTTATAATTTTGTAGACCTCTATCAGGTGGCCCCTCAAGTCGGATTTGGGATTAACCGTATTCCCTGAGCTTTACAGTGAGATTCGGGATTAACTGTGTTCCCGGAGTTTTATACTGGGATTTGGGATTAATGGTGTTCCTGGAGTTTTACACTTGTATTGCCTCACAATCACACCGAGAGTGACAATGCCTCACACTCACACCGGGAGTGACACCGCCTCACAGTCACACCGGGAGTGACACCGCCTCACACTCACACCCCCTCACACTCACACCGGGAGTGACACCGCCTCACAATCACTCTGGGAGTGACACCGCCTCACACTCACACCGGGAGTGACACCGCCTCACAGTCACACCGGGAGTGACACCGCCTCACAATCACTCCGGGAGTGACACCGCCTCACAATCACACCGAGAGTGACAATGCCTCACAATCACACCGAGAGTGACAATGCCTCACACTCACACCGGGAGTGACACCGCCTCACACTCACACCCCCTCACACTCACACCGGGAGTGACACCGCCTCAAACTCACACCGGGAGTGACACCGCCTCACAATCACACCGAGAGTGACAATGCCTCACACTCACACCCCCTCACACTCACACCGGGAGTGACACCGCCTCACAGTCACACCGGGAGTGACAATGCCTCACACTCATTCCGGGAGTGACAATGCCTCACACTCACACCCCCTCACACTCACACCGGGAGTGACAACGCCTCACACTCACACCGGGAGTGACAATGCCTCACACTCACACCGGGAGTGACACCGCCTCACACTCACACCGGGAGTGACAATGCCTCACACTCACACCGGGAGTGACAACGCCTCACACTCACACCGGGAGTGACACCACCTCACACTCACACCGGGAGTGACAATGCCTCACACTCATACCGGGAGTGACTATGCCTCACACTCACTCCGGGAGTGACACCGCATCACACTCACACCGGGAGTGACACCGCCTCACAATCACTCTGGGAGTGACACCGCCTCACAATCACACCGAGAGTGACAATGCCTCACACTCACACCCCCTCACACTCACACCGGGAGTGACACCTCCTCACAATCACACCGGGAGTGACAATGCCTCACACTCATTCCGGGAGTGACAATGCCTCACACTCACACCCCCTCACACTCACACCGGGAGTGACACCGCCTCACACTCACACCGGGAGTGACAATGCCTCACACTCACACCGGGAGTGACACCGCCTCACACTCACACCGGGAGTGACAACGTCTCACACTCACACCGGGAGTGACAATGCCTCACACTCATACCGGGAGTGACCCACTTCACACTCATACCGGGAGTGACAATGCCTCACACTCATACCGGGAGTGACTATGCCTCACACTCACTCCGGGAGTGACACCGCCTCACACTCACACCGGGAGTGACAATGCCTCACACTCATACCGGGAGTGACTATGCCTCACACACACTCCGGGAGTGACACCGCATCACACTCACACCGGGAGTGACAATGCCTCACACTCACAATGGGAATGACAATTCCTCACACTCACACCGGGAGTGACTATGCCTCACACTCACAAGGGGAGTGACACCACCTCACACTCACTCCAGGAGTGACACCGCCTCACACTGACACCGGGAGTGACAATGACAGACACTCACACCGGGAGTGATAATGCCTCACTCTCTCACCGGAAGTGACAATGCCTCACACTCACACCGGGAGCGACAATGCCTCACGCTCACACCGGGAGTGACAATGCCTCACACTCACACTGGGAGTGACAATGCCTCACACTCACAGCGGGAGTGACACCGCCTCACATTCACACTGGGAGTGACACCGCCTCACACTCACACCGGGAGTGACAATGCTTCACACTCACACCAGGTGTGACAATGCCTCACACTCACACCGGGAGTGACACCATCTCACACTCACACCAGGAGTAACGCTGCCTCACACTCACACCGGGAGTGACACCATCTCACACTCATACCGGGAGTGACACCACCTCACACTCACACCGGGAGTGACACCACCTCACACTCACAATGGGAATGACAATGCCTCACACTCACACCGGGAGTGACGATGCCTCACACTCATACCGGGAGTGACAATGCCTCACATTCACACCCCCTCACACTCACACCGGGCGTGACACCACCTCACACTCCTCCCGGGAGTGACACCACCTCACATTCACACCGGGAGTGACACCACCTCACACTCACAATGGGAATGACAATGCCTCACACTCACACCGGGAGTGACGATGCCTCACACTCATACCGGGAGTGACAATGCCTCACATTCACACCCCCTCACACTCACACCGGGCGTGACACCACCTCACACTCCTCCCGGGAGTGACACCACCTCACATTCACACCGGGAGTGACACCACCTCACACTCACAATGGGAATGACAATGCCTCACACTCACACCGGGAGTGACGATGCCTCACACTCCTCCCGGGAGTGACAATGCATCACACTCACACCGGGAATGACACCGCCTCACATTCACACCGGGAGTGACACCGCCTCACACTCACACCGGGAGTGACAGTGCTTCACACTCACACCAGGTGTGACAATGCCTCACACTCACACTGGGGTGACACGGCTTCAAACTCACCTGACTCCTTCCTCTGCGTTTATAATTCCGTCGCAGGTGTGCTTTATAGTTCTCACTCTTTTTAGACAGATAATAGTAAAGAACACAGTCAGCAACATCCTGTAAACACAAGAAAAACACAGTTTGCAATAAATATAAAAAAGTGCACGCCACAGGACAGAAAGTTCACACTGCACTGACTGATCACAGTTACACTGTCACCTCACACACCGCACTGTCTGATCACAGTTACACTGTAACCTCACACACTGCACTGTCTGTTCACAGTTACACTGTAACCTCACATCCTGCACCGTCTGTTCACAGTTACACTGTAACCTCACACACTTAACCGTCTGATCACAGTTACACTGTAACCTCACACACTGCACTGTCTGATCACAGTTACACTAACCTCACACACTGCACTGTCTGATCACAGTTACACTGTAACCTCACACACTGCACTGTCTGTTCACAGTTACACTGTAACCTCACACACTGCACCGTCTGATCACAGTTACACTGTAACCTCACACACTGCACTGTCTGATCACAGTTACACTAACCTCACACACTGCACTGTCTGATCACAGTTACACTGTAACCTCACACACTGCACTGTCTGATCACAGTTACACTGTAACCTCACACACTGCACTGTCTGATCACAGTTACACTAACCTCACACACTGCACTGTCTGATCACAGTTACACTGTAACCTCACACACTGCACCGTCTGATCACAGTTACACTGTAACCTCACACACTGCACTGTCTGTTCACAGTTACACTGTAACCTCTCACACTGCACTGTCTGATCACAGTTACACTGTAACCTCACACACTGCACCGTCTGATCACAGTTACACTGTAACCTCACACACTGCACTGTCTGATCACAGTTACACTGTAACCTCACACACTGCACTGTCTGATCACAGTTACACTGTAACCTCACACACTGCACTGTCTGTTCACAGTTACACTGTAACCTCTCACACTGCACTGTCTGATCACAGTTACACTGTAACCTCACACACTGCACCGTCTGATCACAGTTACACTGTAACCTCACACACTGCACCGTCTGATCACAGTTACACTGTAACCTCACACACTGCACCGTCTGATCACAGTTACACTGTAACCTCACACACAGCACTGTCTGATCACAGTTACACTGTAACCTCACACACCGCACTGTCTGATCACAGTTACACTGTAACCTCACACACTGCACTGTCTGATCACAGTTACAGTGTAACGTCACACACCGCACTGTCTGTTCACAGTTACACTGTAACATCACACACTGCACTGTCTGATCACAGTTACACTGTAACCTCACACACTGCACTGTGTGTCACAGTTACACTGTAACCTCACACACTGCACTGTGTGTCACAGTTACACTGTAACCTCACACACCGCACTGTCTTCTCACAGTTACACTGTAACCTCACCCACTGCACCGTCTGTTCACAGTTACACTGTAACCTCACACACTGCACTGTCTGATCACAGTTACACTGTAACATCACATACTGCACTGTCTGATCACAGTTACACGGTAACCTCACACACTGCACTGTCTATTCACAGTTCCACGGTAACCTCACACACTGCACTGTCTGTTCACAGTTACACTGTAACCTCACACACTGCACTGTCTGATCACAGTTACACTGTAACCTCACACACTGCACTGTCTGTTCACAGTTACACTGTAACCTCACACACTGCACTGTCTGATCACAGTTACACTGTAACCTCACACACTGCACTGTCTGATCACAGGTACACTGTAAACTCACACACTGCACTGTCTATTCACAGTTCCACGGTAACCTCACACACTGCACTGTCTGTTCACAGTTACACTGTAACCTCACACACTGCACCGTCTGCTCACAGTTACACAGTAACCTCACACACAGCACTGTCTGATCACAGTTACACTGTAACCTCACACACTGCACCGTCTGCTCACAGTTACACAGTAACCTCACACACAGCACTGTCTGTTCACAGTTACACTGTAACCTCACACACTGCACTGTCTGTTCAGTTACACTGTAACCTCACACACTGCACTGTAACCTCACACAGTGCACTGTCTGATCACAGTTACACTGTAACCTCACACACTGCACTGTCTGATCACAGTTACACTGTAACCTCACACACTGCACTGTCTGTCACAGTTACAATGTAACCTCATACACCGCATTGTCTGCTCACAGTTACACTGTAACCTCACACACTGCACCGTCTGATCACAGTTACACTGTAACCTCACACACTGCACCGTCTGATCACAGTTACACTGTAACCTGACACACTGCACAGTCTGATCACAGTTACACTGTAACCTCACACACCGCACTGTCTGCTCACAGTTACACTGTAACCTCACACATAGCACTGTCTGCTCACAGTTACACTGTAACCTCACACACTGCACTGTCTGATCACAGTTACAGTGTAACGTCAAACACTGCACTGTCTGATCACAGTTACACTGTAACCTCACACACTGTACTGTCTGATCAGTTACACTGTAACCTCACATCCTGCACCGTCTGTTCACAGTTACACTGTAACCTCTCACACTGCACTGTCTGTTCACAGTTACAGTGTAACCTCACACACTGCACCATCTGATCACAGTTACAGTGTAACCTCACACACTGCAGCGTCTGATCACAGTTACACTGTAACCTCACACACTGCACTGTCTGTTCAGTTACACTGTAACCTCACACACGGCACTGTCTGATCACAGTTACACGGTAACCTCACACACTGCACTGTCTGTCACAGTTACACTGTAACCTCACACACTGCACTGTCTGATCACAGTTACACTGTTACATCACACACTGCACTGTCTGATCACAGTTACACTGTAACCGCACACACTGTACTGTCTGTCACAGTTACACTGTAACATCACACACTGCACTGTGTGTCACAGTTACACTGTAACCTCACACACCGCACTGTCTTCTCACAGTTACACTGTAACCTCACCCACTGCACCGTCTGATCACAGTTACACTGTAACCTCACACACCGCACTGTCTTCTCACAGTTACACTGTAACCTCACACACTGCACTGTCTGATCACAGTTACACTGTAACCTCACACACTGCACTGTCTGATCACAGTTACACTGTAACCTCACACACTGCACTGTGTGTCACAGTTACACTGTAACCTCACACACCGCACTGTCTTCTCACAGTTACACTGTAACCTCACCCACTGCACCGTCTGTTCACAGTTACACTGTAACCTCACACACTGCACTGTCTGATCACAGTTACACTGTAACATCACATACTGCACTGTCTGATCACAGTTACATGGTAACCTCACACACTGCACTGTCTGATGACAGTTACACGGCAACCTCACACACTGCACTGTCTGTTCACAGTTACACTGTAACCTCACACACTGCACTGTCTGATCACAGTTACACTGTAACATCACATACTGCACTGTCTGATCACAGTTACACGGTAACCTCACACACTGCACTGTCTATTCACAGTTCCACGGTAACCTCACACACTGCACTGTCTGTTCACAGTTACACTGTAACCTCACACACTGCACTGTCTGATCACAGTTACACTGTAACCTCACACACTGCACTGTCTGTTCACAGTTACACTGTAACCTCACACACTGCACTGTCTGATCACAGGTACACTGTAAACTCACACACTGCACTGTCTATTCACAGTTCCACGGTAACCTCACACACTGCACTGTCTGTTCACAGTTACACTGTAACCTCACACACTGCACCGTCTGCTCACAGTTACACAGTAACCTCACACACAGCACTGTCTGATCACAGTTACACTGTAACCTCACACACTGCACCGTCTGCTCACAGTTACACAGTAACCTCACACACAGCACTGTCTGTTCGCAGTTACACTGTAACCTCACACACTGCACTGTCTGATCTTAGTTACACTGTAACCTCACACACTGCACTGTCTGTTCAGTTACACTGTAACCTCACACACTGCACTGTAACCTCACACAGTGCACTGTCTGATCACAGTTACACTGTAACCTCACACACTGCACTGTCTGATCACAGTTACACTGTAACCTCACACACTGCACTGTCTGTCACAGTTACAATGTAACCTCATACACCGCATTGTCTGCTCACAGTTACACTGTAACCTCACACACTGCACCGTCTGATCACAGTTACACTGTAACCTCACACACTGCACCGTCTGATCACAGTTACACTGTAACCTGACACACTGCACAGTCTGATCACAGTTACACTGTAACCTCACACACTGCACTGTCTGTCACAGTTACACTGTAACCTCACACACCGCACTGTCTGCTCACAGTTACACTGTAACCTCACACATAGCACTGTCTGCTCACAGTTACACTGTAACCTCACACACTGCACTGTCTGATCACAGTTACAGTGTAACGTCACACACTGCACTGTCTGATCACAGTTACACTGTAACCTCACACACTGTACTGTCTGATCAGTTACACTGTAACCTCACATCCTGCACCGTCTGTTCACAGTTACACTGTAACCTCTCACACTGCACTGTCTGTTCACAGTTACAGTGTAACCTCACACACTGCACCATCTGATCACAGTTACACTGTAACCTCTCACACTGCACTGTCTGTTCACAGTTACACTGTAACCTCACACACTGCACCATCTGATCACAGTTACAGTGTAACCTCACACACTGCAGCGTCTGATCACAGTTACACTGTAACCTCACACACTGCACTGTCTGTTCAGTTACACTGTAACCTCACACACGGCACTGTCTGATCACAGTTACACGGTAACCTCACACACTGCACTGTCTGTCACAGTTACACTGTAACCTCACACACTGCACTGTCTGATCACAGTTACACTGTTACATCACACACTGCACTGTCTGATCACAGTTACACTGTAACCGCACACACTGTACTGTCTGTCACAGTTACACTGTAACATCACACACTGCACTGTGTGTCACAGTTACACTGTAACCTCACATCCTGCACCGTCTATTCACAGTTACACTGTAACCTCACACACTGCACCATCTGATCACAGTTACAGTGTAACCTCACACACTGCAGCGTCTGATCATAGTTACACTGTAACCTCACAGACTGCACTGTCTGTTCAGTTACACTGTAACCTCACACACTGCACCGTCTGTTCACAGTTACACGGTAACCTCACACACTGCACTGTCTGTTCACAGTTACACTGTAACCTCACACACTGCACTGTCTGATCACAGTTACACTGTAACATCACACACTGCACTGTCTGGTGACAGTTACACGGTAACCTCACACACTGCACTGTCTGTTCACAGTTAAACTGTAACCTCACACACTGCACTGTCTGCTCACAGTTACACTGTAACCTCACACACTGCACTGTCTGTTCACAGTTACACTGTAACCTCACACACTGCACTGTCTGATCACAGTTACACTGTAACATCACACACTGCACTGTCTGTTCACAGTTACACTGTAACCTCACACACTGCACTGTCTGTTCACAGTTACACTGTAACCTCACACACTGCACTGTCTGTTCAGTTACACTGTAACCTCACACACTGCACTGTAAATTCACACACTGCACTGTCTGTTCACATTTACACTGTAACCACACACTGCACCGTCTGATCACAGTTACACTGTAACCTCACACACTGCACTGTCTGATCACAGTTACACTGTAACATCACACACTGCACTGTCTGTTCACAGTTACACTGTAACCTCACACACTGCACTGTCTGTTCACAGTTACACTGTAACCTCACACACTGCACTGTCTGTTCAGTTACACTGTAACCTCACACACTGCACTGTAAATTCACACACTGCACTGTCTGTTCACATTTACACTGTAACCACACACTGCACCGTCTGATCACAGTTACACTGTAACCTCACACAGTGCACTGTCTGATCACAGTTACTCTGTAACCTCACACACTGCACTGTCTGATCACAGTTACCCTGTAACCTCACACACTGCACTGTCTGTCACAGTTACAATGTAACCTCATACACCGCACTGTCTGCTCACAGTTACACTGTAACCTCAAACACAGCACCGTCTGATCGCAGTTACACTGTAAACTGACACACTGCACAGTTTGATCACAGTTACACTGTAACCTCACACACTGCACTGTCTGTCACAGTTACACTGTAACCTCACACACTGCACTGTCTGTTCACAGTTACACTGTAGCCTCACACACTGCACCGTCTGATCACAGTTACACTGTAACCTCACACACTGCACTGTAACCTCACACACTGCACTGTCTGTTCACAGTTACACTGTAGCCTCACACACTGCACCGTCTGATAACAGTTACACTGTAACCTCACACACTGCACTGTCTGATCACAGTTACACTGTACCTCACACACTGCACTGTCTGTCACAGTTACAATGTAACCTCATACACCGCACTGTCTGCTCACAGTTACACTGTAACCTCACACACTGCACCGTCTGATCACAGTTACACTGTAACCTCACACACTGCACCGTCTGATCACAGTTACACTGTAACCTCACACACTACACTGTCTGCTCACAGTTACACTGTAACCTGACACACTGCACCGTCTGATCACAGTTACACTGTAACCTGACACACTGCACAGTCTGATCACAGTTACACTGTAACCTCACACACTACACTGTCTATCACAGTTACACTGTAACCTCACACACCGCACTGTCTGATCACAGTTACACTGTAACCTCACACACAGCACTGTCTGCTCACAGTTACACTGTAACCTCACACACTGCACCGTCTGATCACAGTTACAGTGTAACGTCACACACTGCACTGTCTGATCACAGTTACACTGTAACCTCACACAATGTACTGTCTGATCAGTTACACTGTAACCTCACATCCTGCACCGTCTATTCACAGTTACACTGTAACCTCACACACTGCACCATCTGATCAGTTACAGTGTAACCTCACACACTGCAGCGTCTGATCATAGTTACACTGTAACCTCACAGACTGCACTGTCTGTTCAGTTACACTGTAACCTCACACACTGCACCGTCTGTTCACAGTTACACGGTAACCTCACACACTGCACTGTCTGTTCACAGTTACACTGTAACCTCACACACTGCACTGTCTGATCACAGTTACACTGTAACATCACACACTGCACTGTCTGGTGACAGTTACACGGTAACCTCACACACTGCACTGTCTGTTCAGTTAAACTGTAACCTCACACACTGCACTGTCTGCTCACAGTTACACTGTAACCTCACACACTGCACTGTCTGTTCACAGTTACACTGTAACCTCACACACTGCACTGTCTGATCACAGTTACACTGTAACCTCACACACTGCACTGTCTGTTCACAGTTACACTGTAACCTCACACACTGCACTGTCTGTTCACAGTTACACTGTAACCTCACACACTGCACTGTCTGTTCAGTTACACTGTAACCTCACACACTGCACTGTAAATTCACACACTGCACTGTCTGTTCACATTTACACTGTAACCACACACTGCACCGTCTGATCACAGTTACACTGTAACCTCACACAGTGCACTGTCTGATCACAGTTACTCTGTAACCTCACACACTGCACTGTCTGATCACAGTTACCCTGTAACCTCACACACTGCACTGTCTGTCACAGTTACAATGTAACCTCATACACCGCACTGTCTGCTCACAGTTACACTGTAACCTCACACACAGCACCGTCTGATCGCAGTTACACTGTAAACTGACACACTGCACAGTTTGATCACAGTTACACTGTAACCTCACACACTGCACTGTCTGTCACAGTTACACTGTAACGTCACACACCGCACTGTCTGCTCACAGTTACACTGTAACCTCACTTACAGCACTGTCTGCTCACAGTTACACTGTAACCTCACACACTGCACTGTCTGATCACAGTTACACTGTAACCTCACACACTGCAGCGTCTGATCACAGTTACACTGTAACCTCACACACTGCACTGTCTGATCACAGTTACACGGTAACCTCACACACTGCACTGTCTGTCACAGTTACACTGTAACCTCACACACTGCACTGTCTGATCACAGTTACACTGTTACATCACACACTGCACTGTCTGATCACAGTTACACTGTAACCGCACACACTGTACTGTCTGTCACAGTTACACTGTAACATCACACACTGCACTGTGTGTCACAGTTACACTGTAACCTCACATCCTGCACCGTCTATTCACAGTTACACTGTAACCTCACACACTGCACCATCTGATCACAGTTACAGTGTAACCTCACACACTGCAGCGTCTGATCATAGTTACACTGTAACCTCACAGACTGCACTGTCTGTTCAGTTACACTGTAACCTCACACACTGCACCGTCTGTTCACAGTTACACGGTAACCTCACACACTGCACTGTCTGTTCACAGTTACACTGTAACCTCACACACTGCACTGTCTGATCACAGTTACACTGTAACATCACACACTGCACTGTCTGGTGACAGTTACACGGTAACCTCACACACTGCACTGTCTGTTCACAGTTAAACTGTAACCTCACACACTGCACTGTCTGCTCACAGTTACACTGTAACCTCACACACTGCACTGTCTGTTCACAGTTACACTGTAACCTCACACACTGCACTGTCTGATCACAGTTACACTGTAACATCACACACTGCACTGTCTGTTCACAGTTACACTGTAACCTCACACACTGCACTGTCTGTTCACAGTTACACTGTAACCTCACACACTGCACTGTCTGTTCAGTTACACTGTAACCTCACACACTGCACTGTAAATTCACACACTGCACTGTCTGTTCACATTTACACTGTAACCACACACTGCACCGTCTGATCACAGTTACACTGTAACCTCACACACTGCACTGTCTGTTCACAGTTACACTGTAACCTCACACACTGCACTGTCTGTTCAGTTACACTGTAACCTCACACACTGCACTGTAAATTCACACACTGCACTGTCTGTTCACATTTACACTGTAACCACACACTGCACCGTCTGATCACAGTTACACTGTAACCTCACACAGTGCACTGTCTGATCACAGTTACTCTGTAACCTCACACACTGCACTGTCTGATCACAGTTACCCTGTAACCTCACACACTGCACTGTCTGTCACAGTTACAATGTAACCTCATACACCGCACTGTCTGCTCACAGTTACACTGTAACCTCACACACAGCACCGTCTGATCGCAGTTACACTGTAAACTGACACACTGCACAGTTTGATCACAGTTACACTGTAACCTCACACACTGCACTGTCTGTTCACAGTTACACTGTAGCCTCACACACTGCACCGTCTGATCACAGTTACACTGTAACCTCACACACTGCACTGTAACCTCACACACTGCACTGTCTGTTCACAGTTACACTGTAGCCTCACACACTGCACCGTCTGATAACAGTTACACTGTAACCTCACACACTGCACTGTCTGATCACAGTTACACTGTACCTCACACACTGCACTGTCTGTCACAGTTACAATGTAACCTCATACACCGCACTGTCTGCTCACAGTTACACTGTAACCTCACACACTGCACCGTCTGATCACAGTTACACTGTAACCTCACACACTGCACCGTCTGATCACAGTTACACTGTAACCTCACACACTACACTGTCTGCTCACAGTTACACTGTAACCTGACACACTGCACCGTCTGATCACAGTTACACTGTAACCTGACACACTGCACAGTCTGATCACAGTTACACTGTAACCTCACACACTACACTGTCTATCACAGTTACACTGTAACCTCACACACCGCACTGTCTGATCACAGTTACACTGTAACCTCACACACAGCACTGTCTGCTCACAGTTACACTGTAACCTCACACACTGCACCGTCTGATCACAGTTACAGTGTAACGTCACACACTGCACTGTCTGATCACAGTTACACTGTAACCTCACACAATGTACTGTCTGATCAGTTACACTGTAACCTCACATCCTGCACCGTCTATTCACAGTTACACTGTAACCTCACACACTGCACCATCTGATCAGTTACAGTGTAACCTCACACACTGCAGCGTCTGATCATAGTTACACTGTAACCTCACAGACTGCACTGTCTGTTCAGTTACACTGTAACCTCACACACTGCACCGTCTGTTCACAGTTACACGGTAACCTCACACACTGCACTGTCTGTTCACAGTTACACTGTAACCTCACACACTGCACTGTCTGATCACAGTTACACTGTAACATCACACACTGCACTGTCTGGTGACAGTTACACGGTAACCTCACACACTGCACTGTCTGTTCACAGTTAAACTGTAACCTCACACACTGCACTGTCTGCTCACAGTTACACTGTAACCTCACACACTGCACTGTCTGTTCACAGTTACACTGTAACCTCACACACTGCACTGTCTGATCACAGTTACACTGTAACCTCACACACTGCACTGTCTGTTCACAGTTACACTGTAACCTCATACACTGCACTGTCTGTTCACAGTTACACTGTAACCTCACACACTGCACTGTCTGTTCAGTTACACTGTAACCTCACACACTGCACTGTAAATTCACACACTGCACTGTCTGTTCACATTTACACTGTAACCACACACTGCACCGTCTGATCACAGTTACACTGTAACCTCACACACTGCACTGTCTGTTCACAGTTACACTGTAACCTCACACACTGCACTGTCTGTTCAGTTACACTGTAACCTCACACACTGCACTGTAAATTCACACACTGCACTGTCTGTTCACATTTACACTGTAACCACACACTGCACCGTCTGATCACAGTTACACTGTAACCTCACACAGTGCACTGTCTGATCACAGTTACTCTGTAACCTCACACACTGCACTGTCTGATCACAGTTACCCTGTAACCTCACACACTGCACTGTCTGTCACAGTTACAATGTAACCTCATACACCGCACTGTCTGCTCACAGTTACACTGTAACCTCACACACAGCACCGTCTGATCGCAGTTACACTGTAAACTGACACACTGCACAGTTTGATCACAGTTACACTGTAACCTCACACACTGCACTGTCTGTCACAGTTACACTGTAACGTCACACACCGCACTGTCTGCTCACAGTTACACTGTAACCTCACTTACAGCACTGTCTGCTCACAGTTACACTGTAACCTCACACACTGCACTGTCTGATCACAGTTACACTGTAACCTCACACACTGCACCGTCTGATCGCAGTTACACTGTAAACTGACACACTGCACAGTTTGATCACAGTTACACTGTAACCTCACACACTGCACTGTCTGTCACAGTTACACTGTAACGTCACACACCGCACTGTCTGCTCACAGTTACACTGTAACCTCACTTACAGCACTGTCTGCTCACAGTTACACTGTAACCTCACACACTGCACTGTCTGATCACAGTTACAGTGTAACCTCATGCACTGCACTGTCTGATCACAGTTACACTGTAACCTCACACACTGTACTGTCTGATCAGTTACACTGTAACCTCACATCCTGCACCGTCTGTTCACAGTTACACTGTAACCTCACACACTGCACCATCTGATCACAGTTACAGTGTAACCTCACACACTGCAGCGTCTGATCACAGTTACACTGTAACCTCACACACTGCACTGTCTGTTCAGTTACACTGTAACCTCACACACTGCACCGTCTGTTCACAGTTACACGGTAACCTCACACACTGCACTGTCTGTTCACAGTTACACTGTAACCTCACACACTGCACTGTCTGATCACAGTTACACTGTACCCCCACACACTGCACTGTCTGTTCACAGTTAAACTGTAACCTCACACACTACACTGTCTGATCGCAGTTACACTGTAACCTCACACACTGCACCGTCTGATCACAGTTACACTGTAACACCACACACTGCACTGTCTGGTCACAGTTACACTGTAAACTCACACACTGCACTGTCTGTTCAGTTACACTGTAACCTCACACACTGCAGTGTCTGATCACAGTTACACACTAACCTCACACACTGCACCGTCTGATCACAGTTACACTGTAACCTCACTCACTGCACTGTCTGATCACAGTTACACTGTAACCTCACACACTGTACTGTCTGTCACAGTTACACTGTAACCTCTCACACTGCACTGTCTGATCACAGTTTCACTGTAACCTCACACACTGCACTGTCTGTTCACAGTTACACTGTAACCTCACACACTGCACTGTCTGATCACAGTTACACTGCACCCTCAAACACTGCACTGTCTGTTCAGTTACACTGTAACCTCACACTCTGCACTGTAAACTCACACACTGCTGTGTCTGTTCACAGTTACACTGTAACCTCACACATTGCACTGTCTGCTCAGAGTTACACTGTAACCTCTCACACTGCACTCTCTGTTCAGTTACACTGTAACCTCACATACTTTACTGTCTGCTCACAGTTACACTGTAACCTCACACACTGCACTGTCTGCTCACAGTTACACTGTAACCTCACACACTGCACTGTCTGCTCACAGTTACACTGTAACCTCACACACTGCACTGTCTGCTCACAGTTACACTGTAACCTCATGCACTGCACTGTCTGATCACATTTACACTGCAACTTCATACACTGCACTATCTGATCAGTTACACTGTAACGTCACACACTGCACCGTCTGTTCACAGTTACACTGTAACCTCACACACTGCACCGTCTGATCACAGTTACACTGTAACCTCACACACTGCACTGTCTGTTTAGTTACACTGTAATCTCACACACTGCACTGTAACCTCACACACTGCACTGTCTGTTTAGTTACACTGTAATCTCACACACTGCACTGTAACCTCACACACTGCACTGTCTGTTTAGTTACACTGTAATCTCACACACTGCACTGTAACCTCACACACTGCACTGTCTGTTCACAGTTACACTGTAACCTCATACACTGCACTGTCTGATCGCAGTTACATTGTAACCTCACACACTGCAATCTGTTCACAGTTATACTGTAACCTCACACACTGCACTGTCTGATCACAGTTACACTGTAACCTCTCACACTGCACTGTCTGATCACAGTTACACTGTAACCTCACACACTGCACTGTCTGATCACAGTTACACTGTAACCTCTCACACTGCACTGTCTGCTCACAGTTACACTGTAACCTCACACACTGCACCGTCTGATCACAGTTACACTGTAACCTCACACACTGCACTGTCTGATCCCAGTTACACTGTAACCTCACACACTGCACTGTCTGCTCGCAGTTACACTGTAACCTCACACACTGTACTGTCTGCTCACAGTTACACTGTAACATCACACACTGCACAGTCTGTCACAGTTACACTGTAACCTCACACACTGCACTGTCTGCTCACAGTTACACTGTAACCTCTCACACTGCACTGTCTGTTCAGTTACACCGTAACTTCACACACTGCACTGTCTGCTCACAGTTACACTGTAACCTCACAGCCTGCACTGTCTGATCACAGTTACAGTGTAACCTCACACACTTCACCGTCTGATCACAGTTACACTGTAACCTCACACACTGCACTGACTGATCAGTTACACTGTAACCTCACACACTGCACCGTCTGTTCACAGTTACACTGTTCCCTCTCACACTGCACTGTCTGTTCACAGTTACAGTGTAACCTCACACACTGCACCGTCTGATCACAGTTACAGTGTAACCTCACACACTGCACCGTCTGTTCAGTTACACTGTAACCTCACACACTGCACCGTCTGTTCACAGTTACACGGTAACCTTACACACTGCACTGTCTGTTCACAGTTACACTGTAACCTCACACACTGCACTGTCTGATCATAGTTATACTGTAAACTCACACACTGCACTGTCTGATCACAGTTACACTGTAACCCCACACACTGCACTGTCTGTTCACAGTTACACTGTAACCTCACACACTGCACCGTCTGATCACAGTTACACTGTAACCTCACACACTGCACCGTCTGATCACAGTTACACTGTAACCCCACACACTGCACTGTCTGTTCACAGTTACACTTTAACCTCACACACTGCACTGTCTGATCACAGTTGCACTGTAACCTCACACACTGCACTGCCTGTTCAGTTACACTGTAACCTCACACACTGCACCGTCTGATCCCAGTTACACTGTAACCTCACACACTGTACTGTCTGCTCACAGTTACACTGTAACCTCACACACTGCACAGTCTGTCACAGTTACACTGAAACCTCACACACTGCACTGTCTGCTCACAGTTACACTGTAACCTCTCACACTGCACTGTCTGTTCAGTTACACCGTAGCTTCACACACTGCACTGTCTGCTCACAGTTACACTGTAACCTCACAGCCTGCACTGTCTGATCACAGTTACAGTGTAACCTCACACACTTCACCGTCTGATCACAGTTACACTGTAACCTCACACACTGCACTGACTGATCAGTTACACTGTAACCTCACACACTGCACTGTCTGTTCACAGTTACAGTGTAACCTCACACACTGCACCGTCTGATCACAGTTACAGTGTAACCTCACACACTGCACCGTCTGTTCAGTTACACTGTAACCTCACACACTGCACCGTCTGTTCACAGTTACACGGTAACCTTACACACTGCACTGTCTGTCCACAGTTACACTGTAACCTCACACACTGCACTGTCTGATCATAGTTATACTGTAAACTCACACACTGCACTGTCTGATCACAGTTACACTGTAACCCCACTCACTGCACTGTCTGTTCACAGTTACACTGTAACCTCACACACTGCACTGTCTGATCACAGTTACACTGTAACCTCTCACACTGCACTGTCTGCTCACAGTTACACTGTAACGTCACACACTGCACCGTCTGATCACAGTTACACTGTAACCTCACACACTGCACCGTCTGATCCCAGTTACACTGTAACATCACACACTGCACTGTCTGCTCGCAGTTACACTGTAACCTCACACACTGTACTGTCTGCTCACAGTTACACTGTAACATCACACACTGCACAGTCTGTCACAGTTACACCGTAACTTCACACACTGCACTGTCTGCTCACAGTTACACTGTAACCTCACAGCCTGCACTGTCTGATCACAGTTACAGTGTAACCTCACACACTTCACCGTCTGATCACAGTTACACTGTAACCTCACACACTGCACTGACTGATCAGTTACACTGTAACCTCACACACTGCACCGTCTGTTCACAGTTACACTGTTCCCTCTCACACTGCACTGTCTGTTCACAGTTACAGTGTAACCTCACAGACTGCACCGTCTGATCACAGTTACAGTGTAACCTCACACACTGCACCGTCTGTTCAGTTACACTGTAACCTCACATACTGCACCGTCTGTTCACAGTTACACGGTAACCTTACACACTGCACTGTCTGTTCACAGTTACACTGTAACCTCACACACTGCACTGTCTGATCATAGTTATACTGTAAACTCACACACTGCACTGTCTGATCACAGTTACACTGTAACCCCACACACTGCACTGTCTGTTCACAGTTACACCGTAACCTCACACACTGCACCGTCTGATCACAGTTATCCTGTAACCTCACACACTGCACCGTCTGATCACAGTTACACTGTAACCCCACACACTGCACTGTCTGTTCACAGTTACACTTTAACCTCACACACTGCACTGTCTGATCACAGTTGCACTGTAACCTCACACACTGCACTGCCTGTTCAGTTACACTGTAACCTCACACACTGCACCGTCTGATCCCAGTTACACTGTAACCTCACACACTGCACTGTCTGCTCGCAGTTACACTGTAACCTCACACACTGTACTGTCTGCTCACAGTTACACTGTAACCTCACACACTGCACAGTCAGTCACAGTTACACTGTAACCTCACACACTGCACTGTCTGCTCACAGTTACACTGTAACCTCTCACACTGCACTGTCTGTTCAGTTACACCGTAGCTTCACACACTGCACTGTCTGCTCACAGTTACACTGTAACCTCACAGCCTGCACTGTCTGATCACAGTTACACTGTAACCTCACACACTGCACTGACTGATCAGTTACACTGTAACCTCACACACTGCACTGTCTGTTCACAGTTACAGTGTAACCTCACACACTGCACCGTCTGATCACAGTTACAGTGTAACCTCACACACTGCACCGTCTGTTCAGTTACACTGTAACCTCACACACTGCACCGTCTGTTCACAGTTACACGGTAACCTTACACACTGCACTGTCTGTTCACAGTTACACTGTAACCTCACACACTGCACTGTCTGACCATAGTTATACTGTAAACTCACACACTGCACTGTCTGATCACAGTTACACTGTAACCCCACTCACTGCACTGTCTGTTCACAGTTACACTGTAACCTCACACACTGCACCATCTGATCACAGTTACACTGTAACCTCACACACTGCACCGTCTGATCACAGTTACACTGTAACCCCACACACTGCACTGTCTGTTCACAGTTACACTTTAACCTCACACACTGCACTGTCTGATCACAGTTGCACTGTAACCTCACACACTACACTGCCTGTTCAGTTACACTGTAACCTCACACACTGCACTGTCTGATCACAGTTACACTGTAACATCACACACTGCACCGTCTGATCACAGTTACACTGTAACCTCACACACTGCACTGTCTGATCACAGTTACACTGCAACCTCACACACTGTACTGTCTGTCACAGTTACACTGTAACCTCTCACACTGCACTGTCTGATCACAGTTACACTGCAACCTCACACACTGCACCGTCTGATCACAGTTACACTGTAACCTCACACACTGCACCGTCTGATCACAGTTACACTGTAACCTCAAACACTGCACTGTCTGTCACAGTTACACTGTAACCTCACACATGGCACTGTCTGATCACAGTTACACTGTAACATCACACACTGCACTGTAACCTCACACACTGCACTGTCTGTTCACAGTTACACTGTAGCCTCACACACTGCACCGTCTGATCACAGTTACACTGTAACCTCACACAGTGCACTGTCTGATCACAGTTACACACTAACCTCACACACTGCACTGTCTGATCACAGTTACACTGTAACCTCACACACCGCACTGTCTGTCACAGTTACAATGTAACCTCTTACACCGCACTGTCTGCTCACAGTTACACTGTAACCTCACACACTGAACCGTCTGATCACAGTTACACTGTAACCTCACACACTGCACCGTCTGATCACAGTTACACTGTAACCTCACACACTGCACAGTCTGATCACAGTTACACTGTAACCTCACACACTGCACTGTCTGTCACAGTTACACTATAACCACACACACCGCACTGTCTGCTCACAGTTACACTGTAACCTCACACACAGCACTGTCTGCTCACAGTTACACTGTAACCTCACACACTGCACTGTCTGATCACAGTTACAGTGTAACGTCACACACTGCACTGTCTGATCACAGTTACACTGTAACCTCACACAATGTACTGTCTGATCAGTTACACTGTAACCTCAAATCCTGCACCGTCTGTTCACAGTTACAGTGTAACCTCACACACTGCACCATCTGATCACAGTTACAGTGTAACCTCACACACTGCACCGTCTTTTCACAGTTACACGGTAACCTCACACACTGCACTGTCTGTTCACAGTTACACTGTAACCTCACACACTGCACTGTCTGATCACAGTTACACTGTAACCTCACACACTGCACTGTCTGTTCACAGTTACACTGTAACCTCACACACTGCACTGTCTGCTCACAGTTACACTGTAACCTCACACACTGCACTGTCTGTTCACAGTTACACTGTAACCTCACACACTGCACTGTCTGATCAAAGTTACACTGTAACCTCACACACTGCACTGTCTGTTCAGTTACACTGTAACCTCACACACTGCACTGTAACCTCACACACTGCACTGTCTGTTCACATTTACATTGTAACCACACACTGCACCGTCTGATCACAGTTACACTGTAACATCACACACTGTACTGTCTGTCACAGTTACACTGTAACCTCTCACACTGCACTGTCTGATCACAGTTACACTGCAACCTCACACACTGCACCGTCTGATCACAGTTACACTGTAACCTCACACACTGCACTGTCTGTCACAGTTACACTGTAACCTCACACACTGCACTGTCTGTCACAGTTACACTGTAACCTCTCACATGGCACTGTCTGATCACAGTTACACTGTAACCTCACACACTGCACTGTAACCTCACACACTGCACTGTCTGTTCACAGTTACACTGTAGCCTCACACACTGCACCGTCTGATCACAGTTACACTGTAACCTCACACAGTGCACTGTCTGATCACAGTTACACTGTAACCTCACACACTGCACTGTCTGATCACAGTTACACTGTAACCTCACACACTGCACTGTCTGTCACAGTTACAATGTAACCTCATACACCGCACTGTCTGCTCACAGTTACACTGTAACCTCACACACTGCACCGTCTGATCACAGTTACACTGTAACCTCACACACTGCACCGTCTGCTCACAGTTACACTGTAACCTCACACACCGCACTGTCTGATCACAGTTACACTGTAACCTCACACACCGCACTGTCTGCTCACAGTTACACTGTAACCTCACACACAGCACTGTCTGCTCACAGTTACACTGTTACCTCACACACTGCACTGTCTGATCACAGTTACACTGTAACCTCTCACACTGCACTGTCTGTTCAGTTACACTGTAACCTCACACACTGCACTGTAACCTCACACACTGCACTGTCTGCTCACAGTTACAGTGTAACCTCACACACTGCACCATCTGATCACAGTTACAGTGTAACCTCACACACTGCAGCGTCTGATCACAGTTACACTGTAACCTCACACACTGCACTGTCTGTTCACAGTTACACGGTAACCTCACACACTGCACTGTCTGATCACAGTTACACTGTAACCTCACACACTGCACTGTCTGATCACAGTTACACTGTAACCTCACACACCGCACTGTCTGATCACAGTTACACTGTAACATCACACACTGCACTGTCTGGTGACAGTTACACGGTAACCTCACACACTGCACCGTCTGATCACAGTTACACTGTAACCTCACACACCGCACTGTCTGCTCACAGTTACACTGTAACCGCATACACCGCACTGTCTGATCACAGTTACACTGTAACCTCACACACTGCACTGTCTGTTCACAGTTACACTGTAACCTCACACACTGCACTGTCTGATCACAGTTACACTGTAACCTCACACACTGCACTGTCTGATCACAGTTACACTGTAACCTCACACACTGCACTGTCTGTTCACAGTTACACTGTAACCTCACACACTGCACCGTCTGTTCACAGTTACACTGTAACCTCACACACTGCACTGTCTGATCACAGTTACACTGTAACCTCACACACTGCACTGTCTGATCACAGTTACACTGTAAACTCACACACTGCACTGTCTGATCACAGTTACACTGTAACCTCACACACCGCACTGTCTGATCACAGTTACACTGTAACCTCACACACTGCACTGTCTGATCACAGTTACACTGTAACCTCACACACTGCACTGTCTGATCACCGTTACACTGTAACATCACACACTGCACTGTCTGATCACAGTTACACGGTAACCTCACACACTGCACTGTCTGGTGACAGTTACACGGTAGCCTCACACACTGCACTGTCTGTTCACAGTTACACTGTAACCTCACACACTGCACTGTCTGCTCACAGTTACACTGTAACCTCACACACTGCACTGTCTGTTCACAGTTACACTGTAACCTCACACACTGCACTGTCTGTTCAGTTACACTCTAACCTCACACACTGCACCATCTGTTCACAGTTACAGTGTAACCTCACACACTGCAGCGTCTGATCACAGTTACACTGTAACCTCACACACTGCACTGTCTGTTCACAGTTACACGGTAACCTCACACACTGCACTGTCTGTTCACAGTTACACTGTAACCTCACACACTTCACTGTCTGCTCACAGTTACACTGTAACCTCACACACTGCACTGTCTGTTCAGTTACACTGTAACCTCACACACTACACCATCTGATCACAGTTACACGGTAACCTCACACACTGCACTGTCTGATCACAGTTACACTGTAACCTCACACACTGCACTGTCTGTTCAGTTACACTGTAACCTCACACACTGCACTGTCTGTTCAGTTACACTGTAACCTCACACACTGCACTGTAACCTCACACACTGCACTGTCTGTTCACATTTACACTGTAACCACACACTGCACCGTCTGATCACAGTTACACTGTAACCTCACACAGTGCACTGTCTGATCACAGTTACTCTGTAACCTCACACACTGCACTGTCTGATCACAGTTACACTGTAACCTCACACACTGCACTGTCTGTTCAGTTACACTGTAACCTCACACACTGCACTGTAACCTCACACACTGCACTGTCTGTTCACATTTCCACTGTAACCACACACTGCACCGTCTGATCACAGTTACACTGTAACCTCACACAGTGCACCATCTGATCACAGTTACACTGTAACCTCACACACTGCACCGTCTGATCACAGTTACACTGTAAACTGACACACTGCACAGTTTGATCACAGTTACACTGTAGCCTCACACACTGCACCGTCTGATCACAGTTACACTGTAACCTCACACAGTGCACTGTCTGATCACAGTTACACTGTAACCTCACACACTGCACTGTCTGATCACAGTTACACTGTAACCTCACACACTGCACTGTCTGTCACAGTTACAATGTAACCTCATACACCGCACTGTCTGTTCAGTTACACTGTAACCTCACACACTGCACCGTCTGCTCACAGTTACACTGTAACCTCACACACCGCACTGTCTGATCACAGTTACACTGTAACCTCACACACAGCACTGTCTGCTCACAGTTACACTGTAACCTCACACACAGCACTGTAACCTCACACACTGCACTGTCTGCTCACAGTTACACTGTAACCTCACACACAGCACTGTCTGCTCACAGTTACACTGTAACCTCACACACAGCACTGTAACCTCACACACTGCACTGTCTGCTCACAGTTACACTGTAACCTCTCACACTGCACTGTCTGTTCAGTTACACTGTAACCTCACACACTGCACCGTCTGATCACAGTTACACTGTAACCTCACACACTGCACTGTCTGATCACAGTTACACTGTAACCTCTCACACTGCACTGTCTGTTCAGTTACACTGTAACCTCACACACTGCACTGTCTGATCACAGTTACACTGTAACCTCACACACTGCACTGTAACCTCACACACTGCACTGTCTGCTCACAGTTACACTGTAACCTCACACACTGCACTGTCTGATCACAGTTACAGTGTAACCTCACACACTGCACTGTCTGATCACAGTTACACTGTAACCTCACACACTGCACTGTAACCTCACACACTGCACTGTCTGCTCACAGTTACACTGTAACCTCACACACTGCACTGTCTGATCACAGTTACAGTGTAACGTCACACACTGCACTGTCTGATCACAGTTACACTGTAACCTCACACAATGTACTGTCTGATCAGTTACACTGTAACCTCACATCCTGCACCGTCTGTTCACAGTTACAGTGTAACCTCACACACTGCACCATCTGATCACAGTTACAGTGTAACCTCACACACTGCAGCGTCTGATCACAGTTACACTGTAACCTCACACACTGCACTGTCTGTTCACAGTTACACGGTAACCTCACACACTGCACTGTCTGTTCACAGTTACACTGTAACCTCACACACTGCACTGTCTGTTCACAGTTACACTGTAACCTCACACACTGCACTGTCTGATCACAGTTACACTGTAACATCACACACTGCACTGTCTGATCACAGTTACACTGTAACATCACACACTGCACTGTCTGATCACAGTTACACTGTAACCTCACACACTGCACTGTCTGTTCACAGTTACACTGTAACCTCCCACACTGCACTGTCTGTTCAGTTACACTGTAACCTCACACACTGCACCATCTGATCACAGTTACACTGTAACCTCACACACTGCACTGTCTGATCACAGTTACACGGTAACCTCACACACTGCACTGTCTGGTGACAGTTACACGGTAACCTCACACACTGCACTGTCTGTTCACAGTTACACTGTAACCTCACACACTGCACTGTCTGCTCACAGTTACACTGTAACCTCACACACTGCACTGTCTGTTCACAGTTACACTGTAACCTCACACACTGCACTGTCTGTTCAGTTACACTTTAACCTCACACACTGCACCATCTTATCACAGTTACACGGTAACCTCACACACTGCACTGTCTGATCACAGTTACACTGTAACCTCACACACTGCACTGTGTGTTCAGTTACACTGTAACCTCACACACTGCAAAGTAACCTCACACACTGCACTGTCTGTTCACATTTACACTGTAACCACACACTGCACCGTCTGATCACAGTTACACTGTAACCTCACACAGTGCACTGTCTGATCACAGTTACTCTGTAATCTCACACACTGCACTGTCTGATCACAGTTACACTGTAACCTCACACACTGCACCGTCTGATCACAGTTACACTGTAACCTCACACACTGCACCGTCTGATCACAGTTACACTGTAAACTGACACACTGCACAGTTTGATCACAGTTACACTGTAACCGCACACACTGCACTCCCCGCACACACTGCACTCCCCGCACACACTGCACTCCCCGCACACACTGTACACCCCGCACACACTGCACTCCCCGCACACTCTGCACTCCCCGCACACACTGCACTCCCCGCACACACTGCACTCCCCGCACACACAGCACTCCCCGCACACACCGCCCTCCCCGCACTCCATGCACACACTGCACTCCCCTCACACACTGCACTCCCCGCACACACTGCACTCCCCACACACTGCACTCCCCGCACACACTGCACTCCCCGCACACACTGCACTCCCCGCACACACTGCACTCCCCGCACACACTGCACTCCCCGCACACACTGCACTCCCCGCACACACAGCACTCCCCGCACACACCGCACTCCCCGCACTCCATGCACACACTGCACTCCCCTCACACACTGCACTCCCCGCACACACTGCACTCCCCGCACACACCGCACTCCCCGCACACACTGCACTCCCCGCACACACCGCACTCCCCGCACACACCGCACTCCCCGCACACACCGCACTCCCCGCACACACCGCACTCCCCGCACACACTGCACTCCCCGCACACACTGCACTCCACGCACACACTGCACTCCCCTCACACACTGCACTCCCCGCACACACTGCACTCCCCGCACACACTGCACTCCCCGCACACACTGCACTCCCCGCACATACTGCACTCCCCGCACACACTGCACTCCCCGCACACACTGCACTCCCCGCACACACTGCACTCCCCTCACACACTGCACTCCCCGCACACACTGCACTCCCCGCACACACTGCACTCCCCGCACACACTGCACTCCCCGCACACACTGCACTCCCCGCACACACTGCACTCCCCGCACACACTGCACTCCCCGCACACACTGCACTCCCCGCACACACTGCACTCCCCGCACACACACTGCACTCCCCGCACACAC
Source organism: Scyliorhinus torazame (assembly GCF_047496885.1). Lineage (NCBI taxonomy): Eukaryota > Metazoa > Chordata > Chondrichthyes > Carcharhiniformes > Scyliorhinidae > Scyliorhinus > Scyliorhinus torazame. Next base: position 1,194,255 of record NC_092707.1, on the reverse strand, counting down.
TGCACTCCCCACACACACTGCACTCCCCGCACACACTGCACTCCCCACTCACACTGCACTCCCCGCACACACTGCACTCCCCGCACACACTGCACTCCCCGCACACACTGCACTCCCCGCACACACTGCACTCCCCGCACACACTGCACTCACCGCACACACTGCACTCCCCGCACATACTGCACTCCCCGCTCACACTGCACTCCCCTCACACACTGCACTCCCCTCACACTCTGCACTCCCCGCACACACTGCACTCCCCACACACACTGCCCTCCCCGCACACACTGCACTCCCCGCACACACTGCACTCCCCGCACACACAGCACTCCCCGCACACACTGCACTCCCCGCACACACTGCACTCCCCTCACACACTGCACTCCCCGCACACACTGCACTCCCCACACACACTGCTCTCCCCGCACACTGCACTCCCCACACACACTGCACTCCCCACACACACTGCACTCCCCGGACACACTGCACTCCCCACGCAGACACTGCACTCACCGCACACACTGCACTCCCCGCACACTGCACTCCCCTCACACACTGCACTCCCCGCACACACTGCACTCCCCGCACACACTGCACTCCCGCACACACTGCACTCCCCGCACACACTGCACTCCCCACACACTGCACTCCCCGCACACACTGCTCTCCCCCCACACACTGCATTCCCCGCACACACTGCACTCCCCGCACACACTGCACTCCCCGCACACACTGCACTCCCCGCACACACTGCACTCCCCGCATACACTGCACTCCCCGCACACACTGCACTCCCCGCACACTGCACTCCCCACACACACTGCACTCCTAACTGCCCGCACACACTGCACTCCCCGCACACACTACACTCCCCACACACACTGCACTCCCCACTCCCCGCACACACCGCGCTCCCCGCACACACAGAACTCCCCGCACACTCTGCACTCCCCGCACACACTGCACTCCCCACACACACTGCACTCCCCACACACACTGCACACCCCACACACACTGCACACCCCACACACACCGCACACCCCACACACACTGCACTCCCCACTCCCCGCACACACTGCGCTCCCCGCACACACCGCGCTCCCGGCACACACTGCACTCCCCGCACACACTGCACTCCCCACACACACTGCACTCCCCACACACACTGCACTTCCCACACACACTGCACTCCCCACACACAGTGCACTCCCCACACACACTGCACTCCCCGCACACACTGCACTCTCCGCACACACTGCACTCTCCGCACACACTGCACTCCCCACACACACTGCACTTCCCACACACACTGCACTCCCGGCACAAACTGCGCTCCCCGCACACATTGCACTCCCCCCACACACTGCACTCCCCGCACACACTGCACTCCCCGCACACACTGCACTCCCCGCGCACACTGCACTCCCCGCGCACACTGCACTCCCCGCGCACACTGCACTCCCCGCGCCCACTGCACTCCCCGCACACACTGCACTCCCCGCACACACTGCACTCCCCGCACACACTGCACTCCCCGCACTCCCCGTACACACTGCACTCCCCCCACACACTGCACTCCCCACACACACTGCACTCCCCACTCCCCGCACACACTGCACTCCCCGCACACTGCACTCCCCGCACACACTGCACTCCCCGCACACACTGCACTCCCCGCACACACTGCACTCCCCGCACACACTGCACTCCCCACACACACTGCACTCCCCGCACACACTGCACTCCCCGCACACACTGCACTCCCCGCACACACTGCACTCCCCGCACACACTGCACTCCCCACACACACTGCACTCCCCACACACACTGCTCTCCCCGCACACACTGCACTCCCCGCACACCCCCCACACACTGCACTCCCCGCACACACTGCACTCCCCGCACACACTGCACTCCCCGCACACACTGCACTCCCCACACACACTGCACTCCCCACACACACTGCCCTCCCCGCACACACTGCACTCCCTGCACACACTGCACTCCCCTCACACACTGCACTCCCCGCACACTGCACTCCCCACATACACTGCTCTCCCCTCACACACTGCACTCCCCGCACTCCCCGCACACACTGCACTCCCCCCACACACTGCACTCCCCACACACACTGCACTCCCCACTCCCCGCACACACTGCACTCCCCGCACACACTGCACTCCCCGCACACACTGCACTCCCCACTCCCCGCACACACTGCACTCCCCGCACACACTGCACTCCCCACACACACTGCACTCACCTCTCCCCGCACACACTGCACTCCCCTCACACACTGCACTCCCCGCACACACTGCACTCCCCTCACACACTGCACTCCCCGCACACACTGCACTCCCCGCACACACTGCACTCCCCCCACACACTGCACTCCCCACACACACTACACTCCCCACTCCCCGCACACACTGCACTCCCCGCACACACTGCACTCCCCGCACACACTGCACTCCCCACACACACTGGGCTCCCCACACACACTGCACTCCCCACACACACTGCACTCCCCACTCCCCGCACACACTGCACTCCCCGCACACACTGCACTCCCCGCACACACCGCGCTCCCCGCACACACTGCACTCCCCACACACTGCACTCCCCACACACACTGCACTCCCCACTCCCCGCACACACTGCACTCCCCGCACACACCGCGCTCCCCGCACACACCGCGCTCCCCGCACACACCGCGCTCCCCGCACACACTGCACTCCCCGCACACACTGCACTCCCCGCACACACTGCACTCCCCGCGCACACTGCACTCCCCGCACTCCCCACGCACACACTGCACTCCCCACGCACACACTGCACTCCCCACGCACACACTGCACTCCCCACGCACACACTGCACTCCCCGCGCACACACTGCACTCCCCGCACACACTGCACTCCCCACGCACACACTGCACTCCCCACGCACACACTGCACTCCCCACGCACACACTGCACTCCCCGCGCACACACTGCACTCCCCGCACACACTGCACTCCCCACAGACACACTGCACTCCCCGCACACACTGCACTCCCCGCACACACTGCACTCCCCGCACACACTGCACTCCCCGCACACACTGCACTCCCCGCACACACTGCACTCACCGCACACTGCACTCCCCGCACACACTGCACTCCCCACACACACACTGCACTCCCCGCGCACACTGCACTCCCCGCGCACACTGCACTCCCCACACACACTGCACTCCCCGCACACATTGCACTCCCCGCACACATTGCACTCCCCGCACACACTGCACTCCCCGCACACACTGCACTCCCCGCACACACTGCACTCCCCACACACACACTGCACTCCCCGCACACACTGCACTCCCCACACACACACTGCACTCCCCGCACACACAGCACTCCCCGCACACACTGCACTCCCCGCACACACTGCACTCCTCGCACACACTGCACTCTGCACGCACACACTGCACTCCCCACGCACACACTGCACTCCCCACGCACACACTGCACTCCCCACGCACACACTGCACTCCCCGCACACATTGCACTCCCCGCACACACTGCACTCCCCGCACACTGCACTCCCCTCACACACTGCACTCCCCGCACACACTGCACTCCCCGCACACACTGCACTCACGCACACACTGCACTCCCCGCACACACAGCACTCTCCGCACACACAGCACTCCCCGCACACACTGCACTCCCCGCATACACTGCACCCCCCACACACTGCACTCCCCACACACACTGCACTCCCCGCACTCCCCGCACACACTGCACTCCCCGCACACACTACACTCTCCACACACACTGCACTCCCCACTCCCCGCACACACCGCGCTCCCCGCACACACCGAACTCCCCGCACACTCTGCACTCCCCGCACACACTGCACTCCCCACACACACTGCACTCCCCACGCACACACTGCACTCCCCACGCACACACTGCACTCCCCGCACACTGCACTCCCCTCACACACTGCACTCCCCGCACACACTGCACTCCCCGCACACACTGCACTCCCCGCACACACTGCACTCCCCGCACACACTGCACTCCCCGCACACACTGCACTCCCCGCACACACTGCACTCCCCGCACACGCTGCACTCCCCGCACACACTGCACTCCCCACACACTGCAATCCCCACACACACTGCACTCCCCGCACACACTACTCCCCCCACACACACTGCACTCCCCACTCCCCGCACACACCGCGCTCCCCGCACACACCGAACTCCCCGCACACTCTGCATTCCCCGCACACACTGCACTCCCCACACACACTGCACTCCCCACACACACCGCACACCCCACACACACTGCACTCCCCACTCCCCGCACACACCGCGCTCCCCGCACACACTGAACTCCCCGCACACACTGCACTCCCCACTCCCCGCACACACCGCACACCCCACACACACTGCACTCCCCACTCCCCGCACACACCGCACACCCCACACACACTGCACTCCCCACTCCCCGCACACACCGCGCTCCCCGCACACACCGCGCTCCCCGCACACACTGCACTCCCCACGCACACACTGCACTCCGCGCACACACTGCCCTCCCCGCAAACACTGCACTCCCCGCACACTCTGCACTCCCCGCACACACTGCACTCCCCGCACACACTGCACTCCCCGCACACACTGCACTCCCCGCACACACTGCACTCCCCACGCACACACTGCACTCCCCACGCACACACTGCACTCCCCGCACACACTGCCCTCCCCGCAAACACTGCACTCCCCGCACACTCTGCACTCCCCGCACACACTGCACTCCCCGCACACACTGTACTCCCCGCGCACACTGCACTCCCCGCACACTGCACTCCCCACACACACTGCACTCCCCGCACACACTGCACTCCCCGCACACACTGCACTCCCCGCACACACTGCACTCCCCGCACACACTGCACTCCCCGCACACACGGCACTCCCCGCACACACCGCACTCCCCGCACACACCGCACTCCCCGCACACACCGCACTCCCCGCACACACCGCACTCCCCGCACACACCGCACTCCCCGCACACACCGCACTCCCCGCACACACCGCACTCCCCGCACACACCGCACTCCACGCACACACCGCACTCCACGCACACACCGCACTCCCCTCACACACTGCACTCCCCTCACACACTGCACTCCCCGCACACACTGCACTCCCCGCACTCACTGCACTCCCCGCACACACTGCACTCCCCGCACATACTGCACTCCCCGCACACACTGCACTCCCCGCACACACTGCACTCCCCGCACACACTGCACTCACCGCACACACTGCACTCCCCGCACATACTGCACTCCCCGCTCACACTGCACTCCCCTCACACTCTGCACTCCCCGCACACACTGCACTCCCCACACACACTGCCCTCCCCGCACACACTGCACTCCCCGCACACACTGCACTCCCCACACACACTGCCCTCCCCGCACACTGCACTCCCCACACACACTGCACTCTCCACACACACACTGCACTCCCCGCACACTGCACTCCCCACACACACTGCACTCCCCGCACACACTGCACTCCCCGCACACACAGCACTCCCCACACACTGCACTCCCCGCACACACTGCACTCCCCGCACACACTGCACTCCCCGCACACACTGCACTCCCCGCACACACTGCACTCCCCGCACACTGCACTCCCCACACACACTGCACTCCCCACCTCCCGCACACACTGCACTCCCCGCACACGCTGCACTCCCCGCACACGCTGCACTCCCCGCACACGCTGCACTCCCCGCACACGCTGCACTCCCCGCACACGCTGCACTCCCCGCACACGCTGCACTCCCCGCACACGCTGCACTCCCCGCACACGCTGCACTCCCCGCACACGCTGCACTCCCCGCACACGCTGCACTCCCCGCACACACTGCACTCCCCGCACACACTGCACTCCCCGCACACATTGCACTCCCCGCACACACTGCACTCGCCGCACACACTGCACTCCCCGCACACACTGCACTCCCCACACACACTGCGCTCCCCGCACACACTGCACTCCCCACAGACACACTGCACTCCCCGCACACACTGCACTCCCCGCACACACTGCACTCCCCGCACACACTGCACTCCCCGCACACACTGCACTCCCCGCACACACTGCACTCCCCGCACACACTGCACTCACCGCACACTGCACTCCCCGCACACACTGCACTCCCCTCACACACACTGCACTCCCCGCGCACACTGCACTCCCCACACACACACTGCACTCCCCGCACACACTGCACTCCCCGCACACACTGCACTCCCCGCACACACTGCACTCCCCGCACACTCTGCACTCCCCGCACACGCTGCACTCCCCGCACACGCTGCACTCCCCGCACACGCTGCACTCCCCGCACACGCTGCACTCCCCGCACACTCTGCACTCCCCGCACACACTGCACTCCCCGCACACAGTGCACTCCCCGCACACACTGCACTCCCCGCACACACTGCACTCCCCGCACACACTGCACTCCCCGCACACACTGCACTCCCCACACACACACTGCACTCCCCGCACACACTGCACTCCCCACACACACACTGCACTCCCCGCACACACAGCACTCCTCTCACACACTGCACTCCCCGCACACACTGCACTCCCCGCACACACTGCGCTCCTCACACACTGCACTCCCCGCACACACTGCACTCCCCGCACACATTGCACTCCCCGCACACATTGCACTCCCCGCACACACTGCACTCCCCGCACACACTGCACTCCCCGCACACACTGCACTCCCCGCACACACTGCACTCCCCACACACACACTGCACTCCCCGCACACACTGCACTCCCCACACACACTGCACTCCCCTCACACACTGCACTCCCCGCACACACTGCACTCCCCGCACACACTGCACTCTCCGCACACACTGCACTCCCCGCACACACTGCACTCCCCGCACACGCTGCACTCCCCGCACACGCTGCACTCCCCGCACACACTGCACTCCCCGCACACGCTGCACTCCCCGCACACGCTGCACTCCCCGCACACGCTGCACTCCCCGCACACGCTGCACTCCCCGCACACACTGCACTCCCCGCACACACTGCACTCCCCGCACACATTGCACTCCCCGCACACACTGCACTCGCCGCACACACTGCACTCCCCGCACACACTGCACTCCCCGCACACACTGCGCTCCCCGCACACACTGCACTCCCCGCAGACACACTGCACTCCCCGCACACACTGCACTCCCCGCACACACTGCACTCCCCGCACACACTGCACTCCCCGCACACACTGCACTCCCCGCACACACTGCACTCACCGCACACTGCACTCCCCGCACACACTGCACTCCCCACACACACACTGCACTCCCCGCGCACACTGCACTCCCCACACACACACTGCACTCCCCGCACACACTGCACTCCCCGCACACACTGCACTCCCCGCACACACTGCACTCCCCGCACACGCTGCACTCCCCGCACACGCTGCACTCCCCGCACACGCTGCACTCCCCGCACACGCTGCACTCCCCGCACACGCTGCACTCCCCGCACACGCTGCACTCCCCGCACACGCTGCACTCCCCGCACACTCTGCACTCCCCGCACACACTGCACTCCCCGCACACATTGCACTCCCCGCACACACTGCACTCCCCGCACACACTGCACTCCCCGCACACACTGCACTCCCCGCACACACTGCACTCCCCACACACACACTGCACTCCCCGCACACACTGCACTCCCCACACACACACTGCACTCCCCACTGCCCGCACACACTGCACTCCCCGCACACACTACTCCCCCCACACACACTGCACTCCCCACTCCCCGCACACACCGCGCTCCCCGCACACACCGCACTCCCCACACACACTGCACTCCCCACACACACTGCACTCCCCACACACACTGCACTCCCCACACACACCGCACACCCCACACACACTGCACTCCCCACTCCCCGCACACACCGCGCTCCCCGCACACACCGCGCTCCCCGCACACACCGCGCTCCCCGCACACACTGCACTCCCCACGCACACACGGCACTCCCCGCACACACTGCACTCCCCACGCACACACTGCACTCCCCACACACACCGCACACCCCACACACACTGCACTCCCCACTCCCCGCACACACTGCCCTCCCCGCAAACACTGCACTCCCCGCACACTCTGCACTCCCCGCACACACTGCACTCCCCGCACACACTGTACTCCCCGCGCACACTGCACTCCCCGCACACTGCACTCCCCATACACACTGCACTCCCCGCACACACTGCACTCCCCGCACACACTGCACTCCCCGCACACACTGCACTCCCCGCACACACTGCACTCCCCGCACACACTGCACTCCCCGCACACACTGCACTCCCCGCACACACTGCACTCCCCGCACACACTGCACTCCCCGCACACACTGCACTCCCCGCACACACTGCACTCCCCGCACACACTGTACTCCCCGCACACACTGCACTCCCCGCACACACAGCACTCCCCGCACACACCGCACACCCCGCACTCCATGCACACACTGCACTCCCCTCACACACTGCACTCCCCGCACACACTGCACTCCCCACACACTGCACTCCCCGCACACACTGCACTCCCCGCACACACTGCACTCCCCGCACACACAGCACTCCCCGCACACACTGCACTCCCCGCACACACAGCACTCCCCGCACACACCGCACTCCCCGCACTCCATGCACACACTGCACTCCCCGCACACACTGCACTCCCCACACACTGCACTCCCCGCACACACTGCACTCCCCGCACACACTGCACTCCCCGCACACACGGCACTCCCCGCACACACCGCACTCCCCGCACACACCGCACTCCCCGCACACACCGCACTCCCCGCACACACCGCACTCCCCGCACACACCGCACTCCCCGCACACACCGCACTCCCCGCACACACTGCACTCCCCGCACACACTGCACTCCACGCACACACTGCACTCCCCTCACACACTGCACTCCCCTCACACACTGCACTCCCCGCACACACTGCACTCCCCGCACACACTGCACTCCCCGCACACACTGCACTCCCCGCACACACTGCACTCCCCGCACATACTGCACTCCCCGCACACACTGCACTCCCCGCACACACTGCACTCCCCGCACACACTGCACTCACCGCACACACTGCACTCCCCGCACACATTGCACTCCCCGCACACACTGCACTCTGCACGCACACACTGCACTCCCCACGCACACACTGCACTCCCCACGCACACACTGCACTCCCCGCACACACTGCACTCCCCGCACACACTGCACTCCCCGCACACACTGCACTCCCCACACACACACTGCACTCCCCGCACACACTGCACTCCCCACACACACACTGCACTCCCCGCACACACAGCACTCCCCGCACACACTGCACTCCCCGCACACACTGAACTCCTCGCACACACTGCACTCTGCACGCACACACTGCACTCCCCACGCACACACTGCACTCCCCACGCACACACTGCACTCCCCACGCACACACTGCACTCCCCGCACACTGCACTCCCCTCACACACTGCACTCCCCGCACACACTGCACTCCCCGCACACACTGCACTCCCCGCACACACTGCACTCCCCGCACACACTGCACTCCCCGCACACACTGCACTCCCCGCACACACTGCACTCCCCGCACACACTGCACCCCCCACACACTGCACTCCCCACACACACTGCACTCCCCGCACTCCCCGCACACACTGCACTCCCCGCACACACTACACTCTCCACACACACTGCACTCCCCACTCCCCGCACACACCGCGCTCCCCGCACACACCGAACTCCCCGCACACTCTGCACTCCCCGCACACACTGCACTCCCCACACACACTGCACTCCCCACGCACACACTGCACTCCCCACGCACACACTGCACTCCCCGCACACTGCACTCCCCTCACACACTGCACTCCCCGCACACACTGCACTCCCCGCACACACTGCACTCCCCGCACACACTGCACTCCCCGCACACACTGCACTCCCCGCACACACCGCACTCCCCGCACACACCGCACTCCCCGCACACACCGCACTCCCCGCACACACCGCACTCCCCGCACACACCGCACTCCCCGCACACACCGCACTCCCCGCACACACCGCACTCCCCGCACACACTGCACTCCCCGCACACACTGCACTCCACGCACACACTGCACTCCCCTCACACACTGCACTCCCCTCACACACTGCACTCCCCGCACACACTGCACTCCCCGCACACACTGCACTCCCCGCACACACTGCACTCCCCGCACACACTGCACTCCCCGCACATACTGCACTCCCCGCACACACTGCACTCCCCGCACACACTGCACTCCCCGCACACACTGCACTCACTGCACACACTGCACTCCCCGCACATACTGCACTCCCCGCTCACACTGCACTCCCCTCACACACTGCACTCCCCTCACACTCTGCACTCCCCGCACACACTGCACTCCCCACACACACTGCCCTCCCCGCACACACTGCACTCCCCGCAAACACTGCACTCCCCGCACACATTGCACTCCCCGCACACACTGCACTCCTCGCACACACTGCACTCTGCACGCACACACTGCACTCCCCACGCACACACTGCACTCCCCACGCACACACTGCACTCCCCGCACACACTGCACTCCCCGCACACACTGCACTCCCCGCACACACTGCACTCCCCACACACACACTGCACTCCCCGCACACACTGCACTCCCCACACACACACTGCACTCCCCGCACACACAGCACTCCCCGCACACACTGCACTCCCCGCACACACTGAACTCCTCGCACACACTGCACTCTGCACGCACACACTGCACTCCCCACGCACACACTGCACTCCCCACGCACACACTGCACTCCCCACGCACACACTGCACTCCCCGCACACTGCACTCCCCTCACACACTGCACTCCCCGCACACACTGCACTCCCCGCACACACTGCACTCCCCGCACACACTGCACTCCCCGCACACACTGCACTCCCCGCACACACTGCACTCCCCGCACACACTGCACTCCCCGCACACACTGCACCCCCCACACACTGCACTCCCCACACACACTGCACTCCCCGCACTCCCCGCACACACTGCACTCCCCGCACACACTACACTCTCCACACACACTGCACTCCCCACTCCCCGCACACACCGCGCTCCCCGCACACACCGAACTCCCCGCACACTCTGCACTCCCCGCACACACTGCACTCCCCACACACACTGCACTCCCCACGCACACACTGCACTCCCCACGCACACACTGCACTCCCCGCACACTGCACTCCCCTCACACACTGCACTCCCCGCACACACTGCACTCCCCGCACACACTGCACTCCCCGCACACACTGCACTCCCCGCACACACTGCACTCCCCGCACACACTGCACTCCCCACGCACACACTGCACTCCCCACGCACACACTGCACTCCCCGCACACTGCACTCCCCTCACACACTGCACTCCCCGCACACACTGCACTCCCCGCACACACTGCACTCCCCGCACACACTGCACTCCCCGCACACACTGCACTCCCCGCACACACTGCACTCCCCGCACACACTGCACTCCCCGCACACACTGCACTCCCCGCACACACTGCACTCCCCACACACACTGCACTCCCCGCACTCCCCGCACACACTGCACTCCCCGCACACACTACACTCTCCACACACACTGCACCCCCCACACACTGCACTCCCCGCACACACTGCACTCCCCGCACACACTGCACTCCCCACACACGCTGCACTCCCCGCACACACTGCACTCCCCACACACTGCAATCCCCACACACACTGCACTCCCCACTGCCCGCACACACTGCACTCCCCGCACACACTACTCCCCCCACACACACTGCACTCCCCACTCCCCGCACACACCGCGCTCCCCGCACACACCGAACTCCCCGCACACTCTGCACTCCCCGCACACACTGCACTCCCCACACACACTGCACTCCCCACACACACCGCACACCCCACACACACTGCACTCCCCACTCCCCGCACACACCGCGCTCCCCGCACACACCGCGCTCCCCGCACACACCGCGCTCCCCGCACACACCGCGCTCCCCGCACACACTGCACTCCCCACGCACACACTGCACTCCGCGCACACACTGCACTCCCCGCACACACTGCCCTCCCCGCAAACACTGCACTCCCCGCACACTCTGCACTCCCCGCACACACTGCACTCCCCGCACACACTGTACTCCCCGCGCACACTGCACTCCCCGCACACTGCACTCCCCGCACACACTGCACTCCCCGCACACACTGCACACCCCACACACACTGCACTCACCGCACACACTGCACTCCCCGCACACACTGTACTCCCCGCACACACTGCACTCCCCGCACACACAGCACTCCCCGCACACACCGCACACCCCGCACTCCATGCACACACTGCACTCCCCTCACACACTGCACTCCCCGCACACACTGCACTCCCCACACACTGCACTCCCCGCACACACTGCACTCCCCGCACACACTGCACTCCCCGCACACACAGCACTCCCCGCACACACTGCACTCCCCGCACACACTGCCCTCCCCGCAAACACTGCACTCCCCGCACACTCTGCACTCCCCGCACACACTGCACTCCCCGCACACACTGTACTCCCCGCGCACACTGCACTCCCCGCACACTGCACTCCCCACACACACTGCACTCCCCGCACACACTGCACACCCCGCACACACTGCACACCCCGCACACACTGTACTCCCCGCACACACTGCACTCCCCGCACACTCTGCACTCCCCGCACACTCTGCACTCCCCGCACACACTGCACTCCCCGCACACACTGCACTCCCCGCACACACAGCACTCCCCGCACACACCGCACACCCCGCACTCCATGCACTCCCCTCACACACTGCACTCCCCGCACACACTGCACTCCCCGCACACACTGCACTCCCCGCACACACTGCACTCCCCGCACACACTGCACTCCCCGCACACACAGCACTCCCCGCACACACTGCACTCCCCGCACACACAGCACTCCCCGCACACACCGCACTCCCCGCACTCCATGCACACACTGCACTCCCCGCACACACTGCACTCCCCACACACTGCACTCCCCGCACACACTGCACTCCCCGCACACACGGCACTCCCCGCACACACGGCACTCCCCGCACTCACCGCACTCCCCGCACACACCGCACTCCCCGCACACACCGCACTCCCCGCACACACCGCACTCCCCGCACACACCGCACTCCCCGCACACACTGCACTCCCCGCACACACTGCACTCCCCGCACACACTGCACTCCACGCACACACTGCACTCCCCTCACACACTGCACTCCCCTCACACACTGCACTCCCCGCACACACTGCACTCCCCGCACACACTGCACTCCCCGCACACACTGCACTCCCCGCACATACTGCACTCCCCGCACACACTGCACTCCCCGCACACACTGCACTCCCCGCACACACTGCACTCACCGCACACACTGCACTCCCCGCACATACTGCACTCCCCGCTCACACTGCACTCCCCTCACACACTGCACTCCCCTCACACTCTGCACTCCCCGCACACACTGCACTCCCCACACACACTGCCCTCCCCGCACACACTGCACTCCCCGCACACACTGCACTCCCCACACACACTGCCCTCCCCGCACACACTGCACTCCCCGCACACACAGCACTCCCCGCACACACTGCACTCCCCGCACACACTGCACTCCCGTCACACACTGCACTCCCCGCAAACACTGCACTCCCCACACACACTGCTCTCCCCGCACACTGCACTCCCCACACACACTGCACTCCCCACACACACTGCACTCCCCGGACACACTGCACTCCCCACGCAGACACTGCACTCCCCGCACACACTGCACTCCCCGCACACACTGCACTCCCCACGCACACACTGCACTCCCCTCACACACTGCACTCCCCGCACACACTGCACTCCCGCACACACTGCACTCCCCGCACACACTGCACTCCCCACACACTGCACTCCCCGCACACACTGCTCTCCCCCCACACACTGCATTCCCCGCACACACTGCACTCCCCGCACACACTGCACTCCCCGCACACACTGCACTCCCCGCACACACTGCACTCCCCGCATACACTGCACTCCCCGCACACACTGCACTCCCCGCACACTGCACTCCCCACACACACTGCACTCCTAACTGCCCGCACACACTGCACTCCCCGCACACACTACACTCCCCACACACACTGCACTCCCCACTCCCCGCACACACCGCGCTCCCCGCACACACAGAACTCCCCGCACACACTGCACTACCCTCACACGCTGCACTCCCCGCACACACTGCACTCCCCGCACACACTGCACTCCCCGCACACACTGCACTCCCCGCACACTCTGCACTCCCCGCACACACTGCACTCCCCGCACACACTGCACTCCCGCACACACTGCACTCCCCGTACACACTGCACTCTCCGCACACACTGCACTCTCCGCACACACTGCACTCTCCACACACACTGCACTTCCCACACCCACTGCACTCCCGGCACAAACTGCACTCCCCGCACACATTGCACTCCCCCCACACACTGCACTCCCCGCACACACTGCACTCCCCGCACACACTGCACTCCCCGCGCACACTGCACTCCCCGCGCACACTGCACTCCCCGCACACACTGCACTCCCCGCACACACTGCACTCCCCGCACACACTGCACTCCCCGCACACACTGCACTCCCCGCACTCCCCGTACACACTGCACTCCCCCCACACACTGCACTCCCCACACACACTGCACTCCCCACTCCCCGCACACACTGCACTCCCCGCACACAAACTCCCCGCACACACTGCACTCCCCGCACACACTGCACTCCCCGCACACACTGCACTCCCCACACACACTGCACTCCCTGCACACACTGCACTCCCCTCACACACTGCACTCCCCGCACACTGCACTCCCCACATACACTGCTCTCCCCTCACACACTGCACTCCCCGCACACACTGCACTCCCCCCACACACTGCACTCCCCACACACACTGCACTCCCCGCACACACTGCACTCCCCGCACACACTGCACTCCCCGCACACACTGCACTCCCCACTCCCCGCACACACTGCACTCCCCGCACACACTGCACTCACCACTCCCCGCACACACTGCACTCCCCTCACACACTGCACTCACCACACACACTGCACTCCCCGCACACACTGCACTCCCCGCACAAACTGCACTCACCGCACACACTGCACTCCGCTCACACACTGCACTCCCCACACACACACTGCACTCCCCGCACACACTGCACTCCCCTCACACACTGCACTCCCCGCACTCCCCGCACACACTGCACTCCCCCCACACACTGCACTCCCCACACACACTACACTCCCCACTCCCCGCACACACTGCACTCCCCGCACACACTGCACTCCCCGCACACACTGCACTCCCCACACACACTGGGCTCCCCACACACACTGGGCTCCCCACACACACTGCACTCCCCACACACACTGCACTCCCCACTCCCCGCACACACTGCACTCCCCGCACACACTGCACTCCCCGCACACACCGCGCTCCCCGCACACACCGCGCTCCCGCACACACTGCACTCCCCGCACACACCGCGCTCCCCGCACACACTGCACTCCCCGCACGCACTGCACTCCCCGCACACACTGCACTCCCCGCACACACTGCACTCCCCGCGCACACTGCACTCCCCGCACTCCCCACGCACACACTGCACTCCCCACGCACACACTGCACTCCCCACGCACACACTGCACTCCCCACGCACACACTGCACTCCCCACGCACACACTGCATTCCCCACGCACACACTGCACTCCCCGCACACTGCACTCCCCGCACACAGTGCACTCCCCGCACACACTGCACTCCCCACACACTGCACTCCCCACACACACTGCACTCCCCGCACACACTGCACTCCCCGCACACACTGCACTCCCCGCACACACTGCACTCCCCGCACACTGCACTCCCCACACACACTGCACTCCCCGCACACACTGCACTCCCCGCACACACTGCACTCCCCGCACACACTGCACTCCCCGCACACACTGCACTCCCCACACACACTGCACTCCCCGCACACACTGCACTCCCCACCTCCCGCACACACTGCACTCCCCGCACACGCTGCACTCCCCGCACACGCTGCACTCCCCGCACACGCTGCACTCCCCGCACACGCTGCACTCCCCGCACACGCTGCACTCCCCGCACACGCTGCACTCCCCGCACACGCTGCACTCCCCGCACACGCTGCACTCCCCGCACACACTGCACTCCCCGCACACACTGCACTCCCCGCACACACTGCACTCCCCGCACATATTGCACTCCCCGCACACACTGCACTCGCCGCACACACTGCACTCCCCACACACACTGCACTCCCCGCACACACTGCACTCCCCGCACACACTGCACTCCCCGCACACACTGCACTCCCCGCACACAAAGAACAAAGAACAAAGAACAAAGAAATGTACAGCACAGGAACAGGCCCTTCGGCCCTCCAAGCCCGTGCCGACCATACTGCCCGACTAAACTACAATCTTCTACACTTCCTGGGTCCGTATCCTTCTATTCCCATCCTATTCATATATTTGTCAAGATGCCCCTTAAATGTCCCTATCGTCCCTGCCTCCACTACCTCCTCCGGTAGTGAGTTCCAGGCACCCACTACCCTCTGCGTAAAAAACTTGCCTCGTACATCTACTCTAAACTTTGCCCCTCTCACCTTAAACCTATGCCCCCTAGTAATTGACCCCTCTACCCTGGGGAAAAGCCTCTGACTATCCACTCTGTCTATGCCCCTCATAATTTTGTATACCTCTATCAGGTCGCCCCTCAACCTCCTTCGTTCCAGTGAGAACAAACCGAGTTTATTCAATCGCTCCTCATAGCTTATGCCCTCCATACCAGGCAACATTCTGGTAAATCTCTTCTGCACCCTCTCTAAAGCCTCCACATCCTTCTGGTAGTGTGGCGACCAGAATTGAACACTATACTCCAAGTGTGGCCTAACTAAGGTTCTATACAGCTGCAACATGACTTGCCAATTCTTATACTCAATGCCCCGGCCAATGAAGGCAAGCATGCCGTATGCCTTCTTGACTACCTTCTCCACCTGTGTAGCCCCTTTCAGTGATCTGTGGACCTGTACTCCTAGATCTCTTTGACTTTCAATACTCTTGAGGGTTCTACCATTCACTGTATATTCCCTACCTGCATTAGCCCTTCCAAAATGCATTACCTCACATTTGTCCAGGTTAAACTCCATCTGCCATCTCTCCGCCCAAGTCTCCAGACAATCTAAATCCTGCTGTATCCTCAGACAGTCCTCATCGCTATCCGCAATTCCACCAACCTTTGTGTCGTCTGCAAACTTACTAATCAGACCAGTTACATTTTCCTCCAAATCATTTATATATACTACAAAGAGCAAAGGTCCCAGCACTGATCCCTGTGGAACACCACTGGTCACAGCCCTCCAATTAGAAAAGCATCCCTCCATTGCTACCCTCTGCCTTCTATGGCCTAGCCAGTTCTGTATCCACCTTGCCAGTTCACCCCTGATCCCGTGTGACTTCACCTTTTGTACTAGTCTACCATGAGGGACCTTGTCAAAGGCCTTACTGAAGTCCATATAGACAACATCTACTGCCCTACCTGCATCAATCATCTTAGTGACCTCCTCGAAAAACTCTATCAAGTTAGTGAGACACGACCTCCCCTTCACAAAACCGTGCTGCCTCTCACTAATACGTCCATTTGCTTCCAAATGGGAGTAGATCCTGTCTCGAAGAATTCTCTCCAGTAATTTCCCTACCACTGAAGTAAGGCTCACCGGCCTGTAGTTCCCGGGATTATCCCTGCCACCCTTCTTAAACAGAGGAACAACATTGGCTATTCTCCAGTCCTCCGGGACATCCCCTGAAGACAGCGAGGATCCAAAGATTTCTGTCAAGGCCTCAGCAATTTCCTCTCCAGCCTCCTTCAGTATTCTGGGGTAGATCCCATCCGGCCCTGGGGACTTATCTACCTTAATATTTTTTAAGACACCCAACACCTCGTCTTTTTGGATCACAATGTGACCCAGGCTATCTACACCCCCTTCTCCAGACTCAACATCTACCAATTCCTTCTCTTTGGTGAATACTGATGCAAAGTATTCATTTAGTACCTCGCCCATTTCCTCTGGCTCCACACATAGATTCCCTTGCCTATCCTTCAGTGGGCCAACCCTTTCCCTGGCTACCCTCTTGCTTTTTATGTAAGTGTAAAAAGCCTTGGGATTTTCCTTAACCCTATTTGCCAATGACTTTTCATGACCCCTTCTAGCCCTCCTGACTCCCTGCTTAAGTTCCTTCCTACTTTCCTTATATGCCACACAGGCTTCGTCTGTTCCCAGCCTTTTAGCCCTGACAAATGCCTCCTTTTTCTTTTTGACGAGGCCTACAATATCATTCGTCATCCAAGGTTCCCGAAAATTGCCGTATTTGTCTTTCTTCCTCACAGGAACATGCCTGTCCTGTATTCCTATCAACTGACACTTGAAAGCCTCCCACATGTCAGATGTTGATTTGCCCTCAAACATCCGCCCCCAATCTATGCTCTTCAGTTCCCGCCTAATATTGTTATAATTAGCCTTCCCCCAATTTAGCACATTCATCCTCGGACCACTCTTATCCTTGTCCACCAGTACTTTAAAACTTACTGAATTGTGGTCACTGTTACCGAAATGCTCCCCTACTGAAACATCTACCACCTGGCCGGGCTCATTCCCCAATACCAGGTCCAGTACCGCCTCTTCCCTAGTTGGACTGTTTACATATTGTTTTAAGAAGCCCTCCTGGATGCTCCTTACAAACTCTGCCCCGTCTAAGCCCCTGGCCCTAAGTGAGTCCCAGTCAATATTGGGGAAGTTGAAGTCTCCCATCACCACAACCCTGTTGTTTTTACTCTTTTCCAAAATCTGTCTCCCCGCACACACTGCACTCCCCGCACACACTGCACTCCCCACACACACACTGCACTCCCCGCACACACTGCACTCCCCGCACACACTGCACTCCCCGCACACACTGCACTCCCCGCACACACTGCACTCCCCGCACACACTGCACTCCCCGCACACACTGCACTCCCCGCACACACTGCACTCCCCGCACACACTGCACTCCCCGCACACACTGCACTCCCCGCACACACTGCACTCCCGGCACACATTGCACTCCCCGCACACACTGCACTCGCCGCACACACTGCACTCCCCGCACACACTGCACTCCACGCACACAATGCACTCCCCGCACACACTGCACTCCCCGCACACACTGCACTCCCCGCACACACTGCACTCCCCACACACACACTGCACTCCCCGCACACACTGCACTCCCCGCACACACTGCACTCCCCGCACACACTGCACTCCCCGCACACACTGCACTCCCCGCACACACTGCACTCCCCGCACACACTGCACTCCCCGCACACACTGCACTCCCCGCACACACTGCACTCACCGCACACACTGCACTCACCGCACACTGCACTCCCCGCACACACTGCACTCCCCACACACACACTGCACTCCCCGCACACACTGCACTCCCCGCACACACACTGCACTCCCCGCACACACACTGCACTCCCCGCACACACTGCACTCCCCGCACACACTGCACTCCCCGCTCACACTGCGCTCCCCGCACACGCTGCACTCCCCGCACACGCTGCACTCCCCGCACACGCTGCACTCCCCGCACACACTGCACTCCCCGCACACACTGCACTCCCCGCACACACTGCACTCCCCTCACACACTGCACTCCACGCACACACTGCACTCCCCGCACACACTGCACTCCCCGCACACACACTGCACTCCCCGCACACACAGCACTCCCCGCACACACTGCACTCCCCGCACACACTGCACTCCTCACACACACTGCACTCCCCGCACACACTGCACTCCCCGCACACATTGCACTCCCCGCACACATTGCACTCCCCGCACACACTGCACTCCCCGCACACACTGCACTCCCCGCACACACTGCACTCCCCGCACACACACTGCACTCCCCGCACACACTGCACTCCCCACACACACACTGCACTCCCCGCACACACAGCACTCCCCGCACACACTGCACTCCCCGCCCACACTGCACTCCTCGCACACACTGCACTCCGCACGCACACACTGCACTCCCCACGCACACACTGCACTCCCCACGCACACACTGCACTCCCCACGCACACACTGCACTCCCCGCACACTGCACTCCCCTCACACACTGCACTCCCCGCACACACTGCACTCCCCGCACACACTGCACTCCCCGCACACACTGCACTCCCCGCACACACTGCACTCCCCGCACACACTGCACTCCCCGCACACACTGAACTCCCCGCACACACTGCACTCCCCACACACTGCACTCCCCACACACACTGCACTCCCCACTGCCCGCACACACTGCACTCCCCGCACACACTACACTCTCCACACACACTGCACTCCCCACTCCCCGCACACACCGCGCTCCCCGCACACACCGAACTCCTCCACACTCTGCACTCCCCGCACACACTGCACTCCCCACACACACTGCACTCCCCACGCACACACTGCACTCCCCACGCACACACTGCACTCCCCGCACACTGCACTCCCCTCACACACTGCACTCCCCGCACACACTGCACTCCCCGCACACACTGCACTCCCCGCACACACTGCACTCCCCGCACACACTGCACTCCCCGCACACACTGCACTCCCCGCACACACTGCACTCCCCGCACACACTGCACTCCCCGCACACACTGCACTCCCCGCACACACTGCACTCCCCGCACACACTGCACTCCCCGCACACACTGCACTCCCCGCACACACTGAACTCCCCGCACACTCTGCACTCCCCGCACACACTGCACTCCCCACACACACCGCACACCCCACACACACTGCACTCCCCACTCCCCGCACACACCGCGCTCCCCGCACACACCGCGCTCCCCGCACACACCGCGCTCCCCGCACACACCGCGCTCCCGCACACACCGCGCTCCCCGCACACACCGCGCTCCCCGCACACACGGCGCTCCCCGCACACACTGCACTCCCCGCACGCACTGCACTCCCCGCACACACTGCACTCCCCGCACACACTGCACTCCCCGCACACACTGCACTCCCCGCACGCACTGCACTCCCCGCACACACTGCACTCCCCGCGCACACTGCACTCCCCGCACTCCCCACGCACACACTGCACTCCCCACGCACACACTGCACTCCCCACGCACACACTGCACTCCCCACGCACACACTGCACTCCCCACGCACACACTGCACTCCCCACGCACACACTGCACTCCCCGCACACTGCACTCCCCGCACACAGTGCACTCCCCGCACACACTGCACTCCCCGCACACACTGCACTCCCCGCACACACTGCACTCCCCGCACACACTGCACTCCCCGCACACACTGCACTCCCCGCACACACTGCACTCCCCGCACACACTGCACTCCCCGCACACACTGCACTCCCCGCACACACTGCACTCCCCGCACACACTGCACTCCCCGCACACACTGCACTCCCCGCACACACTGCACTCCCCGCACACACTGCACTCCCCGCACACACTGCACTCCCCGCACACACTGCACTCCCCGCACACACTGCACTCCCCGCACACACTGCACTCCCCGCACACTGCACTCCCCGCACACACTGCACTCCCCGCACACACTGCACTCCCCGCACACGCTGCACTCCCCTCACACGCTGCACTCCCCGCACACGCTGCACTCCCCGCACACACTGCACTCCCCGCACACACTGCACTCCCCGCACACATTGCACTCCCCTCACACACTGCACTCCACGCACACACTGCACTCCCCGCACACACTGCACTCCCCGCACACACTGCACTCCCCGCACACACTGCACTCCCCACACACACACTGCACTCCCCGCACACACTGCACTCCCCACACACACACTGCACTCCCCGCACACACTGCACTCCCCGCACACACTGCACTCCTCACACACACTGCACTCCCCGCACACACTGCACTCCCCGCACACATTGCACTCCCCGCACACATTGCACTCCCCGCACACACTGCACTCCCCGCACACACTGCACTCCCCGCACACACTGCACTCCCCGCACACACACTGCACTCCCCGCACACACTGCACTCCCCACACACACACTGCACTCCCCGCACACACAGCACTACCCGCACACACTGCACTCCCCGCCCACACTGCACTCCTCGCACACACTGCACTCCGCACGCACACACTGCACTCCCCACGCACACACTGCACTCCCCACGCACACACTGCACTCCCCACGCACACACTGCACTCCCCGCACACTGCACTCCCCTCACACACTGCACTCCCCGCACACACTGCACTCCCCGCACACACTGCACTCCCCGCACACACTGCACTCCCCGCACACACTGCACTCCCCGCACACACTGCACTCCCCGCACACACTGCACTCCCCGCACACACTGCACTCCCCGCACACACTGCACTCCCCACACACTGCACTCCCCACACACACTGCACTCCCCACTGCCCGCACACACTGCACTCCCCGCACACACTACACTCTCCACACACACTGCACTCCCCACTCCCCGCACACACCGCGCTCCCCGCACACACCGAACTCCTCCACACTCTGCACTCCCCGCACACACTGCACTCCCCACACACACTCTGCACTCCCCACGCACACACTGCACTCCCCGCACACTGCACTCCCCTCACACACTGCACTCCCCGCACACACTGCACTCCCCGCACACACTGCACTCCCCGCACACACTGCACTCCCCGCACACACTGCACTCCCCGCACACACTGCACTCCCCGCACACACTGCACTCCCCGCACACACTGCACTCCCCGCACACACTGCACTCCCCGCACACACTGCACTCCCCGCACTCACTGCACTCCCCACACACTGCACTCCCCACACACACTGCACTCCCCACACACACTGCACTCCCCACTGCCCGCACACACTGCACTTCCCGCACACACTACACTCTCCACACACACTGCACTCCCCACTACCCGCACACACCGCGCTCCCCGCACACACTGAACTCCCCGCACACTCTGCACTCCCCACCTCCCGCACACACTGCACTCCCCGCACACGCTGCACTCCCCGCACACGCTGCACTCCCCGCACACGCTGCACTCCCCGCACACGCTGCACTCCCCGCACACGCTGCACTCCCCGCACACGCTGCACTCCCCGCACACGCTGCACTCCCCGCACACGCTGCACTCCCCGCACACACTGCACTCCCCGCACATATTGCACTCCCCGCACACACTGCACTCGCCGCACACACTGCACTCCCCACACACACTGCACTCCCCGCACACACTGCACTCCCCGCACACACTGCACTCCCCGCACACACTGCACTCCCCGCACACACTGCACTCCCCGCACACACTGCACTCCCCACACACACACTGCACTCCCCGCACACACTGCACTCCCCGCACACACTGCACTCCCCGCACACACTGCACTCCCCGCACACACTGCACTCCCCGCACACACTGCACTCCCCGCACACACTGCACTCCCCGCACACACTGCACTCCCCGCACACACTGCACTCCCCGCACACACTGCACTCCCCGCACATATTGCACTCCCCGCACATATTGCACTCCCCGCACACACTGCACTCGCCGCACACACTGCACTCCCCGCACACACTGCACTCCCCGCACACACTGCACTCCCCGCACACACTGCACTCCCCGCACACACTGCACTCCCCGCACACACTGCACTCCCCGCACACACTGCACTCCCCGCACACACTGCACTCCCCGCACACACTGCACTCCCCGCACACACTGCACTCCCCGCACACACTGCACTCCCCGCACACACTGCACTCCCCGCACACACTGCACTCCCCGCACACACTGCACTCCCCGCACACACTGCACTCCCCGCACACACTGCGCTCCCCACACACATTGCACTCCCCTCACACACTGCACTCCACGCACACACTGCACTCCCCGCACACACTGCACTCCCCGCACACACTGCACTCCCCGCACACACTGCACTCCCCACACACACACTGCACTCCCCGCACACACAGCACTCCCCGCACACACTGCACTCCCCGCACACACTGCACTCCTCACACACACTGCACTCCCCGCACACACTGCACTCCCCGCACACATTGCACTCCCCGCACACATTGCACTCCCCGCACACACTGCACTCCCCGCACACACTGCACTCCCCGCACACACTGCACTCCCCGCACACACTGCACTCCCCGCACACACACTACACTCCCCGCACACACTGCACTCCCCGCACACACTGCACTCCCCGCACACACTGCTCTCCCCACACACTGCACTCCCCACACACACTGCACTCCCCACTGCCCGCACACACTGCACTCCCCACTCCCCGCACACACCGCGCTCCCCGCACACACCGAACTCCTCCACACTCTGCACTCCCCGCACACACTGCACTCCCCACACACACTGCACTCCCCACGCACACACTGCACTCCCCACGCACACACTGCACTCCCCGCACACTGCACTCCCCTCACACACTGCACTCCCCGCACACACTGCACTCCCCGCACACACTGCACTCCCCGCACACACTGCACTCCCCGCACACACTGCACTCCCCGCACACACTGCACTCCCCGCACACACTGCACTCCCCGCACTCACTGCACTCCCCACACACTGCACTCCCCACACACACTGCACTCCCCACTGCCCGCACACACTGCACTTCCCGCACACACTACACTCTCCACACACACTGCACTCCCCACTCCCCGCACACACCGCGCTCCCCGCACACACTGAACTCCCCGCACACTCTGCACTCCCCGCACACACTGCACTCCCCACACACACCGCACACCCCACACACACTGCACTCCCCACTCCCCGCACACACCGCGCTCCCCGCACACACCGCGCTCCCCGCACACACCGCGCTCCCCGCACACACCGCGCTCCCCGCACACACCGTGCTCCCCGCACACACCGCACTCCCCGTACACACTGCTCTCCCCGTAGACACTGCACTCCCCGCACACTCTGCACTCCCCGCACACACTGCACTCCCCACACACACCGCACACCCCACACACACTGCACTCCCCACTCCCCGCACACACCGCGCTCCCCGCACACACCGCGCTCCCCGCACACACCGCGCTCCCCGCACACACCGCGCTCCCCGCACACACCGTGCTCCCCGCACACACCGCACTCCCCGTACACACTGCTCTCCCCGTAGACACTGCACTCTCCGCACACACTGCACTCCCCACACACACTGCACTCCCCACACACACTGCACTCCCCACACACACTGCACTCCCCACTCCCCGCACACACCGCGCTCCCCGCACACACTGCTCTCCCCGCTCACACTGCACTCCCCGCACACACTGCACTCCCCGCACACACTGCACTCCCCGCACACACTGCACTCCCCGCACACACTGCACTCCCCGCACACACTGCACTCCCCGCACACACTGCACTCCCCCCGCACACACTGCACTCCCCGCACACACTGCACTCCCCGCACACACTGCACTCCCCGCACACACTGCACTCCCCACACACACTGCACTCCCCGCACACACTGCGCTCCCCGCACACACTGCACTCCCCCCACACTGCACTCCCCGCACACACTGCACTCCCCGCACACACTGCGCTCCCCGCACACACTGCACTCCCCGCACACACTGCACTCCCCGCACACACTGCACTCCCCGCACACACTGCACTCCCCGCACACACTGCACTCCCCGCACACACTGCACTCCCCGCACACACTGCACTCCCCGCACACTCTGCACTCCCCGCGCGCACTGCACTCCCCGCACACACTGCACTCCCCGCACACACACTGCACTCCCCGCGCACACTGCACTCCCCGCACTCCCCACACACTGCACTCCCCACACACACTGCACTCCCCACTCCCCGCACACACTGCACTCCCCGCACACACTGCACTCCCCGCACACACTGCACTCCCCGCCCACACTGCACTCCCAGCCCACACTGCACTCCCCCCACATACTGCACTCCCCACACACACTGCACTCCCCACTCCATGCACACACTGCACTCCCCGCACACACTGCACTCCCCGCACACACTGCACTACCCTCACACGCTGCACTCCCCGCACACGCTGCACTCCCCGCACACGCTGCACACCACGCACACCCTGCACTCCCTGCACACACTGCACTCCCCGCACACACTGCACTCCCCGCACACACTGCACTCCCCGCACACACTGCACTCCCCACTCCCCGCACACACTGCACTCCCCGCACACACTGCACTCCCCACACACACTGCACTCCCCACTCCCCGCACACACTGCACTCCCCGCACACACTGCACTCCCCGCACACACTGCACTCCCCGCACACACTGCACTCCCCGCACACACTGCACTCCCCGCACACACTGCACTCCCCGCACACACTGCACTCTCCGCACACACTGCACTCCCCGCACACACTGCACTCCCCGCACACACTGCACTCTCCACACACACACTGCACTCCCCGCACACACTGCACTCCCCGCACACACTGCACTCCCCGCACACACTGCACTCCCCGCACACACTGCACTACCCGCACACACTGCACTCCCCACGCACACACTGCTCTCCCCACGCACACACTGCACTCCCCACGCACACACTGCACTCCCCGCACACTGCACTCCCCGCACACACCGCGCTCCCCGCACACACCGCACTCCCCGCACACACCGCACTCCCCGCACACACTGCACTCCCCGCACACACTGCGCTCCCCGCACACACCGCGCTCCCCGCACATATTGCACTCCCCGCACACACTGCACTCGCCGCACACACTGCACTCCCCGCACACACTGCACTCCCCGCACACACTGCACTCCCCGCACACACTGCACTCCCCGCACACACTGCACTCCCCGCACACACTGCACTCCCCGCACACACTGCACTCCCCACACACACACTGCACTCCCCGCACACACTGCACTCCCCGCACACACTGCACTCCCCGCACACACTGCACTCCCCGCACACACTGCACTCCCCGCACACACTGCACTCCCCGCACACACTGCACTCCCCGCACACACTGCACTCCCCGCACACACTGCACTCCCCGCACATATTGCACTCCCCGCACACACTGCACTCGCCGCACACACTGCACTCCCCGCACACACTGCACTCCCCGCACACACTGCACTCCCCGCACACACTGCACTCCCCGCACACACTGCACTCCCCGCACACACTGCACTCCCCGCACACACTGCACTCCCCGCACACACTGCACTCCCCACGCACACACTGCACTCCCCACGCACACACTGCACTCCCCACGCACACACTGCACTCCCCGCACACTGCACTCCCCACACACACTGCACTCCCCACACACACTGCACTCCCCGGACACCATGCACTCCCCACGCACACACTGCACTCCCCGCACACACTGCACTCCCCGCACACACTGCACTCCCCGCACACACTGCACTCCCCGCACACACTGCCCTCCCCGCACACACTGCACTCCCCGCACACACTGCACTCCCCGCACACACTGCACTCCCCGCACACACTGCACTCCCCGCACACACTGCACTCCCCGCACGCACTGCACTCCCCGCAATCACTGCCCTCCCCGCACACACTGCACTCCCCGCACACACTGCACTCCCCACACACACTGCACTCCCCACTCCCCGCACACACCGCGCTCCCCGCACACACCGCGCTCCCCGCACACACCGCACTCCCCACACACACTGCACTCCCCGCACACTGCACTCCCCACACACACTGCACTCCCCACGCACACACTGCCCTCCCCGGACACACACTGCACTCCCCGCACACACTGCACTCCCCGCAGACACTGCCCTCCCCAAACACACACTGCACTCCCCGCACACACTGCACTCCCCGCAGACACAGCCCTCCCCAAACACACACTGCACTCCCCGCACACACTGCACTCCCCACGCACACACTGCCCTCCCCAAACACACACTGCACTCCCCGCACACACTGCACTCCCCGCACACACTGCACTCCCCGCACATACTGCCCTCCCCAAACACACACTGCACTCCCCACGCACACACTGCACTCCCCGCACACACTGCACTCCCCACGCACACACTGCCCTCCCCAAACACACACTGCACTCCCCGCACACACTGCACTCCCCCCGCACACACTGCACTCCCCCCGCACACACTGCACTCCCCGCACACACTGCGCTCCCCGCACACACTGCGCTCCCCGCACACACTGCGCTCCCCGCACACACTGCGCTCCCCGCACACACCGCGCTCCCCGCACACACCGCGCTCCCCGCACACACCGTGCTCCCCGCACACACCGAGCTCCCCGCACACACCGCACTCCCCGCACACACCGCACTCCCCGCACACACTGCACTCCCCGCACACACTGCACTCCACCCACACACTGCACTCCCCGCACACACACTGCACTCCCCCCACACTGCACTCCCCGCACACACTGCACTCCACCCACACACTGCACTCCCCGCACACACTGCACTCCCCACACACAGTGCACTCCCCGCACACACTGCACTCCCCGCACACACTGCACTCCCCGCACACACTGCACTCCCCGCACACACTGCGCTCCCCGCACACACTGCGCTCCCCGCACACACTGCGCTCCCCGCACACACCGCGCTCCCCGCACACACCGCGCTCCCCGCACACACCGCGCTCCCCGCACACACCGCGCTCCCCGCACACACCGCGCTCCCCGCACACACCGCGCTCCCCGCACACACCGCACTCCCCGCACACACCGCACTCCCCACACACACCGCACTCCCCACACACACCGCACTCCCCGCACACACCGCGCTCCCCGCACACACCGCGCTCCCCGCACACACCGCACTCCCCACACACACCGCACTCCCCACACACACCGCACTCCCCGCACACACCGCAGTCCCCGCACACACTGCACTCCCCGCACACACTGCACTCCCCGCACACACTGCACTCCCCGCACACACTGCACTCCCCACACACACTGCACTCCCCACACACACTGCACTCCCCACACACACTGCACTCCCCACACACACCGCACTCCCCACACACACCGCACTCGCCGCACACACTGCACTCCCCGCACACACTGCACTCCCCGCACACACTGCACTCCCCGCACACACCGCACTCCCCACACACACCGCACTCCCCGCACACACCGCAGTCCCCGCACACACTGCACTCCCCGCACACACTGCACTCCCCCCACACACTGCACTCCCCGCACACACTGCACTCCCCGCACACACTGCACTCCCCGCACACACTGCACTCCCCGCACACACACTGCGCTCCCCGCACACACTGCGCTCCCCGCACACACTGCGCTCCCCGCACACACCGTGCTCCCCGCACACACCGCGCTCCCCGCACACACCGCGCTCCCCGCACACACCGCGCTCCCCGCACACACCGCGCTCCCCGCACACACTGCGCTCCCCGCACACACTGCACTCCCCGCACACACTGCGCTCCCCGCACACACCGCGCTCCCCGCACACACCGCGCTCCCCGCACACACCGCGCTCCCCGCACACACAGCGCTCCCCGCACACACTGCGCTCCCCGCACACACTGCGCTCCCCGCACACACTGCACTCCCCCCACACACCGCGCTCCCCGCACACACCGCGCTCCCCGCACACACTGCGCTCCCCGCACACACCGCGCTCCCCGCACACACCGCGCTCCCCGCACACACCGCGCTCCCCGCACACACCGCGCTCCCCGCACACACCGCGCTCCCCGCACACACCGCGCTCCCCGCACACACCGCGCTCCCCGCACACACCGCGCTCCCCGCACACACCGCGCTCCCCGCACACACTGCGCTCCCCGCACATACCGCACTCCCCACACACACCGCACTCCCCGCACACACTGCACTCCCCACACACACTGCAGTCCCCGCACACACTGCACTCCCCGCACACACTGCACTCCCCGCACACACTGCACTCCCCGCACACACACAGTACTCCCCGCACACACACTGCACTCCCCGCACACACTGCACTCCCCGCACACACACAGTACTCCCCGCACACACACTGCACTCCCCGCACACACTGCACTCCCCGCACACACACAGTACTCCCCGCACACGCTGCACTCCCCGCACACACTGCACTCCCCGCACACACCGTGCTCCCCGCACACACTGCACTCCCCGCACACACCGCGCTCCCCGCACACACTGCACTCCCCGCACACACTGCACTCCCCGCACACACTGCACTCCCCGCACACACTGCACTCCCCGCACACACTGCACTCCCCGCACACACACAGTACTCCCCGCACACACACTGCACTCCCCGCACACACTGCACTCCCCGCACACACACAGTACTCCCCGCACACACACTGCACTCCCCGCACACACACTGCACTCCCCACACACACTGCACTCCCCGCACACACACTGCACTCCCCACACACACTGCACTCCCCACACACACTGCACTCCCCGCACACACACCGTGCTCCCCGCACACACCGCGCTCCCCGCACACACCGCGCTCCCCGCACACACCGCGCTCCCCGCACACACCGCGCTCCCCGCACACACCGCGCTCCCCGCACACACCGCGCTCCCCGCACACACCGCGCTCCCCGCACACACTGCGCTCCCCGCACACACCGCGCTCCCCGCACACACCGCGCTCCCCGCACACACCGCGCTCCCCGCACACACTGCGCTCCCCGCACACACCGCGCTCCCCACACACACTGCGCTCCCCGCACACACTGCACTCCCCGCACACACCGCGCTCCCCGCACACACCGCGCTCCCCGCACACACCGCGCTCCCCGCACACACCGTGCTCCCCGCACACACCGCGCTCCCCGCACACACTGCGCTCCCCGCACACACCGCGCTCCCCGCACACACCGCGCTCCCCGCACACACCGCGCTCCCCGCACACACCGCGCTCCCCGCACACACCGCACTCCCCGCACACACCGCACTCCCCACACACACCGCACTCCCCACACACACCGCACTCCCCACACACACTGCACTCCCCGCACACACTGCACTCCCCGCACACACTGCACTCCCCGCACACAGTGCACTCCCCGCACACACTGCACTCCCCGCACACACCGCACTCCCCACACACACTGCAGTCCCCACACACACTGCACTCCCCGCACACACTGCACTCCCCGCACACACTGCACTCCCCGCACACACTGCGCTCCCCGCACACACTGCACTCCCCACACACACCGCACTCCCCACACACACCGCACTCCCCACACACACTGCAGTCCCCACACACACTGCACTCCCCGCACACACTGCACTCCCCGCACACACTGCACTCCCCGCACACACTGCACTCCCCGCACACACTGCACTCCCCGCACACACCGCACTCCCCACACACACTGCAGTCCCCGCACACACTGCACTCCCCGCACACACTGCACTCCCCGCACACACTGCACTCCCCGCACACACTGCACTCCCCGCACACACTGCACTCCCCGCACACACTGCACTCCCCGCACACACTGCACTCCCCGCACACACTGCACTCCCCACACACACTGCACTCCCCGCACACACCGCGCTCCCCGCACACACTGCACTCCCCGCACACACCGCACTCCCCACACACACCGCACTCCCCACACACACTGCAGTCCCCACACACACTGCACTCCCGCACACACTGCACTCCCCGCACACACCGCGCTCCCCGCACACACTGCGCTCCCCGCACACACTGCGCTCCCCGCACACACTGCACTCCCCGCACACACCGCACTCCCCGCACACACCGCACTCCCCACACACACCGCTCTCCCCGCACACACTGCGCTCCCCGCACACACCGCACTCCCCACACACACCGCACTCCCCGCACACACTGCACTCCCCACACACACTGCAGTCCCCGCACACACTGCACTCCCCGCACACACTGCACTCCCCGCACACACTGCACTCCCCGCACACACTGCACTCCCCGCACACACACAGTACTCCCCGCACACACACTGCACTCCCCGCACACACTGCACTCCCCGCACACACACAGTACTCCCCGCACACACACTGCACTCCCCGCACACACTGCACTCCCCGCACACACACAGTACTCCCCGCACACGCTGCACTCCCCGCACACACTGCACTCCCCGCACACACCGCGCTCCCCGCACACACCGTGCTCCCCGCACACACCGCGCTCCCCGCACACACCGCGCTCCCCGCACACACCGCGCTCCCCGCACACACCGCGCTCCCCGCACACACCGCGCTCCCCGCACACACCGCGCTCCCCTCACACACTGCACTCCCCTCACACACTGCGCTCCCCTCACACACTGCGCTCCCCGCACACACTGCGCTCCCCGCACACACTGCGCTCCCCGCACACACTGCGCTCCCCGCACACACCGCGCTCCCCGCACACACCGCGCTCCCCGCACACACCGCACTCCCCACACACACCGCACTCCCCACACACACTGCAGTCCCCACACACACTGCACTCCCCACACACTGCACTCCCCGCACACACTGCACTCCCCACACACACTGCAGTCCCCGCACACACTGCACTCCCCGCACACACTGCACTCCCCGCACACACTGCACTCCCCGCACACACTGCACTCCCCGCACACACTGCACTCCCCGCACACACTGCACTCCCCGCACACACACAGTACTCCCCGCACACACACTGCACTCCCCGCACACACTGCACTCCCCGCACACACACAGTACTCCCCGCACACACACTGCACTCCCCGCACACACTGCACTCCCCGCACACACACAGTACTCCCCGCACACGCTGCACTCCCCGCACACACTGCACTCCCCGCACACACTGCACTCCCCGCACACACTGCACTCCCCACACACACTGCACTCCCCGCACACACTGCACTCCCCTCACACACTGCACTCCCCGCACACACTGCACTCCCCGCACACACTGCGCTCCCCGCACACACTGCGCTCCCCGCACACACTGCGCTCCCCGCACACACTGCGCTCCCCGCACACACTGCGCTCCCCGCACACACTGCGCTCCCCGCACACACCGCGCTCCCCGCACACACTGCACTCCCCGCACACACTGCACTCCCCACACACACTGCACTCCCCGCACACACTGCACTCCCCACACACACTGCACTCCCCGCACACACTGCACTCCCCACACACACTGCACTCCCCACACACACCGCGCTCCCCGCACACACCGTGCTCCCCGCACACACCGCGCTCCCCGCACACACCGCGCTCCCCGCACACACCGCGCTCCCCGCACACACCGCACTCCCCACACACACTGCAGTCCCCAGACACTGCACTCCCTACACACACATTCCATCCCCACACACACTGCACTCCCCACGCACACACTGCACTCCCCACGCACACACTGCACTCCCCACGCACACACTGCACTCCCCGCACACTGCACTCCCCGCACACACTGCAGTCCCCAGACACTGCACTCCCCACGCACACACTGCACTCCCCACGCACACACTGCACTCCCCACGCACACACTGCACTCCCCTCACACACTGCGCTCCCCTCACACACTGCACTCCCCGCACACACTGCGCTCCCCGCACACACTGCGCTCCCCGCACACACTGCGCTCCCCGCACACACCGCGCTCCCCGCACACACCGCGCTCCCCGCACACACCGCACTCCCCACACACACCGCACTCCCCACACACACTGCAGTCCCCACACACACTGCACTCCCCACACACTGCACTCCCCGCACACACTGCACTCCC
This sequence comes from Scyliorhinus torazame, assembly GCF_047496885.1. NCBI lineage: Eukaryota > Metazoa > Chordata > Chondrichthyes > Carcharhiniformes > Scyliorhinidae > Scyliorhinus > Scyliorhinus torazame. Next base: position 1,159,991 of record NC_092707.1, on the reverse strand, counting down.
CACACACACTGCAGTCCCCGCACACACTGCACTCCCCGCACACACTGCACTCCCCGCACACACTGCACTCCCCGCACACACTGCACTCCCCGCACACACTGCACTCCCCGCACACACACAGTACTCCCCGCACACACACTGCACTCCCCGCACACACTGCACTCCCCGCACACACACAGTACTCCCCGCACACACACTGCACTCCCCGCACACACTGCACTCCCCGCACACACACAGTACTCCCCGCACACGCTGCACTCCCCGCACACACTGCACTCCCCGCACACACTGCACTCCCCGCACACACTGCACTCCCCACACACACTGCACTCCCCGCACACACTGCACTCCCCTCACACACTGCACTCCCCGCACACACTGCACTCCCCGCACACACTGCGCTCCCCGCACACACTGCGCTCCCCGCACACACTGCGCTCCCCGCACACACTGCGCTCCCCGCACACACTGCGCTCCCCGCACACACTGCGCTCCCCGCACACACTGCGCTCCCCGCACACACCGCGCTCCCCGCACACACCGCGCTCCCCGCACACACCGTGCTCCCCGCACACACCGCGCTCCCCGCACACACCGCGCTCCCCGCACACACCGCGCTCCCCGCACACACCGCACTCCCCACACACACTGCAGTCCCCAGACACTGCACTCCCTACACACACATTCCATCCCCACACACACTGCACTCCCCACGCACACACTGCACTCCCCACGCACACACTGCACTCCCCACGCACACACTGCACTCCCCGCACACTGCACTCCCCGCACACACTGCAGTCCCCAGACACTGCACTCCCCACGCACACACTGCACTCCCCACGCACACACTGCACTCCCCACGCACACACTGCACTCCCCGCACACACCGCGCTCCCCGCACACACCGCACTCCCCACACACACCGCACTCCCCACACACACTGCACTCCCTACACACACATTCCATCCCCACACACACTGCACTCCTCTCACACACTGCACTCCCCACGCACACACTGCACTCCCCACGCACACTGCACTCCCCGGACACCATGCACTCCCCACGCACACACTGCACTCCCCGCACACACTGCACTCCCCGCACACACTGCACTCCCCGCACACACTGCACTCCCCGCACACACTGCCCTCCCCGCACACACTGCACTCCCCGCACACACTGCACTCCCCGCACACACTGCACTCCCCGCACACACTGCACTCCCCGCACACACTGCCCTCCCCGCACACACTGCACTCCCCGCACACACTGCACTCCCCGCACACACTGCCCTCCCCGCACACACTGCACTCCCCGCACACACTGCACTCCCCGCACACACTGCACTCCCCACACACACTGCACTCCCCACTCCCCGCACACACCGCGCTCCCCGCACACACCGCGCTCCCCGCACACACCGCACTCCCCACACACACTGCACTCCCCGCACACTGCACTCCCCACACACACTGCACTCCCCACGCACACACTGCCCTCCCCGGACACACACTGCACTCCCCGCACACACTGCACTCCCCGCAGACACTGCCCTCCCCAAACACACACTGCACTCCCCGCACACACTGCACTCCCCGCAGACACTGCCCTCCCCAAACACACACTGCACTCCCCGCACACACTGCACTCCCCACGCACACACTGCCCTCCCCAAACACACACTGCACTCCCCGCACACACTGCACTCCCCACGCACACACTGCACTCCCCGCACACACTGCACTCCCCACGCACACACTGCCCTCCCCAAACACACACTGCACTCCCCGCACACACTGCACTCCCCCCGCACACACTGCACTCCCCGCACACACTGCGCTCCCCGCACACACTGCGCTCCCCGCACACACTGCGCTCCCCGCACACACTGCGCTCCCCGCACACACTGCGCTCCCCGCACACACTGCGCTCCCCGCACACACCGTGCTCCCCGCACACACTGCGCTCCCCGCACACACCGCGCTCCCCGCACACACCGCGCTCCCCACACACACTGCAGTCCCCACAGACACTGCACTCCCCACACACTGCACTCCCCGCACACACTGCACTCCCCGCACACACTGCACTCCCCGCACACACTGCACTCTCCACACACACACTGCACTCCCCGCACACGCTGCGCTCCCCGCACACACTGCGCTCCCCGCACACACTGCGCTCCCCGCACACACTGCGCTCCCCGCACACACTGCGCTCCCCGCACACACTGCGCTCCCCGCACACACTGCGCTCCCCGCACACACTGCGCTCCCCGCACACACTGCGCTCCCCGCACACACTGCGCTCCCCGCACACACCGTGCTCCCCGCACACACCGCGCTCCCCGCACACACTGCACTCCCCGCACACACTGCGCTCCCCGCACACACCGTGCTCCCCGCACACACTGCACTCCCCGCACACACCGCACTCCCCACGCACACACTGCACTCCCCGCACACACTGCACTCCCCGCACACACTGCACTCCCCGCACACACTGCACTCCCCGCACACACTGCACTCCCCACACACACTGCACTCCCCGCACACACTGCACTCCCCGCACACACCGCACTCCCCACGCACACACTGCGCTCCCCGCACACACTGCACTCCCCGCACACACTGCACTCCCCGCACACACTGCACTCCCCGCACACACTGCACTCCCCGCACACACTGCACTCCCCGCACACACCGCGCTCCCCGCACACACTGCACTCCCCGCACACACCGCACTCCCCATACACACATTCCATCCCCGCACACACTGCACTTCCCACGCACACACTGCACTCCCCGCACACACTGCACTCCCCGCACACACTGCACTCCCCGGACACCATGCACTCCCCACGCACACACTGCACTCCCCACACACACTGCACTCCCCGGACACCATGCACTCCCCACGCACACTGCACTCCCCACACACAGTGCACTCCCCGCACACACTGCACTCCCCGCACACACTGCACTCCCCGCACACACTGCACTCCCCGCACACACTGCACTCCCCACACACACTGCCCTCCCCGCACACACTGCACTCCCCACACACACTGCACTCCCCACACACACTGCACTCACCACTCCCCGCACACACTGCACTCCCCACACACAGTGCACTCCCCGCACACACTGCACTCCCCACACATACTGCACTCCCCACTCCCCGCACACACTCCACTCCCCGCACACACTGCACTCTCCACACACACTGCACTCCCCGCACACACTGCACTCCCCGCACACACTGCACTCCCCGCACACACTGCACTCCCCACACACACTGCACTCCCCACTCCCCGCACACACTGCACTCCCCGCACACACTCCACTCCCCGCACACACTGCACTCTCCACACACACTGCACTCCCCGCACACACTGCACTCCCCGCACACACCGCGCTCCCCGCACACACCGCACTCCCCGCTCACACCGCACTCCCCGCACACACCGCACTCCCCGCACACACTGCACTCCCCGCACACACTGCCCTCCCCGCACACACTGCACTCCCCGCACACACTGCACTCCCCGCTCACACTGCACTCCCCGCTCACACTGCACTCCCCGCACACACTGCCCTCCCCGCACACACTGCACTCCCCGCACACACTGCACTCCCCTCACACACTACACTCCCCGCACACACTGCACTCCCCGCACACACTGCACTCCCCGCACACACTGCCCTCCCCGCACACACTGCACTCCCCGCACACACTGCACTCCCCGCACACACTGCACTCCCCTCACACACTGCACTCCCCACACACACTGCACTCCCCGCACACACTGCACTCCCCGCACACACTGCACTCCCCGCACACACTGCACTCCCCGCACTCACTGCACTCCCCGCACACACTGCACTCCCCGCACACACTGCACTCCCCGCACACACTGCACTCCCCGCACACACTGCACTCCCCGCACACACAGCACTCCCCGCACACACCGCGCTCCCCGCACACACCGCGCTCCCCGCACACACCGCGCTCCCCGCACACACTGCGCTCCCCGCACACACCGCGCTCCCCGCACACACCGCGCTCCCCGCACACACCGCGCTCCCCGCACACACCGCGCTCCCCGCACACACTGCGCTCCCCGCACACACCGCGCTCCCCGCACACACTGCGCTCCCCGCACACACTGCGCTCCCCGCACACACCGCGCTCCCCGCACACACCGCGCTCCCCGCACACACCGCGCTCCCCGCACACACCGCGCTCCCCGCACACACCGCGCTCCCAACACACACCGCGCTCCCCGCACACACTGCGCTCCCCGCACACACTGCGCTCCCCGCACACACCGCGCTCCCCGCACACACCGCGCTCCCCGCACACACCGCGCTCCCCGCACACACCGCGCTCCCCGCACACACCGCGCTCCCCGCACACACCGCACTCCCCGCACACACCGCACTCCCCACACACACCGCACTCCCCACACACACTGCAGTCCCCACACACACTGCACTCCCCGCACACACTGCACTCCCCGCACACACTGCAGTCCCCACACACACTGCACTCCCCGCACACACCGCGCTCCCCGCACACACTGCACTCCCCGCACACACCGCACTCCCCACACACACCGCACTCCCCACACACACTGCAGTCCCCACACACACTGCACTCCCGCACACACTGCACTCCCCGCACACACCGCGCTCCCCGCACACACTGCGCTCCCCGCACACACTGCGCTCCCCGCACACACTGCACTCCCCGCACACACCGCACTCCCCGCACACACCGCACTCCCCACACACACCGCTCTCCCCGCACACACTGCGCTCCCCGCACACACCGCACTCCCCACACACACCGCACTCCCCGCACACACTGCACTCCCCACACACACTGCAGTCCCCGCACACACTGCACTCCCCGCACACACTGCACTCCCCGCACACACTGCACTCCCCGCACACACTGCACTCCCCGCACACACACAGTACTCCCCGCACACACACTGCACTCCCCGCACACACTGCACTCCCCGCACACACACAGTACTCCCCGCACACACACTGCACTCCCCGCACACACTGCACTCCCCGCACACACACAGTACTCCCCGCACACGCTGCACTCCCCGCACACACTGCGCTCCCCGCACACACCGTGCTCCCCGCACACACCGCGCTCCCCGCACACACCGCGCTCCCCGCACACACCGCGCTCCCCGCACACACCGCGCTCCCCGCACACACCGCACTCCCCACACACACCGCACTCCCCACACACACTGCAGTCCCCACACACACTGCACTCCCCACACACTGCACTCCCCGCACACACTGCACTCCCCACACACACTGCAGTCCCCGCACACACTGCACTCCCCGCACACACTGCACTCCCCGCACACACTGCACTCCCCGCACACACTGCACTCCCCGCACACACTGCACTCCCCGCACACACTGCACTCCCCGCACACACACAGTACTCCCCGCACACACACTGCACTCCCCGCACACACTGCACTCCCCGCACACACACAGTACTCCCCGCACACACACTGCACTCCCCGCACACACTGCACTCCCCGCACACACACAGTACTCCCCGCACACGCTGCACTCCCCGCACACACTGCACTCCCCGCACACACTGCACTCCCCGCACACACTGCACTCCCCACACACACTGCACTCCCCGCACACACTGCACTCCCCTCACACACTGCACTCCCCGCACACACTGCACTCCCCGCACACACTGCGCTCCCCGCACACACTGCGCTCCCCGCACACACTGCGCTCCCCGCACACACTGCGCTCCCCGCACACACTGCGCTCCCCGCACACACTGCGCTCCCCGCACACACCGCGCTCCCCGCACACACCGCGCTCCCCGCACACACCGTGCTCCCCGCACACACCGCGCTCCCCGCACACACCGCGCTCCCCGCACACACCGCGCTCCCCGCACACACCGCACTCCCCACACACACTGCAGTCCCCAGACACTGCACTCCCTACACACACATTCCATCCCCACACACACTGCACTCCCCACGCACACACTGCACTCCCCGCACACGCTGCGCTCCCCGCACACACTGCGCTCCCCGCACACACTGCGCTCCCCGCACACACTGCGCTCCCCGCACACACTGCGCTCCCCGCACACACTGCGCTCCCCGCACACACTGCGCTCCCCGCACACACTGCGCTCCCCGCACACACTGCGCTCCCCGCACACACTGCGCTCCCCGCACACACCGTGCTCCCCGCACACACCGCGCTCCCCGCACACACTGCACTCCCCGCACACACTGCGCTCCCCGCACACACCGTGCTCCCCGCACACACTGCACTCCCCGCACACACCGCACTCCCCACGCACACACTGCACTCCCCGCACACACTGCACTCCCCGCACACACTGCACTCCCCGCACACACTGCACTCCCCGCACACACTGCACTCCCCACACACACTGCACTCCCCGCACACACTGCACTCCCCGCACACACCGCACTCCCCACGCACACACTGCGCTCCCCGCACACACTGCACTCCCCGCACACACTGCACTCCCCGCACACACTGCACTCCCCGCACACACTGCACTCCCCGCACACACTGCACTCCCCGCACACACCGCGCTCCCCGCACACACTGCACTCCCCGCACACACCGCACTCCCCATACACACATTCCATCCCCGCACACACTGCACTTCCCACGCACACACTGCACTCCCCGCACACACTGCACTCCCCGCACACACTGCACTCCCCGGACACCATGCACTCCCCACGCACACACTGCACTCCCCACACACACTGCACTCCCCGGACACCATGCACTCCCCACGCACACTGCACTCCCCACACACAGTGCACTCCCCGCACACACTGCACTCCCCGCACACACTGCACTCCCCGCACACACTGCACTCCCCGCACACACTGCACTCCCCACACACACTGCCCTCCCCGCACACACTGCACTCCCCACACACACTGCACTCCCCACACACACTGCACTCACCACTCCCCGCACACACTGCACTCCCCACACACAGTGCACTCCCCGCACACACTGCACTCCCCACACATACTGCACTCCCCACTCCCCGCACACACTCCACTCCCCGCACACACTGCACTCTCCACACACACTGCACTCCCCGCACACACTGCACTCCCCGCACACACTGCACTCCCCGCACACACTGCACTCCCCACACACACTGCACTCCCCACTCCCCGCACACACTGCACTCCCCGCACACACTCCACTCCCCGCACACACTGCACTCTCCACACACACTGCACTCCCCGCACACACTGCACTCCCCGCACACACCGCGCTCCCCGCACACACCGCACTCCCCGCTCACACCGCACTCCCCGCACACACCGCACTCCCCGCACACACTGCACTCCCCGCACACACTGCCCTCCCCGCACACACTGCACTCCCCGCACACACTGCACTCCCCGCTCACACTGCACTCCCCGCTCACACTGCACTCCCCGCACACACTGCCCTCCCCGCACACACTGCACTCCCCGCACACACTGCACTCCCCTCACACACTACACTCCCCGCACACACTGCACTCCCCGCACACACTGCACTCCCCGCACACACTGCCCTCCCCGCACACACTGCACTCCCCGCACACACTGCACTCCCCGCACACACTGCACTCCCCTCACACACTGCACTCCCCACACACACTGCACTCCCCACACACACTGCACTCCCCGCACACACTGCACTCCCCGCACACACTGCACTCCCCGCACTCACTGCGCTCCCCGCACACACCGCGCTCCCCGCACACACCGCGCTCCCCGCACACACCGCGCTCCCCGCACACACCGCGCTCCCCGCACACACCGCGCTCCCCGCACACACCGCGCTCCCCGCACACACCGCGCTCCCCGCACACACCGCGCTCCCCGCACACACCGCGCTCCCCGCACACACTGCGCTCCCCGCACACACTGCACTCCCCGCACACACCGCGCTCCCCGCACACACCGCGCTCCCCGCACACACCGCGCTCCCCGCACACACCGCGCTCCCCGCACACACCGCGCTCCCCGCACACACCGCGCTCCCCGCACACACCGCGCTCCCCGCACACACCGCGCTCCCCGCACACACCGCGCTCCCCGCACACACCGCGCTCCCCGCACACACCGCGCTCCCCGCACACACCGCGCTCCCCGCACACACTGCGCTCCCCGCACACACCGCGCTCCCCACACACACTGCGCTCCCCGCACACACTGCGCTCCCCGCACACACCGCGCTCCCCGCACACACCGCGCTCCCCGCACACACCGCGCTCCCCGCACACACCGCGCTCCCCGCACACACCGCGCTCCCCGCACACACTGCGCTCCCCGCACACACTGCGCTCCCCGCACACACCGCGCTCCCCGCACACTGCACTCCCCACACACACTGCACTCCCCGCACACACCGCGCTCCCCGCACACACACTGCGCTCCCCGCACACACCGCGCTCCCCGCACACTGCACTCCCCACACACACTGCACTCCCCGCACACACCGCGCTCCCCGCACACACACTGCGCTCCCCGCACACACCGCGCTCCCCGCACACTGCACTCCCCGCACACACTGCACTCCCCGCACACACTGCCCTCCCCGCACACACTGCACTCCCCGCACACACTGCACTCCCCTCACACACTACACTCCCCGCACACACTGCACTCCCCGCACACACTGCACTCCCCGCACACACTGCCCTCCCCGCACACACTGCACTCCCCGCACACACTGCACTCCCCGCACACACTGCACTCCCCTCACACACTGCACTCCCCACACACACTGCACTCCCCGCACACACTGCACTCCCCGCACACACTGCACTCCCCGCACACACTGCACTCCCCGCACACACTGCACTCCCCGCACACACTGCACTCCCCGCACACACTGCACTCCCCGCACACACTGCACTCCCCGCACACACTGCACTCCCCTCACACACTGCACTCCCCACACACACTGCACTCCCCACACACACTGCACTCCCCGCACACACTGCACTCCCCGCACTCACTGCACTCCCCGCACACACTGCACTCCCCGCACTCACTGCACTCCCCGCACACACCGCGCTCCCCGCACACACCGCGCTCCCCGCACACACCGCGCTCCCCGCACACACCGCGCTCCCCGCACACACCGCGCTCCCCGCACACACCGCACTCCCCGCACACACTGCACTCCACCCACACACTGCACTCCCCGCACACTGCACTCCCCGCACACTGCACTCCCCGCACACACTGCACTCCACCCACACACTGCACTCCCCGCACACACTGCACTCCCCACACACACTGCACTCCCCGCACACACTGCACTCCCCTCTCACACTGCACTCCCCGCACACACTGCACTCCCCGCACACACTGCACTCCCCGCACACACTGCACTCCCCGCACACACTGCACTCCCCGCACACACTGCACTCCCCGCACACACTGCACTCCCCGCACACACTGCACTCCCCGCACACACTGCACTCCCCGCACACACTGCACTCCCCGCACACACTGCACTCCCCGCACACACTGCACTCCCCCCGCACACTGCACTCCCCGCACACACTGCACTCCCCGCACACACTGCACTCCCCGCACACACTGCACTCCCCGCCCACACTGCACTCCCCGCACACACTGCACTCCCCACACACACTGCACTCCCCTCACACACTGCACTCCCCGCACACACTGCACTCCCCGCACACACTGCACTCCCCGCACACACTGCACTCCCCGCCCACACTGCACTCCCCGCACACACTGCACTCCCCGCACACACTGCACTCCCCCCGCACACTGCACTCCCCGCACACACTGCACTCCCCGCACACACTGCACTCCCCGCACACACTGCACTCCCCGCACACACTGCATTCCCCGCCCACACTGCACTCCCCGCACACACTGCACTCCCCACACACACTGCACTCCCCTCACACACTGCACTCCCCGCACACACTGCACTCCCCGCACACACTGCACTCCCCGCCCACACTGCACTCCCCGCCCACACTGCACTCCACGCACACACTGCACTCCCCACACACACTGCACTCCCCGCACACACTGCACTCACCGCACACACTGCACTCCCCGCACACACTGCACTCCACCCACACACTGCACTCCCCGCACACACTGCACTCCCCACACACACTGCACTCCCCGCACACACTGCACTCCACCCACACACTGCACTCCCCGCACACACTGCACTCCCCACACACACTGCACTCCCCACACACACTGCACTCCCCACACACACTGCACTCCCCGCACACACTGCACTCCCCGCACACACTGCACTCCCCGCACACACTGCACTCCCCGCACACACTGCACTCCCCGCACACACTGCTCTCCCCGCACACACTGCACTCCCCGCACACACTGCACTCCCCGCACACACTGCACTCCCCGCACACACTGCACTCCCCGCACACACTGCACTCCCCGCACACACTGCACTCCCCGCACACACTGCACTCCCCGCACACACTGCTCTCCCCGCACACACTGCACTCCCCGCACACACTGCACTCCCCGCACACACTGCACTCCCCGCACACACAGCACTCCCCGCACACACAGCACTCCCCGCACACACTGCACTCCCCGCACACACTGCACTCCCCGCACACACTGCACTCCCCGCACACACTGCACTCCCCGCACACACTGCACTCCCCGCACACACTGCACTCCCCGCACACACTGCACTCCCCGCACACACTGCACTCCCCGCACACACTGCACTCCCCGCACACACTGCACTCCCCGCACACACTGCATTCCCCGCCCACACTGCACTCCCCGCACACACTGCACTCCCCACACACACTGCACTCCCCGCACACACTGCACTCCCCGCACACACTGCACTCCCCGCACACACTGCACTCCACGCACACACTGCACTCCCCGCACACACTGCACTCCACCCACACACTGCACTCCACCCACACACTGCACTCCACCCACACACTGCACTCACCGCACACACTGCACTCCCCGCACACACTGCACTCCCCGCACACACTGCACTCCCCGCACACACTGCACTCCACCCACACACTGCACTCACCGCACACACTGCACTCCCCGCACACACTGCACTCCCCGCACACACTGCACTCCCCGCCCACACTGCACTCCCCGCACACACTGCACTCCCCGCCCACACTGCACTCCCCGCACACACTGCACTCCCCGCACACACTGCACTCCACGCACACACTGCACTCCCCGCACACACTGCACTCCACCCACACACTGCACTCCACCCACACACTGCACTCACCGCACACACTGCACTCCCCGCCCACACTGCACTCCCCGCACACACTGCACTCCCCGCACACACCGCACACCCCGCACTCCATGCACACACCGCACTCCATGCACACACCGCACACACTGCACTCCCCACACACTGCACTCCCCACACACTGCACTCACCGCACACACTGCACTCCCCGCACACACTGCACTCCCCGCCCACACTGCACTCCCCGCACACACTGCACTCCCCGCACACACTGCACTCCCCGCACACACTGCACTCCCCGCACACACTGCACTCCCCGCACACACTGCACTCCCCGCACACACTGCACTCCCCGCACACACTGCACTCCCCGCACACACTGCACTCCCCGCACACACTGCACTCCCCGCACACACTGCTCTCCCCGCACACACTGCACTCCCCGCACACACAGCACTCCCCGCACACACTGCACTCCCCGCACACACTGCACTCCCCGCACACACTGCACTCCCCGCACACACTGCACTCCCCGCACACACTGCACTCCCCGCACACACTGCACTCCCCGCACACACTGCACTCCCCGCACACACTGCACTCCCCGCACACACTGCACTCCCCCCGCACACTGCACTCCCCGCACACACTGCACTCCCCGCACACACTGCACTCCCCGCACACACTGCACTCCCCGCACACACTGCATTCCCCGCCCACACTGCACTCCCCGCACACACTGCACTCCCCACACACACTGCACTCCCCTCACACACTGCACTCCCCGCACACACTGCACTCCCCGCACACACTGCACTCCCCGCACACACTGCACTCCCCGCACACACTGCACTCCCCGCCCACACTGCACTCCACGCACACACTGCACTCCCCGCACACACTGCACTCCCCGCACACACTGCACTCACCGCACACACTGCACTCCCCGCACACACTGCACTCCACCCACACACTGCACTCCACGCACACACTGCACTCCCCGCACACACTGCACTCCCCGCACACACTGCACTCCCCGCACACACTGCACTCCACCCACACACTGCACTCCCCGCACACACTGCACTCCCCGCACACACTGCACTCCCCGCACACACTGCACTCCCCGCACACACTGCACTCCCCGCACACACTGCACTCCCCGCACACACTGCACTCCCCGCACACACTGCACTCCCCGCACACACTGCACTCCCCGCACACACTGCACTCCCCGCACACACTGCACTCCCCGCACACACTGCACTCCACGCACACACTGCACTCCCCGCACACACTGCACTCCACCCACACACTGCACTCCACCCACACACTGCACTCACCGCACACACTGCACTCCCCGCACACACTGCACTCCCCGCCCACACTGCACTCCCCGCACACACTGCACTCCCCACACACACTGCACTCCCCGCACACACTGCACTCCCCGCACACACTGCACTCCCCGCACACACTGCACTCCCCGCACACACTGCACTCCCCACACACACTGCACTCCCCGCACACACTGCACTCCCCGCACACACTGCACTCCCCGCACACACTGCACTCCACGCACACACTGCACTCCCCGCACACACTGCACTCCACCCACACACTGCACTCCCCGCACACACTGCACTCCCCGCACACACTGCACTCCCCGCACACACTGCACTCCCCGCACACACACTGCACTCCCCGCACACACTGCACTCCCCGCACACACCGCACACCCCGCACTCCATGCACACACCGCACACACTGCACTCCCCACACACTGCACTCCCCACACACTGCACTCACCGCACACACTGCACTCCCCGCACACACTGCACTCCCCACACACTGCACTCCCCGCACACACTGCACTCCCCGCACACACTGCACTCCCCGCACACACTGCACTCCCCGCCCACACTGCACTCCCCGCACACACTGCACTCCCCGCACACACTGCACTCCCCGCACACACTGCACTCCCCGCACACACTGCACTCCCCGCACACACTGCACTCCCCGCACACACTGCACTCCCCGCACACACTGCACTCCACCCACACACTGCACTCCCCGCACACACTGCACTCCCCACACACACTGCACTCCCCACACACACTGCACTCCCCGCACACACTGCACTCCCCGCACACACTGCACTCCCCGCACACACTGCACTCCCCGCACACACTGCACTCCCCGCACACACTGCACTCCACGCACACACTGCACTCCCCGCACACACTGCACTCCACCCACACACTGCACTCACCGCACACACTGCACTCCCCGCACACACTGCACTCCCCGCCCACACTGCACTCCCCGCACACACTGCACTCCCCGCCCACACTGCACTCCCCGCACACACTGCACTCCCCGCCCACACTGCACTCCCCGCACACACTGCACTCCCCGCACACACTGCACTCCCCGCACACACTGCACTCCCCGCACACACTGCACTCCCCGCCCACACTGCACTCCCCGCCCACACTGCACTCCCCGCACACACTGCACTCCCCGCACACACTGCACTCCACGCACACACTGCACTCCCCGCACACACTGCACTCCACCCACACACTGCACTCACCGCACACACTGCACTCCCCGCCCACACTGCACTCCCCGCACACACTGCACTCCCCGCACACACTGCACTCCACGCACACACTGCACTCCCCGCACACACTGCACTCCACCCACACACTGCACTCACCGCACACACTGCACTCCCCGCCCACACTGCACTCCCCGCACACACTGCACTCCCCGCACACACCGCACACCCCGCACTCCATGCACACACCACACACACTGCACTCCCCGCACACACTGCACTCCCCGCACACACCGCACACCCCGCACTCCATGCACACACCGCACACACTGCACTCCCCGCACACACTGCACTCCCCACACACACACTGCACTCCCCGCACACACTGCACTCCCCGCACACACACTGCACTCCCCACACACACTGCACTCCACCCACACACTGCACTCCCCGCACACACACTGCACTCCCCACACACACCATTCCAGCCAACAAGGTGGCTGCTAGGAGAGTGGCTCCGAGATTCACCGACGCTGAGCTCGAGACCCTCCTTGACGCAGTGGAGGAGAGACGGGCCACCATGCAGCCCGGCCTGGGGAGGAGGCTGCCAGCTGCTGCCCTGGACCCGGGGCACCCCGCCGATGACATGAACCCCGCTGCCCGGGCATCCTGGTGGGCTTGGTCAACATTGAAATGGATGTATTGATGCGCCTGGGCAGGCAGGGCCTCCGTGACGGCGCGGATACACCTGTGCACCGAGGTCTGTGAGATCCCGGACAGGCCCCCACTCGGCGACTGGAAGGATCCCGTTACTTAAATGTTGAGGGTGACCTTCCCCTTGATGGCCACCAGGAGCGGGTCTCAATCACGGCTGATATTTTCTCATCCCCATTCTCCTGCCTTCTCCCCATAACCCCTGATCCCCTTATTGATCAAGAACCTATCTATCTGGATAGTAAGAGGCTTTTCCCCAGGGTAGAGGGGTCAATTACTAGGGGGCATAGGTTTAAGGTGAGAGGGGCAAGGTTTAGAGTAGATGTACGAGGCAAGTTTTTTACGCAGAGGGTAGTGGGTGCCTGGAACTCGCTGCCGGAGGAGGTGGTGGAAGCAGGGACGATAGGGACATTTAAGGGGCATCTTGACAAATATATGAATAGGATGGGAATAGAAGGATACGGACCCAGGAAGTGTAGAAGATTGTAGTTGAGTCGGGCAGTATGGTCGGCACGGGCTTGGAGGGCCGAAGGGCCTGTTCCTGTGCTGTACATTTCTTTGTTCTTTGTTTGTTTGTCTCTGTCTTAAAGACACTCAGTGAATTGGCCTCCACAGCCTTCTGCAGCAAAGAGTTCCACAGATTCACCACCCTCTGGCTGGAGAAATTCCTCCTCATCTCAGTTTTACAGTAAAAAGTCTTACACCAGGTTAAAGCCCAACAGGTTTGTTTCAAATCACTAGCTTTCGGAGCGCTGCTCCTTCCTCAGGTGAATGAAGAGGTGGGTTCCAGAAACATTTATATAGACAAAGTTAATGATGCAATACGGTACTTTGAATGTGAGTCTTTGCAGGTAATTAAGTCTTTACAGGTCCAACCTCTCTGTTTTAAAGGATCGTCTCTTTAGTCTGAGATGGTGCCCTCTGCTTCTAGTTTTTCCTACAAGTGGAAACATCCTCTCCACATCCACTCTATCCAGGCCTCGCAGTATCCTGTAAGTTTCAATAAGACCCCCCTCATCCTTCTAAACTCCAACGAGTACAGACCCGGAATCCTCAACCGTTCCTCATACGACAAGCTCTTCATTCCAGGGATCATTCTTGTGAACCTCCTCTGGACCCTTTCCAAGGCCAGCACATCCTTCCTTTGGTGAATTGGACATTATGAATTCTCCCTCTGTGTACCTGAACAAGTGCCGGAATGTGGTGACTAGGGGCTTTTCACTGTAACTTCATACTTGTGGCAATAAAAGATTATTATTATATTATTATTAAACCAGGATTTGTAACAACCTCACGGCAGCAGATATTTATAATGCAATCCCCCATCGTCCACTGTCCACAGCTGGACACGAGCTGCCGTTTTCGTGTCTTTGGTCTGTTTCAATCCTGCTCACAACTCTGATGAAAGACTAAATTAAATTTTCAATTCCCCGTCTTACCTTACACTCCAGGAATGTTGTCAGGTGTCCAAAATTCTTTGGGTGCTGAATGAACCTGAGGATGAGAATTGTGGTCAAGAACAATATTCTGTTTTTCACCTTTTCAAGTGCATTCCGAATTCCTCACTCTTTCCATTACCTTCCCCACTGCACCAACACCGTCACCACCATGTCTACAACAACGAGATTCAGGTTGTGAAGTTAAAGGGTGAAGGTAAAGACCTCATGGGCCCAGGTGACCACAGGCTGCCTTCCACTGAGGTGGAGAACTGAGGGAGAGGGTGTGTGATGGGGAGGGAGAGAGAGTGAGGGCGAGAGGGTGTGAGAACAAAGAACAAAGAACAAAGAAATGTACAGCACAGGAACAGGCCCTTCGGCCCTCCAAGCCCGTGCCGACCATACTGCCCGACTAAACTACAATCTTCTACACTTCCTGGGTCCGTATCCTTCTATTCCCATCCTATTCATATATTTGTCAAGATGCCCCTTAAATGTCCCTATCGTCCCTGCCTCCACTACCTCCTCCGGTAGTGAGTTCCAGGCACCCACTACCCTCTGCGTAAAAAACTTGCCTCGTACATCTACTCTAAACTTTGCCCCTCTCACCTTAAACCTATGCCCCCTAGTAATTGACCCCTCTACCCTGGGGAAAAGCCTCTGACTATCCACTCTGTCTATGCCCCTCATAATTTTGTATACCTCTATCAGGTCGCCCCTCAACCTCCTTCGTTCCAGTGAGAACAAACCGAGTTTATTCAATCGCTCCTCATAGCTTATGCCCTCCATACCAGGCAACATTCTGGTAAATCTCTTCTGCACCCTCTCTAAAGCCTCCACATCCTTCTGGTAGTGTGGCGACCAGAATTGAACACTATACTCCAAGTGTGGCCTAACTAAGGTTCTATACAGCTGCAACATGACTTGCCAATTCTTATACTCAATGCCCCGGCCAATGAAGGCAAGCATGCCGTATGCCTTCTTGACTACCTTCTCCACCTGTGTAGCCCCTTTCAGTGATCTGTGGACCTGTACTCCTAGATCTCTTTGACTTTCAATACTCTTGAGGGTTCTACCATTCACTGTATATTCCCTACCTGCATTAGCCCTTCCAAAATGCATTACCTCACATTTGTCCAGGTTAAACTCCATCTGCCATCTCTCCGCCCAAGTCTCCAGACAATCTAAATCCTGCTGTATCCTCAGACAGTCCTCATCGCTATCCGCAATTCCACCAACCTTTGTGTCGTCTGCAAACTTACTAATCAGACCAGTTACATTTTCCTCCAAATCATTTATATATACTACAAAGAGCAAAGGTCCCAGCACTGATCCCTGTGGAACACCACTGGTCACAGCCCTCCAATTAGAAAAGCATCCCTCCATTGCTACCCTCTGCCTTCTATGGCCTAGCCAGTTCTGTATCCACCTTGCCAGTTCACCCCTGATCCCGTGTGACTTCACCTTTTGTACTAGTCTACCATGAGGGACCTTGTCAAAGGCCTTACTGAAGTCCATATAGACAACATCTACTGCCCTACCTGCATCAATCATCTTAGTGACCTCCTCGAAAAACTCTATCAAGTTAGTGAGACACGACCTCCCCTTCACAAAACCGTGCTGCCTCTCACTAATACGTCCATTTGCTTCCAAATGGGAGTAGATCCTGTCTCGAAGAATTCTCTCCAGTAATTTCCCTACCACTGAAGTAAGGCTCACCGGCCTGTAGTTCCCGGGATTATCCCTGCCACCCTTCTTAAACAGAGGAACAACATTGGCTATTCTCCAGTCCTCCGGGACATCCCCTGAAGACAGCGAGGATCCAAAGATTTCTGTCAAGGCCTCAGCAATTTCCTCTCCAGCCTCCTTCAGTATTCTGGGGTAGATCCCATCCGGCCCTGGGGACTTATCTACCTTAATATTTTTTAAGACACCCAACACCTCGTCTTTTTGGATCACAATGTGACCCAGGCTATCTACACCCCCTTCTCCAGACTCAACATCTACCAATTCCTTCTCTTTGGTGAATACTGATGCAAAGTATTCATTTAGTACCTCGCCCATTTCCTCTGGCTCCACACATAGATTCCCTTGCCTATCCTTCAGTGGGCCAACCCTTTCCCTGGCTACCCTCTTACTTTTTATGTAAGTGTAAAAAGCCTTGGGATTTTCCTTAACCCTATTTGCCAATGCCTTTTCATGACCCCTTCTAGCCCTCCTGACTCCTTGCTTAAGTTCCTTCCTACTTTCCTTATATGCCACACAGGCTTCGTCTGTTCCCAGCCTTTTAGCCCTGACAAATGCCTCCTTTTTCTTTTTGACGAGGCCTACAATATCACTCGTCATCCAAGGTTCCCGAAAATTGCCGTATTTATCTTTCTTCCTCACAGGAACATGCCTGTCCTGTATTCCTTTCAACTGACACTTGAAAGCCTCCCACATGTCAGATGTTGATTTGCCCTCAAACATCCGCCCCCAATCTATGTTCTTCAGTTCCCGCCTAATATTGTTATAATTAGCCTTCCCCCAATTTAGCACATTCATCCTCGGACCACTCTTATCCTTGTCCACCAGTACTTTAAAACTTACTGAATTGTGGTCACTGTTACCGAAATGCTCCCCTACTGAAACATCTACCACCTGGCCGGGCTCATTCCCCAATACCAGGTCCAGTACCGCCCCTTCCCTAGTTGGACTGTTTACATATTGTTTTAAGAAGCCCTCCTGGATGCTCCTTACAAACTCTGCCCCGTCTAAGCCCCTGGCACTAAGTGAGTCCCAGTCAATATTGGGGAAGTTGAAGTCTCCCATCACCACAACCCTGTTGTTTTTACTCTTTTCCAAAATCTGTCTACCTATCTGCTCCTCTATCTCCCGCTGGCTGTTGGGAGGCCTGTAGTATACCCCCAACATTGTGACTGCACCCTTCTTATTCCTGATCTCTACCCATATAGCCTCACTGCCCTCTGAGGTGTCCTCTCGCTGTATAGCTGTGATACTCTCCTGAACAAGTAGCGCAACTCCGCCTCCCCTTTTACATCCCCCTCTATCCCGCCTGAAACATCTAAATCCTGGAACGTTTAGCTGCCAATCCTGCCCTTCCCTCAACCAGGTCTCTGTAATGGCAACAACATCATAGTTCCAAGTAGTAATCCAAGCTCTAAGTTCATCTGCCTTACCCGTAATGCTCCTTGCATTAAAACATATGCACTTCAGGCCACCAGACCCGCTGTGTTCAGCAACTTCTCCCCGTCTGCGCTGCCTCAGAGCCACACTGTCCCTATTCCCTAGTTCTCCCTCAATGCTCTCACCTTCTGACCTATTGCTCCCGTGCCCACGGGAGAAGGAGTGAGAGGGGGAGGAAGAGTGTGCGAGGGCGAGAGAGAGCGAGGGGGAGAGTGTGTGAGGGGAAGAGCGGAGAAGAGGAAGAGAGGAAACAGCAGGGGCTGTTTAGCACAGGACTAAATCGCTGGCTTTGAAAGCAGACCAAGGCAGGCCAGCAGCACGGTTCAATTCCCGTACCAGCCTCCCCGAACAGGCGGCGGAATGTGGCGACTAGGGGCTTTTCACAGTAACTTCATTTGAAGCCTACTTGTGACAATAAGCGATTTTCATTTTCATTTCATTTCAGTGTGTGAGTGAGTGTGAGTGAATGTGAGAGTGTGAGTATACGCGAGTGTGAGTGAGTGTGACTGAGGGAGTGAGTGAGTGTGAGTGAGTGAGTGAGTGTGAGTGACTGTATAAGTGAATGAGTGTGAGTGAGTGTGAGTGACTGAGTGTGAGTGAGTGTGAGGGAGTGAGTGAGTGAGTGTGAGTATATGCGAGTGTGAGTGAGTGTGAGTGAGTAAGTGTGAGTACTTGAGTGAGTAAGTGTGAGTGAGTGAGTGCATGCATGCGTGTCAGTGAGTGTGAGTGTGTGTGTGCAAGAGTGAGTTTGTGAGTGTCAGTGAGTGTGAGTAAGTGTGAGTGAGTGAGTGAGTGTGTGTGAGTGTGAGTGAGCACGAGTGTGAGTGAGCACGAGTGTGTGTGAGTGATTGTGAGTGAGTGACTGTGAGAGTGAGTGTGTGCGAGTGTGTGTGAGTGAGTGTGTGAGTGAGTGTGAGTGAGTGTGTGACTGTGAGTGAGTGAGTGTGAGCGTGCGTGAGCGTGCGTGAGAGCGTGAATGAGTGTGAGTGAGAGTGAGTGTGAGTGAATGTGAATGTGAGTGAGTGCAAGTGTGAGTGAGTGTGAGTGAGTGTGTGTGAGTGTGAGTGTGAGTGAGTGTGAGTGCGGGGGTTTAAACTAGTTCAGCAGGGGCTTGGGAACCTGGGGCGAAATTCTCCCCAAACGGCGCCAATCAGACGGGCATCGCGCCGCCCCAAAGGTGCGGAATGATCCGCATCTTTGGGGGCTGAGCGCCAACATTGAGGGGCTAGGCCGGCGCCGGAGGGATTTCCGCCCCGCCAGCTGGCGCGGAAATGCGGCGCATGCACAGTGGGGAGAGTCTCTTCCGCCTCTGCCATGGTGGAGGCCGTGGCGGAGGCGGAAGGGAAAGAGTGCCCCCACGGCACAGGCCTGCCCGCGGATCGGTGGCCCCGATCGCGGGCCAGGCCACCGTGGGGGCACCCCCCGGGGTCAGATCGCCCCCCCCCCCCCCAGGACCCCGGACCCCGAACACGCCGCCTGGTCCCGCCGGTAAATACCAGCTTTGATTTACGCCGGCGGGACAGGCAATTTCTGGGCAGGACTCCGGCCCATCCGGGCCGGAGAATCCAGCGGGGGGTCCCGCCAACCGGCGCGGGCCGATTCCCGTCCCCGCCCAATCTCCGGTACCAGAGACTTCGGCGGGGGCGGGATTCACGGCGGCCAACGGCCATTCTCCGACCCGCTGGGGGGTCGGAAAATGACGCCCCTGGATAGAGCAGTGACAGGAATGGTTGTTGCAGGTGCCGGGGTTTAGATATTTCAGTAAGCTCAGGGAAGGTGGTAAAAGAGGGGGAGGGGTGGCATTGTTAGTCAAGGACAGTATTACGGTGGCAGACAGGACGTTTGATGAAGACTCGTCGACTGAGGTAGTATGGGCTGAGGTTATGAACAGGAAAGGAGAGGTCACCCTGTTAGGGGTTTTCTATAGGTCTCCGAAAGGTTCCAGAGATGTAGAGGAAAGGATTGCAAAGTTGATTCAGGATCGGAGCGAAAGCAACAGGGTAGTTGTTATGGGGGACTTTAACTTTCCAAATATTGACTGGGAACGCTATAGTTCGAGTACTTTAGATGGGTCCGTTTTTGTCCAGTGTATGCAGGAGGGTTTCCTGACACAGTATGTAGATAGGCCAACGAGAGGCGAGGCCGTATTGGATTTGAACATAGAGCATCGAATTTACAGTGCAGGAGGCCATTCGGCCCATCGAGTCTGCACCGGCTCTTGGAAAGAGCACCCTACCCAAGGTCAACACCGCCACCCTATCCCCATAACCCAGTAACCCCACCCACCACTAAGGGCAATTTATCATGGCCAATCCACCTAACCTGCACATCTTTGAACTGTGGTACACATTTGGTACTGGGTAATGAACCAGGACAGGTGTTAGATTTGGAGGTAGGTGAGCACTTTGGTGATAGTGACCACAATTCGCTAACATTTACTTTAGTGATGGAAATGGATAGGTATATACCGCAGGGCAAGAGTTATATCTGGGGGAAAGGCAATTATAATGCGATGAGGCAAGACTTAGGATGCATCAGATTGAGAGGAAAACTGCAGGGGATGGGCACAATGGAAATGTGGAGCTTGTTCAAGGAACATCGACTGCATGTCCTTGATAAAGTTGTACCTGTCAGGCAGGGAGGAAGTGGTCAAGGAAGGGAATCGTGGTTTACTAAAGCAGTCGAAACACTTGTCAAGAGAAAGAAGGAGGCTTATGTAAAGATGAGACATGAAGGTTCAGTTAGGGCGCTTGAGAGTTACAAGTTAGCTAGGAAGGACCTAAAGAGAGAGCTAAGAAGAGCCAGGAGGGTGAGTAAGTGAGTGTGAGTGAGTGTGAGGGAGTGAGAGAGTGAGTGAGTGAAAGTGTGAGTGAGTGAGTGTGTGATTGAGTGAGTGTGTAAGTGAGTGAGTGTGTGAGTGTGTGAGTGAGTGTGTGAGTGAGTGAGTGAGAGAGTGAATGTGTGTGTGTGAGTGTGAGTGAGAGAGTGTGAGTGAGTGAGTGTGAGTGAGTGAGTGTGTGAGTGTGAGTGAGTGTGAGGGAGTGAGAGAGTGAGTGAGTGAAAGTGTGAGTGAGTGAGTGTGTGAGTGAGTGTGTGAGTGAGTGAGTGAGAGAGTGAATGTGTGTGTGTGAGTGTGAGTGAGAGAGTGTGAGTGAGTGAGTGTGAGTGAGTGAGTGTGTGAGTGTGAGTGAGTGTGAGGGAGTGAGAGAGTGAGTGAGTGAAAGTGTGAGTGAGTGAGTGTGTGAGTGTGAGTGAATGAGTGAGTGAGTGAGTGAGTGTGTGAGTGAGTGAAAGTGTGAGTGAGTGAGTGTGTGAGTGTGAGTGTCAGTGAGAGAGTGTGTGAGTGAATGAGTGAGTGAGTGAGTGAAAGTGTGAGTGAGTGAGTGTGTGAGTAAGTGAGAGTGAGTGGGTGCGTGTGTGACTGAGTGAGTGTGTAAGTGAGTGAGTGTGTGAGTGTGTGAGTGAGTGTGTGAGTGAGTGAGTGAGAGA